>NC_138202.1:309492673-310092673 GCF_964194415.1 Vipera berus
AAAGAAGAATTATAGCTTGAATGTAAAAGCCAATTATGCTTGACAAACAGCTCTTCAGGTCAAGTCATGAAAAAAGGAACTCTAAAAATTTGCCTGACGTGATTATATCAGTTGAATATAGATAGTATACTGTAGCCTGTGGTTTAATCACCATTTCTTGGTATTTTTTTTCTCCTAGGAATTATAACATGGGTGATTGTATAGGGACAGACGATGCATAGGTATTAGCTCACTGTTCCATATTGGTATATTTCTGCAGTTTTATACAGGCAGAGTCAATAAGGCTACTCCTTAAAAAAAGATGGTCTCCAAGCAGTTTATGAAGTGATAGATCATACATAAATAGGTTGTTTGTTCTCAGTACAGATGCCATCATTACTAAGTACTTTCAGGCTCTTTGAGAGCTAAATAATTCCGTAATGCATCATTGAACATTTAGTTGCTTCGATAGCAGATGGTTTCAGGGGTCCATCTGCTCAAAGCAATGTACTCAACAAGCCCCCTTCACCTTCACCAAAAGGTTTTGAGGCATTGAAATATTTATTCTTCATTGCAGGTACCTTTTTCTGAAGCCCCCATGTGCAGAGAATGGAGGGGAAATTAAAAAAAAATCTTTAAGCTTCAATCCCGGGGTCTACATCCACCCAGTTTACTTGGCAGCATTAAAAGAGAGTTTGTCAGTGCTTACTTGCATGATTTTTAAAGTATTATTTTTACTCCCCACCTAGCTAACCAGTCTTTGAATTCACAGGCAGTCCCGCATCCAAGCTGGATGGATGGCAGTCCCCCATCCTAGCTTCCAAGATCAGCCAAGGTCAGCTGAGATTTCACATTGGAAGCCCCATCATCATTTCATAAATACACCAGCTTTAGCTATTTCTCCCAAGTCAAAAACTGTAGAGAATGTTTAGCAACCTTTAGGTAAGAAAGGTGGTTTAACCCAGTAACTTTAATCTTTCACTAAGTGTTCTTGACATTGAAAGATACTGTAGTTTGAAGATGAAAGTGTACAATGCAGAGAAACAAGACTGCTAATAAAAACATAGCAACTCCTAGATGATATCTCTTCTATAGGACCTATAGAAAGACTGGAAGATGTGGAGAGACTTGGCCCATAAATTGCCAAGAGTCAGACATGACTGAATGGATATCATCATCATCATCATCATCATCATCATCATCATCATCATCATCATGAGCTATAGAACCATTTGCCCATTTCATTTGAACAACATAGAACCAAGTAGTGTTTTACCATCAACAATAAAGTAAATAAAGTAATAAAGAAACTGGGATTTAGCAGAGCTTTGGTGGGATTGCTCCATATCTATCTATCTATCTATCTATCTATCTATCTATCTATCTATCTATCTATCCAACTCTATATTTCCTCAATTTGAAATAGAGTCAGGGCAACTGGATGGAGCTGAGTGTTTACTGGCTGGATGCCCTTCCTAATGCCTATGTGGAGTTTGCAGCAGAAATTTTTTCTTTGCACACTAAGAGAGTGCAAACTGCTACCTAAGATTGAACAGCTTTTGAGTGGAAGATGAGAGTCTTTACCACTCATTTCCATTGCCTATTGATAACAGTATGAAACAATACTTTTTTGCATATTCCCCAATGTAGGAAAGTAATACAGTATGGTCTCAGTGAAAAAAGACAAGCACAATCAGGTGATTTTAGGGTTGTTGTGTTTGTTTATTTTGCATGAAAAGTTTTTATATATTTTTATTTTGCATTTATTACTTGATTATGGGGTTATTTTTGGCCCCACCCAAATCAAATATCAAGGTAAGGAACATTTTCAGAAGGGAAATTCATTTATTCAACTTCTGAATAACTTACCTTGAATATTGTAATTGCCCATTTCACATACACATTTGCCTTGCCAAATAAAATAAATAAATAAAAATAAAAATATAAGAGGATCACTTTGCAAACATAGTAATTTTTATCTCCAAACTGATTTTCCTGTATATTGCATAAAGCAGAATCTTATCTATTTTCTGAGAAATACTGTTTTAAAAAACCCACAAAGATATGTTGCCAGTATAAGAACTAAATATAATCTGTTTGAATTGCTTATTATAGTTACTGAAAAAATGTTATACAACTCAGGCTTGACATTACAGACATTTGATCAGGCCTACAATTATTAGAGTAAATAAGGCCGATAAGTATGGTGTCAAGTTTCCGAGGTATGGGCTTTCCAAGTGACTCTGAGGCATTGTTTACCTTAAAAGTCCTTTATTAGCCTAATACACCACCAAATGCTTGCTCGAAGGAAGCTGGAATCTGAAACCTCCGCCCCCCCCTGCACAATATATTAAAACACAATTCTCCACCCTTCTAATTTTGTCATTAATCATATTCTCCAATTAATTTAAAGAATCAGTTTCCCTTCCATTAGAAAACCTGCCAAGCTCTTATCTTCTTTAATTTCAGATGGCCTTGAGGAACAATCCTCCTCTTCCCCCCTCCCAACCTTAATCCAATCTCTTAAAGCAATACACAAGTTTAACATATGAAATGGCTACTTCTTCATCTCTTGTCAAGCAATAACATTCGATGTTAGCAGCATTGACATATGGTTTTAAAAAGCCTCGTACTTTAGCAGGCACAATAAATATTCAGATGTCATATTTACATCTATTATTTTACAACATTAGACATTATAACATTACATATAATTTCAGGGAACAAAATGGTGAATTTATTACCAAACCAAAGAAACAGTAAAAGATCCAAAAATTCCTCCACAGATTGCTGTACAGGACACTGGCTAGCACAACAGCATCTGCAGCAAAGCTTAATTTTGTCAAAATAACATCATGAGTACAAAAGGCCTTCTTCTTCGATCCCCTAAAACTGTCAGTGTAATTATGCAGCATGAGCAACCTACAAAAAACAGAATCAAAGCTTACTTTGAAGTGCAAAAGGAAGGCAAGTAAGGTATAAAGGAGGAGCAATCCTGGTGGTTAATGGAAGCAAGTGAAACACAGACCGATATAAACATGTCTTCAGTACTGACTTACAGAAGACTTATCATTATAGCAGCCATTTGTAGCCAGCTAATGTTGTTATTCTACTTCTCAGCAAAGCGAGAGGAATTCCACAAAAGGTGACTGTTCCTCCAAGTAGGCAGAAATGCTGATTATGCACTCAAGGAAGGACATAGCAGTCACTCTCCTCTTTTAGCACAGTTATTTGTCTTCCTCGTAAGGTAGCCATGAAAAATTCTAAGGAGGACAATGACCCCATGAAAGGAGAATGTGATAAAAGAAAGGAGGACACGGATGAGGAATGATTTTATTTTACAGCTTTATTTTTTAGGACTCCTAAAAACATTAGATGTTATAAATTAGTGCTGATACTTATATCCCTTTTAACAATTTTTTTCCTAGTAAAATTTCTACAAGGCTTCTGAAAAGCTGATGAATTGGAGTTCCCCTTTCACTGTGACTACTTAAAAAACAGGTTCTGTGTGACCATTTCTCCATGAGAAGGGAAGTCATTTACAAGCTGATCATCTACTTATTTGTTAATGGAGTTTGGGATACTTTTGTGAAAAGTTGACTATACTGATTTTTACTTATCTGGAAGCTGAGCACTTCAGAATAATTTACAATACTTTCCCTCATGCAGTTAATTCAAATTAGTTTTATTTAGACTACAATATTTTGATTAACACATTAACATTTATAGCCTGAATATTGCAGCTAGCAAGAAAAATACTAAACATTGGAGGAACATGAATCCTGCCCTCTTTTATTTCATGTTACTTTTTGAACACTTGTTATCCTACATTGTTCTATATTATTACATTTTATTTCTGGCAATGTCTGGATAAGCATGTGCCAATGTCTTACACTAGAAGAAACAAGACCCCCACTCTCTTTCAGCTACCTGTCCTATCTATTGTGTGAACTCATTCTTCGTTGAGTGTAGCAATAGCAATAACACATAGACTTCTATACCACTCCACAGTGCTTTACAGCCTTCTCTAAGTGGTTTACAGAGTCAGCATATTGCCCCCAACAATCTGGGTCCTCATTTTATCAACCTCGGAAGGATGGAAGGCTGAGTCAACCTTGAGCTGGTGAGACTTGAACTGTCGAACTGCTGGCAGCCAGCAGACAGCAGAAGTAGCCTGCAGTACTGCATTCTAACCCCTGTGCCACCACGGCTGGTGTAGCAGCTACTAAATGTGATGTTCAGTAATGTTCTGCAGCTGTTAAGAAATAAGATTCTCATTCTCATTCTGCATATCCATACCTGCTTCCATGACCCATTCTTGTGTTTCCAGATCTTGTTAATTACGGTTGCAAACTGCATCCCCAGTCAAATAGTCTCATGCAAAACCATTCCATCAATGATTCCCTTTGCTTAGTTTTTAAGAGTTAGCATGTCAATAAAATAATATAGCACCACATAAATCACTCCAAAAAGATGGATTTTGTTTTGCTATCAGTATATCTAGATTCTGCCTATTTACTCAAGACTGGCAGTCCAATCAATAAAACTAGCCATTACAAATCCAGTTCAAATGAATGGAAGCTAAGGAATATCACTAGAAATCCCTGCTGCAATACTGTTTGTCCTATAGAATGATTTTCCACAATCTCAGATTCTCAGATGTGATGGGTCATCATACCCATTGGCAAGGTGATAAGAACTGTAGTCAAACAAATCTGGTGGATGCCTTGTTGAGAACACTGTTCTAAAACTGATTGGCCTTCTAGTGTTTTGGGTTCCAAATCCTAAATGCAATCTTTTACTGGGTCAATAATTATGGAAGCTGTGGGCAAACTATATTAGTTTATCAATGTTATCTATGAAGGCAGAGCTGGGAAGAAAGATATATGAGCAATATATGCCCACAGTGATACTTACAGTAAGACATTGAAAAACACAAGATTGAAGTAATAATTTATAAATGATAAGCACTATGTATGTACTCTGTGTGTGTGTTTGTGTGTGTGTGTGTGTGTGTGTGTGTGAGAGAGAGAGAGAGAGAGATGTAAGGAAAACATAGTGACCAGAGCAGCAGAAGAAAGCAATCTGCATCTAACATCGCTCTCAGGAGAGGCAATAGGAAAGTAGATCTGAAAGGAACCACAAGATTATTTGGAGTATTAATTCTGTTGAGATGCAAATAATCTTGCTTGGATTCTGGAGTTCATGTAGCACAATATTCACAATCTTAAGATGGAAACTTTAGAATAGAATAGAGCTGGAAGGGGCCTTGGAGGTCTTCTAGTCCAGCCCTGTTTTTCTTAAAGGCATCTACCAGCTCCAGTTTCATGCTGTGTTAGGCAAGTGCTAAAGAGAGGGAGATTGGAAGATTATAATGTTTAACAATTTGCTGCTTTACATTGTCCTCTGCTTCTACTTCTGCACCATTTCTCTGTTGTGACTTTTTTCTGATTTGCAGTTTTGTCTTGCTTTTTATATGAGATATATATTGTTTCATTCCCCCCCCTGTAAAAGATACTGAGAAAGACTTTGACAGGGAATATCAGTGTTATTGTAGCAACACCAACTGAATTCTACCCTCCAGCATCTTTGGGTATTCTCATCAATGTTTCTGTCTTGTCCTTGCTTCATATAACTTTTGCCCCTTTATGAATCTCACTGACATTTCAATTAATCAAAGTAAAAGAAGACCCATTTTACAGATGATTTCCTGTTATTTTAGTATATCAGGAGTGTCAAACTGCCGGCCTGCTGGCCAGTTGCATCATACAGAGGCTGTGCCCACCCCAGCTCCAGCAATGCAAAAAAAGTCACAATACGTTGCGTGATGCAGCGAGTTTGACACCCATATAGTGCTTCTCTTCTTAGTAGCATTGTGTCATATTGGTGACTGCTTCCTAACACCCTTAGCCACTATGTTGGTCATAATTTATCCACAGCTCAATAAGACTTCAGGCTATTTCCTAAGAAAAAAGAGTCAAATCAGCAGAAAATTGCAAACATGATGTCCTGATTTACTCCCCATTTTGGCCATTAAAAGCAGAACTGAACAGATTGTTGCTATTTATGTATTTTCTAGAACAGTTGCTTTTGAAAACAAAATAAGGATTGGGAGATAAGATTTAATTCCTTTCTCTCAAAATGCTGCCCAGAGGTACCCTGTGGTAAGATGGGCAGCCAATAAATTTAATAAATAAATAAATAAAATAAAAGGGGTGGTTGGACATAAGCATTTTTGTTATTTTTTTTATTGAAAAGTTTTAAAATACATTTTATCTTTAACAATCCCCCCTCCCCCTCCCCAACCTATCCCTCCCTACCCCTCCCCCCCTTTCCCCCTCCCCCCCACTTCCCAGAGCTAAGTACAGGGTATAAAAACAAAGAACAATCATAAACATCCATATGCTACCAACAATAAATTCTTAAATCTATCACTCTCTAGCTCATATAAAATAACTACAAGCAATATTAATATTACATATAAAAAGAAAGAAAAAAGAAAAAAAAAGAAAGGAAGACTTATTCAAATGCTAAGTGAAACTTTATTTTATTTTATTTCTACCATTCATATTTCTGCTCAATTTATCTATTAAAGAATTTGAAGCATTAACATTTATGTTGATAATTTTTTGACAGAGGTATACTTGAGAATTAACTAATAATTATCAGTGGGCATTTAGCCTTAAAAGAGAACAAAAAAAATAAGGAATTAACAAGCACAATAACTTTTAGGAAAAAACCCATTTAGAATCATGTTAAGTTAGTACTGACAGGTTTACTGTCAGATTTTTGAGGCAACACTCAAGCCAGAAAACCACCCCTGGCAAGAGCAGTTGCCATTTTGAATAGTCTTTCCATTTGCAAAATAGTCCTTCATGAAAGGCAATCAAGCATTTAATTTCCATTTGCAAATGCAGGCAGACAGAACTCTGAAATGGGATCATACAAACTCTGTCATATTGTTTTATTGCATCAGCTGGCAAATATGTGCTTATCATATAAATAAAGAAGGCACTGAAAAGCTGCCACAGGTAGGCTGCTCTTTTAATGCAAGGGGAGGGGAGGAAATAGACTAGAAAACATTTACTCTTTTTCTGCATTTACACTGGATGAATTTATAAAACAATCAACAACTGGGTAGGCAGATTGAAACGTAGGACTGGTGTCCACAGGGGGAACTCAGCAGCATCAGAAGGGCAAGCACTACTGGATAATCAAAGCTGTGCCCTTTTTAACATGTGTTGCATATTGCATGCATGTCAAAAGGGGTAAGTCTTCAATCACCCTGGTCCTACCTGCCATTTTGATCCCACTTACCCTTCTAGTGTACAGACAATATAAAAAAGCCACTCATCTCAAGTATATTTTAAGAATCTTGAACCATATTAAGCCGAAAGCCAAATGCAACTGTGTTTAAATTACACATCACTGGCTTCTAGATAGATTTGCATGTGTTGATTGTTGTCCAAAAATTCAATTTCAGCCTTATTGGGATGGGGGAGGTGGAGAGAGAACAGGGGAGAGAAGGCACTAGAGAGAAGCCAGTCACTGCAGAGATTCAGTTCTGGCAATATTCTTTCAAAATGATCACCTTTGCCATTTTTTAGAATTGATCTCTGAGCATCTTGTTCTCCCACTCTCCCCATAATGCAATAATTTATTTATTTAGTGTATGGCACCCCATAATGGAGTAAATATGGCAATATGCTCCAGGCCCAGACCTGGGTCAGGGTCCCAAATTAAGTAGGAGACAACATTTTGAGAGAATAAAATTTAACCTGCTCTTGATGTTTTGTGAATGATGGCATTAAATACATGGCTCATGTAGCGTAACAGTTGTTACAAAGTATCTTAGGGCTGCCATTACCTATGACTGACCCAAATTAAATATTTTAACATTTTATTTTTGAAGGTAATAAGAATCCCAAAGTTTTTGTTTTATTAAGCAGAGAACTATAAATGAAAATATACCTAAGAGTCAATAATCCATTGAGAAGTCCATTATTCTGGGAAAGGTGAAAGATAGACAAGAGGATGACCAGCTGAAGAGTGGGTAGACACAACAACAACAGCAATGGATGTTTACTGAAAGTCTCAAAAGGCAAGACTGGCAACAGATCCTGGAGAAGATCCTATCTTTATAATAACTAGAAATTAATACTTAAGGTAGCACATAATCAATCAATCAATCTCTAAAGTTTAGCAACCTTTTCCTCTGAAAGAAACATTAGCTGTATTCTGCATGAGAAGTCCTGCATTCAATGCCACTCTGTCTCTCCCTTTGTATTGCTTTACTTTTTCTTTTTTAAACTGTTAATTGGCTAGTTAGAACTTTATTGTAATTGTCATTCCATCCTCATCCCAAAGATGATTTTGCAGGAGGCAACTGGACTTTCTTGTTTTTCTTTGAAGATGTTTCACTTCTCATCCAAGAAGCTTTTTCAGCTTGGACTGGATCATGGGGAATGGAAGGATTTATACTCCTTGCAGACAGCTGGTCATTTGCATTCTTTTAGAGAGTTGTTGAGGCCACCTGGTGGTTTATATGTATCATCAGGGTCACCTGAGTAGTGCAAATGGGTATGGAGCCTTCTTGGAACTGTTGAAAGGAATGTGTGGTAGACTGGAGATAGATGTTTATCTCTCCCCCTCTACTGAGAGAGGGATGTTCAGTTTTGACATAGATGGCCTCTTTGACCCCTCTTTAAAACCAGTGGTCATTTCTGTCCAGAATGTGAACTTTGTCTTTGAAAGAGTGGCCTTTGTCTTTTAAAGGCAGATGGGCCCTACACCACCGAGCTGAAGGTTTGCCTACCAGCAAAGATGGGGGAAAAAAAGAACTAAAACACATTAAGGAAGCTTTCAGAACTTGTGGCTATCCCAAGTGGGCCTTCATCAAATCTCAAAAAAAGACCCAGCAGGAGCTCCTCCACAACAGACAAAGAAGGAAACAATAAATGAAGCAACATTGCCGTTCTATACATTGCAGGAATATTGGAAAAGTTCAGGAGGATCTTCAGCCAACACAACATATGTGCACACATCAAACCCAAGAATACACTAAGGCAGAAGTTTATCTATCCCAAGGATAAAACACCCAGACACAAACTGACCAACGTGATATATGCAGTACAATGCAGTGAGCCATGTGCAGATCTGTACATTGGGGAAACAAAACAAGCAGTTCATAAACACATGGCACAACATAGAGAACAAACCCATCAGGACAAGATTCAGCAGTTCACCTGCATTTAAAAGACAAAACCCACTCTTTTGAAGACAGCAAATTCCACACTTTGCACAGAGAGGACCTCTGGTTTGAAAAAGGGATCAAAGAGGCCATTTATATCAAAATTGAACAGCCCTCTCTCAACAGAGGGGGAGGGATAAAACATCATCTATCTCTAGTCTACAACACAATCCTTTCAATAGTTCCAAGAAGGCTCCACACCCATTTGCACTACTCAGGCAACCCTTGAGATACAGATAAGCCTCCAACGAGTGGCCTCAACAACTCTCTAAAAGAATGCATATGACCAGCTTTCTGCAAGGAGTATAGATCCTTCCATTCCCCACCATCCAGTCAGAGCTAAAGAAGCTTCTTGGTCAAGAAGTGAAATGTCTTCAAAGAAAAACAAGAAAGTTGCCAGTTGCCTCATGAAAAAGTATATTTGGGATAACTGTGACCTGGATGACTGAGAATCTCCATAGACATTCCATCCTCAGTTTCAAATTTTAACATTTTACATTTTTTTGATTGTTGCTGATGCTTTTTCTTCCACTGGAAGCATATCTGCTGAATTTTCAAACAAACAAACAAACAAAAAATGCACTGATGATATTATCTAGTTTAGAAATGAAATATCTGCAAGAAAACCACCAAGCTCAAAGAGCACCGAGGACCCCACAATTCAATCCTGAGCTACAAATATTCTTTATCAAAAACCAAGTTTTCAACAGATACTATTAACTTTTTAATGGTGAATATATATATAGTCAGTCATACCCTTCTATATATATGTTATATTGATATCCAGCCTTTCAATAGCTCATGACAGCATACCTGCTCTTATTTTTTCATTTACAACCTTAAACTGTGAAGTAGGTGAGGCTAAAAGAGTGACAGTCCGAAAGTCATTCTAGGGAATTTATGTTTGCATTATAAACTGAGACGGTGTGTGATTAAGTGTAAGGAGACTTGAGATCAAGCCTACTTTCAACATCACAGGACACTGGCAACTCTGGACCAGGTGCTAACCTATCTCACAGAATTGAAGCTGAGAAAAAATCTAGAGGAGGAAGTCCTCAAAATAGAGGATGGATGGATGGATAAACAAACATGCCCAACTCTGCCTATTTCCCTGCAGAGACTGACAAAAAACATCTGAGTGGCTAATTCCATGGATGTGTTGGAATGAGCACAGCAATTGTTTGCAAATGAAACATTAAGAAAAAGCACAATTGCTTCCAACTTCCACAGTGCTTTGTTTCTTCTAAAATGAATCTTACCTCCTATTTTCCCATGGTCATTTACAAAATTTCATGGGCATACTGCACATCTAACCAAAGAAGGAAATAAGTCCCATTTAAACTAGAGTTTTCAAAAAGCACAACAGTTTCCAGAGAACTGCTTTATTTCTTAGCCAGATTATATTTGTTCATATAGTCCAGTGATGTCAATTGTATTTAGCTATAAATTGCTAATGTCTTTAAACAGAGACCCTTCACATTATTTGTTCCTGAGTCTTGTAAGGATTGAAATTGAGATTTTTCACAACAAAAGCACTTGCTTTCTCCTCCCATCCAACTATCTGTGCTCCCTACTCTGTCAACATCTCTATGATGCCAAGAGTTTACTTTGTGAATATAGTTATCTCTCATATTTAAAAAATGTACAAATCTCAGTGTTTCATTTAGTTGAAAACATTTTTTTCCCCTCCACCTGCATTTGTTACTTATAAAGATATCATGCTTCATGATCTGTTTAACAGATCAACAGCACTGGCAACATTATCACCTCAATCTTTCAACAGTGCAGGCTTACTATTTTGGTGACTGATATTTTCATCTTTCACGGCTAAGGAAATTTATGCTCAAAGGTCATAAGAAGGCAGCCAGATTGTGTATGTTTTAAAAACCATGTTTTCTTTTCTTTTCTTTTGCAAGAAAACATAAAAAATGATCTTGAATTTGCCACCCACAGCATCTTGCTGAATTATTTCACCGTCTTCTTTGTTCTTTTTTTCTTTAAAAAAAAAACAACAACAACAGCCTGAGCTCCCTGCACCTATATATCCTCCAATTTAATGAAGTTGTTAAAGTAGCAAGACTGACAGGTTAATTATCCTTTATAAAAGGGGGACAAATTGAACTGTGTCTTTCCATCATTTTTTGATATATCAAGAAGCTCCTGAGGTGCTTAGATGCCACTCTGGTGAACAGAAGAACGAATCCACTTTGCTATTGTTGCTTGACCCTGGTCTCCCCATTGGGGCCTTGTGGTAGATTGCAGTGACTTTTTTTGTTTTACATTCAACAGATCCAACTTTATTACGAATTCAGAAGATTTTTTTCCCCCTCCTCCTCCATATGTTAGCTGACAGCTTCCCTGAAATAACTGATGGCTAAATTTAAACTCTGATGAAAATTAACCCAAGTGTTAAATGCAAACAGGAGCGGCTTGGAAAGAAAAGAGTTATCATAGTAAATGCCAAACAGTGGAAAATGTGTGTAAATTAATGGAGCCTCACTAGTGACAAGCTGTCAGGCAATTTGATGGCTCTTGATAGTGCTTTAGTCCCACTGAAGTTGGCCAGAGGGCAGCCTGGACAAGTTCTGCTTTTCAAAAAGACTGCGGGATGCTTGACAGTAGCGCTAACTAGACTGTCTAAAGTTCATGGTCAAATGAGAGGCCTCCTTTTTTCTTTTTTTTTAAAAAGAGAAGGGTGGGGGAGGAAAAGCTGTGCACTAAACAGGGTTCACTGGCCATTGAGAGCTGAAAGCAGCATCATGTATCAAACAATGTATCACGGCCCAAGTGGCCATAAAAGGGTAGAGGTTGGGATGATAATAATAGCCCACACATACAGTATATGTACCCGGATACACACACATCCCTCAACTGAGTGGGACTTAATCTTAGAATGTAATTGTGGAGACGAGGTTTTCTTTTGACTAAGTAGTCCAGGTACACAAATCAGGAAAAGATTAAAAAGGTTGCAGTCATCCCATTATTTTTCCATTAAAACAAAAATGTTTTGGTTTTAGATTTTACATATATATGGACCTATGGAATTTTCAGGTAGATTTGCCCAATACTCTGCAACAGCAAAAGTGAGGCTTCATCAGATTCATCTGCAATTGTCAATATTCAGCACTGTTCAGATAAATACAGTTTTAGTTTTGTGATTTTGGTTTAAGTAGCCTGTAACCTTTTAAATAGACCTTCGTTGTTTTTGAAAATGAAGCAGAATAAATGTTTTAGTATCATCAAATCTCTGCTCAACTCCACTTGTTACCTGTGTTATCAACTTGGTCAAGTGGTTATTTTGTTCTTGTGCAATATCGTAATTGTACAATGCAAATGCTGAGAATATACACATAATTATATCAGCAAGATAAGGCACATAAAAAGCTCTCTGATTGAACAAAATGCTGTCTTGCACTAATTTCTGTATGTAGGTTTCAGAATACATTTTCTAAAGTAGCTACACAAAGTTAGCTGAAACAAAAAAAGTGCTTGGATTTTTGGGTCCCACCAAGCATTTCAGAAAGCCAAATTCTGAGTGCATATTTAAAACAGCATGCCCAGGCCAACTTTTAGGAAAAGGAAAACTCATCCACTTTTTCTGGGGAATAATTGGGGCACTGCCAAAAATGGAAGACCATTCGAAAAATGGCTGCCATGGGTCAAAGACGCTGGGCTTGAGTAAAATTAAATTAATTTACATTAATAAAATATAGGTAGATAACTTTAAAAGAATTATTTATCCATCTTTAAAATATTGATTTCCCATTCTAGCAATAATAGTGGTAGTAATAACATAACTTCCTCCATCTGTAAAATAAATTTATTTTCTATCTCACTGGTAAAAATAAATTGAATTTTCCTATAATAAATACATTAATTAAATGCATTATGGATTTCAAGCTACGCTGTCTGCCTTTAATTTAAATACATAGAAATAAATTGCTAACCTATCTTTAAAAAAATTGAATTGATTCCCCAGCTTTAAAGAAAATTAAAAGCTTCCAATCTACACAGAACCCACCCCTACACACACACACACACACACTGCTCTGATCAGAACAGTGTTCCTTTTGTATGTTTCAGATTAGTTTTCCCAATTTTAAAACAATATAAAAAGTTCTAATCCCTGACCAATAAATCAATCAACACATATATTCACCAAATGGCTTGAATATTTTCATCTCTTCCCCTAGAAACCTCTATGCATCCTCATTTTTTCTTCTGCTTTTTGATTCTGGATCTCATCTTCCTCTTCAGAGTTGTGACATGTAGGTGGTGGGTCAGTTTCCATCCAAACCATCCATAGCAGAACTTACTTTCTCCCTCTCTCGTTGGTGGGAAATACTGCAGCCCCTTCTCTTGCCTGCCCTGCAGTGCCTAAGTTAGGAGTCTTCAAACTAGGCAACTTTAAGACTTGTGAACTTCAACTCCCAGAATTTCCCAGCCAGCATAGCTGGCTAAAGAATTCTGGGAATTGAAGTTCACAAGTCTTAAAGTTGCCAAGTTTGGAGACCCTTGGCCTAAGTGGTAGCTGCCCCGTCACCCGAATGCCTTGCAAAGTAAGACCATGTCATGAAGGTTTAGCAGTCCTTTCCTCCAGACCATTTTCCATCTACTGCTTCTTCTGCCTGCCTGCTTGCCAAAAATCAATGGGAAGCCACTGTGAGTGTCAGACTTGGAGCTCTGTTATCAGCCTCCTTTGGCAATAAACTTAATATGACAAGAGCATGCTTGACTCAGTAAGGAATATTTAGACCAGAATTAGTTCTGCAATGAAAACTGTGGAGGGGAAAAAAACAACTCCTGCCTTGACAGATATTAGCCTATGTTTTGTTTCTGTGAAAAACGTTATAAGCAGCAAATTTCAGAAGATTTTTTTTTCTCTCACCTTTCCCTCCACCACCATCGTTGTCTTTTTTAAAAATTTGTATTACAAAATAGGAGGGTGTTAAGCTGACATTTTTGCCTTAATGCATCATTTTACCTGCACCATGACTTGATATCTTGGCATCCTGGGGTATTCTTGTATCAACAGATTAGTGTAAAAGAGGGAATAAGTAAGGGAAGGTCACAAATGCTGAAGTATAAAAAAAAAGAACTTAGCCAATAGCAATGTGTTGTTTACCTTATCTTTGAATTCCTTAATTAAAGCAAGATTTGAAATAAAGGGAGAGGAGACCAGCAAACAACTAAGGAGTGAAAGTCATTCTGAATCGATAGCCTGGCCTCTTTGAGAATTTTAAGGGCAATGTTGGGGGGGGAACCTTTCTCCTAATCAGAGGAAGGGTCTCCTCTATTTCAGATACAAAGGCCTTCCAGGGATGATTGCTGACTGAGAATTGTTTAAAAAAAGACTGAGGAGGCTTGTAAAGACAGAAAATATATACAATTTTCTTCCTCAGAAAACTCAGACTAAAAGGAGTTCCCTCAAACTGCAAGATGGGCAGCATATAAATTTAATCAATCAATCAATCAATCAATCAATCAATCAATAAATGACATATGAAGCCAAACAAGATTCTTCTATTTTCATTTACACCCTTGTTATACAACGTGGACTCAGTCCCAAAGTAAATTTTCAACCTTAGTTTATTTCATCTACCCTGTCCCATCTCTTTAATGTTTTCCAGGTTTTTCTGAGTCCCCTAAAAGCTCAGGAAAAATTTGGGGGACATGATGGGGCAGAGACTGCTATAAAAGACCCTCCCTCTTTTTTAATTAAACACACTTTTTCTTTGCAAGATATTTTATGTGGGAGATATGAAATTATTTTCTGTAATACTACCCTTCTTTGAACTGTAAATACATTTCTTTGAAAATGTTATTTCTTTGAAAGACTGAGTTTTGATAGTTTTTATAAACTAGTTACTTATTTCCTTTGGTTTCTGTGTAGTTATAGAAAGTGCCTGGGCTTTCTTATAGATAAACAAGTTCCTGCTTTGAGTTGTTTATCTTCATCTTAATTTGAAACTTACAGAATTAAAAACATGAGATTCAATTCATAACAAATCCACACAACAATTTTCCCCAGGCTCAGATGTAATGGACTGCTGTTTTTAGAATTCTGACTCCACACTGACTTCATTCACCTCTTTTTTAAAAATAATATACTCTATGATTCATCACAAATCAAGGCATTGCAAAGGATATCTCGTAGTATAGCAATAGCAAAAGCACTTAGACTTATATACTGCTTCACAGTGCTTTACAGCCATCTCTAAGAGATTTACAGAGTCAGCATATTGCCCCCAGCAATCTGGGTCCTCATTTTACTGAACTCAGAAGGCTGGAAGGCTGAATCAACCTTGAGCCTGTGACAATCAAACTGCTGGCAGTCGGCAGAATTAGCTTCCAATACTGCATTCTAACCACTGCACCACCATGGTTCTTTTATATTTTATTACAATATTCTCCTCTCATTTCTTTCCAAAAATTAGATTGCTATATAATATTGTCTAATTTAATTTGGATAACATAGCAAAGTATACCCTCATGCAATATCCTTAGAGGCTCTTGTTTGTGTTTCACAGGAAGTGTCATGGCCCCATCATGCTGGTTCGGAGGAGGAGGAGTTGGAACCAGGACCATCTGATGGGGATGGCACATCTCCCCTGGAATGTTTGGAGAGGCCAAAGGCTGAGGATGTCCCAGGCCCCTCAGACATTGGGGGAGATGGTTGACTGGACTGGGAGTTGTCTACCCTCACAGACATAGGAGGATCGGCTGCAGACAGGTAGAGACGTTGAGAGGCAGCAGATCCCCTCTGATGAGAAACAGCTGCCTTCCCCACTCAATCTGAGGGCACGGAGAGTAGAGCAGAGGCCAACTCAAAGGAGATCTGTGGGGCTGCTTGGGAGAAGGTTGCCCCGTCCCTCCACACAAGGAACACCTGGCTTGGGTTGACTTAAACAGAGGCCAGGGGAGACTGTTTTTGTTGGGAACAATTGTTTTGCTTTGGCAAGCACTTCCCTGGCCTTGAAAAATCTCTATCTTGTATCATGTTTCTGCCTGTGGAATTCAACCCTTGCTTGTGAACTTTTGACTTTGCCCTGTGGCACCTTATTTTTGGACTTCTTCTCTGCCTTTTTGATTTGGCTCTGGTGATTATTGGCTTTGTTTGTGGGTGGCTGCCTTAAGGGAATTTTGAGATTGAGCTTTATTGGCTATTGCAGGACCATTTGTTGTGGAATTAGCAGAGCAATAAAGGACTCTATTGAAGCTTGGCAACCTGGGTCATAACAAGAAGTATCCTAGGACCATACCATACATGTTCCTGTTTTTCAAACCTTGAAGGTGTAGAAGCTTATTTCACAGCCACCAATGGGAAATAAAATAACCCACATCCCTAAATGACTGGCAAAATCTTTGCTTCTACAGCTAGTAAGAAACTGAGCTGTTCCCAGATAAAGGATTTTTTTGTATTTGCTTCTGCAAATACAAGAAGTAAACATATGTGAGTGGCTTAGTCTTTATTAGGTAAATAGTCTTTATTTCTATTGCCATATTTTTTATCTAAAAATAAATAAATCGAGCATGTTTTTCACATTTTAAAATAATTAAAATAGTTAATAAGACAATGCAGTTTCCTCACGGATAATAAACGGGTCTTTTTTCTTGCTTGCTTGCTTCCAGTTCTGACTCTGATTGAGATTGGCTAGTGCCAAGGAAGCAGTTTTTGAGAACTGAAAGACAAATCCGGAAAGCTAAATGTTTCAAAGAAACTGCCCTACCCAGCACAGAGAGGGCTGCCCAGATCATGGACACAACTTTTTCCAAATAGCTAAAGCTCCCCTTGCTTCTCCATCTTTTTCTGTTCCTTGCCATCTGTTCATGCTGCTTGAGCAGACTCCCTCCTCTCTTCTCACCAGGGCCTGTCTAAGGAAAAGGGTATTAGAGCCCCTGATGGGACAGACCTCAGGCCTCTCCATCACTCCTAGCCACAAGGAAGGCACCAGCTGTCTGGCCTCATTTGCATTTTCTCTCCAAAATAATGAAATTAGCCACGAGTATCCTGAGGTGATGCAAGACACAAATTTAGGCTAGATGTGTCAGCATGTGATGGGAAGGGAGGGGGGAAGGTCACGGAGGCATTGGGAGCATGCTCATGGCATTAAAATCAGCAGCAACATTTCTTTCATAGATTGCAAGAAGTGACTTTTTTTCTTTAAAAAAAACAACACAACCTATTAATCAAGGATATGAATGCATCAGGATAAATGCAAAACTCACAACTTTGGCAGTGGTATAAAGACCTGACTACTGAAAATCAGATATTAGAAACAGGAAATCTGCAGCAACTTGAAAAATAAAACACCAGCCTTTTGACCATCAGTAGATAATAGTCATGTACCAACTGATAGTGCCAGACTCATAATTCTATCTTTGCAACTTACCATAATTTCTAGGGGTCCAACTGCTACATTAGTCTCTAATGAGGTTTCCAAGCCAGATTCCAGTATTTCCCTCCTGTGGTACATAATGTTCACCATTTTTATTCCTAGCCAAGGGAAATAAACATTAACATATTTGTTATGCAGTGATACAGATCTGTGATTGATCTGCTGTTTGTTGTATTTTTTATTCATGTGGATAAATTAAAAGCATATTTACCTTCCTCTTTTTACTGGGATTCTTCCAACACTTGTCTCCCAGAACTAGATTTTTCAACAATTATTGCAAACTGTGTGTGCTTTATGTGGTTTGTGTGTGTGTGTGTCCCATTTGCTCTTCTTGATGAATCTGATATGTGAAGGATAATGTGCCTAAAATTTCTAACTAGTCAGAGGCCATCTGAATGAATGAAAGGGGCACAAAAATTGCTCCTATTCTTTCCATGTTTAGGCTTTGCAAAAAAAAAAAAAGCATCCCGATGGACTGCACTACTCCTTTGGGTTTTACCTATACTATAACTTCAGAGGGAAGATTCAATTAAATTGTCCAAATACATAAATCTATAAAGTATTTAGAAAGATCAGACAATAATTTCATTGCTTTACACAGTTGGCAGAGGGATTTATTTATTTATTTATTTATTTATTTATTTATTTATTTATTTATTTATTTATTTATTTATTTATTTATTTATTTATTTATTTATTTATTATTTATTTATATATTTATTTATTTATTTATTTTTAAAAAACATTCTTATATCACACGTTTACACTTATTGTAGCTGTCTTTCAATGATCTCAGTCAATCTGATTTATCTGCTACCATAACACATAATTTGAGGAAATCAACTTATATCTTTAAGATACATTTATTTTGCAATGTTGCCTTGCAAGGAGCTGAAAATCGGAGGGGGGATTTTTTTTTAACAAAAAGAAAATACTGGGGAAGATGTTGAGCCACTTTGACTGAAACAGCTTCCAAAAAATTCCATGCCACTGTAATTTTAACATGTAGCACAATTTGATGTCCAGAGCTGTACAATTCATGGAAACTTTTAGACTACTACCAAAAATATTATTGTAATAATTTCTGGAGGCCACTGCTAATGCTACCTGGAACTGTAAACCAGTAACATTTGGAGAGCCACAGAATATCAATCCCAGGCAGTGGTGGGATTCAAATATGTGAAGAACCATTTCTCTGTGTGGATGCCACTTCTGGAAGTCCATTCTGCACCTGGGCAACAAAAAATTAGCTATCGGTTCTGCCGAAGTGGTGCGAACTAGCTGAATCCCACCACTGATCCGAGTTAGGTGAAGAATACATAAAGTGAGACTCTAATGCTAGCAACACAGAGAAGTTATCAGTCTATTTCAGCTGTCTTGGGTTTGTCTAATGTAATGTGAAAATTAGCACTAAATCTTGCAATCTGGGCTCATACAGACCTACAAATTGATGCCCATATTCTTACAGCAGTTCAGAATTAAAACCAACCAGAATTACCTGAAATCAATCCCAATTGATCTGTAAATTGTTCAGCCTGTAAACACTCTGCATCTATATTAGATATGTAGAATGACCTGCAGAGCTTTTGGACTCCATTTCCCATTATTCTTAGCAAAGAATAATTAAGGAAGAGTTAAACCGCAGTCCAACAGATCTGTAATAGTATATAGTATATAAATAGTGTATACAGATTGTCCACAAACAATGGAGATGAAATAGGGATCACTGTAGTTGGCAGCCTCCCACATAAAGAGATCTCAATGGATAATGCCTGGGAGCTGGACTGTCCATTCAGTACCTCCTTTGGCTTATCAAAGGTTGTCACATGTTTGAAAATACAGTCAAGGCCCTCTGCTTTAGCAAGGTGACAGAACTTTTAGGTAGGCAAACATTTTGTCTCAACAACTGTTTGCTGAGTAGAGATTATGTTTTCCCAAAGGAAACAAAAAAATATAAACTGATAAACCCTCACCCCCTTCGAACAACCAATGAACCACTTGAGGGTCTCCATATTATCTTGGGGTCCTGAGGTTCACTGGAAAAACCATGTCTTCGGGGTCTTTCCAAAGAGTATCAAGGTAGGAGCCAATCTTATCTTGCAAAAATGATGCTCCATAGGGAGGAAGCCACCATAGAATAGGCTCTCCTTCTTGCTCCCACTAGATGGACTTTCGTAACAGAGGGGGTCTGTAAAATACCCTGCCTCTTACAGGACAGTCCCAAGCTGTAATTATTGTGAAATAATTGCTGGGAAACCTTTACTGTAAATCTTGTACTTAAGCATAAGTACTGGAGATTTCCACTACAAACTTTAGTCTGATAACCATGATCTGATAAAGTAAGACAATATTAAATTTGTTAGTATATACACTGAACTCATTAAACTTGGTTCATGCCTTTCAGACGCTATCAGCTCCAAGGGATCTCAACTGTGACTTTCCTACCAAAGCTTTTTCACTTACTTTTAAAATCTATTTTATACTCAGTAATATTACAGATATCCATTGGACTAAACCATGGCTTGTTTAGTTAGAACATCTTGAATAATTGCATCAGTTCATACAACACAATAACATAAGCAATTGACAAACCACAGTGCACAAATTCCATGACCCAAGTCAAACAACTGGCTCCCCCCCCCCTTGGCATTACTCAGAATTTTATGACATCAGTATCTAGTTATTGTTTTCTTTGTCCTGCTTACAATATATCACAGAATTGAGAGTAGTCCTTCTCAGAGGTTATTGCAACACCATCAAGCCATGTTGTTTAGAGTTAAGTTCTTGCAAAAAAAAAAGCTTTTTCTGGAGGCTGCAACTTGGTATCTCAGCCCATAAGTCTCTAATTTTTGCTGTTTTTGAATGAGGGTTTTCAACATGATAAAAAAAATTCCTATATCCACTTGCAAACTGTTGATTAAATGGAATGATAGTGATAAAATGACACTAGAAAAGCTTTATTGCATAAACATTTTATCTTCCAAATCTCAGAACTATTTAATTCCTTGATCTTTCTTTTTTTAAAAAATAATAATAATAATAATAACTTTGTTTCTCTCCAGGAATAATTATAGTCTGTAATATTGCTCCCAATTATTTTTAATAAACAACTACAATGCTTTTTCCCATCAGTTGTAATGAAGAGGCCTGCTTGGCAACATTTCATGTCAGTCAAAAGTCTAGGTCAGACACTTATCAATTGACCCTGTGTTAAAGGTAGACACTCATTTCAGCATCTGTCAATAGCATCTTTTGATCCATTTATAGTGGAGGCTGCATCACTAGAATGATTTATACGTGAGCGTGCATAGACTTTCAAAAAAGGGAAGCACTAACGAAAAGTGGGTGGAGGAGAGGGAAGGAGGCACGCATATGCCCTCCCTTGCCAATGGACAATCTTGTTTATTGGAATTTTAGCCCTTGATTGGAATGCGTCATTTGTGATGCTGTAATTTAGGATTTCTGGCCTATCCTAAATTTGGCATCACTCCTTAACAATGAAAGATATAATAGCAGCTTCCTTTTTGGAAATCAGTACCTATTCATAAGGCATTCTATTATCTGTTTTGTACTTATCATTATCAGCAACACTTCCTGCTATTTCATAACCTAGGCTCGGTCCCTTACCTGTTGAGGTTTTAATTACAAATCTGCCATTTCTGAATCATTTTGAAACAAGACAGGAAAAGGAGCATAGACTTTTTTTTAAAATGACTCATATACACCGTATCGCAGAGGGGCCCAGGAAATATTTTCTTGACATACACCTGCTGTGATACTACAGCAATGGAAGAAGCTGTCATTTGCCTGTCAACCTTTGACCTCACCCAGGCATATTATGAAATGATTTGAGAAGAAATATCAGTACTGTAGCATTGTCTTCTCCTAGCTTTGCATGCCTGTCGTTGATGTCAGCCAGGGGCACTTAACCAGCATCCAGCCAATCTATAAAACGAAAAGTCTTTTGTTACCAAGACCGGTTATTGTCAAATAATGGCTTATGACATAAGGTATTGTTTACTTAGGCATTCTTCTCTTACTTGCATTTTAATGAGCCTAATTAATAATAAGTTAGAAGTCCTCTGCTATTTCTTCACAGCTGGACCATATGCACTAATTACACCAAGAGAGTAAATTTCAACTAATCCCTTTGATAGGAAAAAAAAAACACTTTAATTTCAGAAACCACTCAATGCAGTTAAAAAACAACAACAAAATGCCATAGCTTGCACAGAAGTCAAAATTAATGTCGAAAGGATAAGAGCCTATGAATTTAATATATTTCCATTGAGGTGGAAAAGGCTATTTAGGCCGTCAAAGTCCACCCCTTGCTCAGTGAAGGAATCCAAATGAAAGCAACCCAACTGGATGGCTCTCTTGCTTCGACACGAACACTGAGGGGAAAGCCCACCATCTCTCTCGGTAATGGGTTGCATTGTTCTTATTATTACAAAAAAATAATAATTCTGCCATTGCATTGGAAATTGCCTTCTTGTAATTTTATTTTATTATTGTACATCTTACCATATGGATAAAGAACAGGGCTGGGCCTTATTTTGTGCAACATCCTTTCCGGTATGCAGATGATACCCAAGTGTACATCTCCATCCCCAAAATCATGCTTTTGCCAATATATGGAGGCTCTGGGGAGGGGTCTGGATGGGGGAAAAAATAGGTTTCAACTGAATCCTGGTTAGGCAGAGTGGCAATGGGTAGGAGGCTCCTCTGCATCTAGTTGCTATAGGGCTCCTCCTGTACTCATGACTCCTGCTTGAGCACGTGGCAGTCCTGGATAGGAGAGCCTTTCCCAAATACATGGAAAAATCCCATTAGACTTGAAATACACATAGGGTTAGAGTTACGTCTCCAAAAATTCAGAGTGGAAAACATATTGCAAATGGAACTGTAGAACAGGGGTCTCCAACCCCCAGTTCATGGCTCTCTGCTGGGTCACAGCCCATTTGGAACCAGGCCACAGAAGTGGTGGTTGACTGCATGCACATGGAGCTGCATTTGTGAAAGCAGTGTGCGCATACGCATGAAACCATCCCCTCTCTCTGCTGCTGCCACAGCCGTCTCCACTGGTCCACTGAGCTGGAAAGGTTGGGGAACTCTAATATAGAGTATCGGCCTGGTTAGGAGGCCTCTCATGTTTTGACACTACCTTATCCTCATTTCCCAATAAAATACATGGAAAAAATCCTATTAGAGTGAACATCAACTTAGTGTTAGGATAAGGTTTCTCATTAGAGTTAAGTCTCCATGAATTTTCCCAGTAAAATGGATATCGCCAATAGATTTGGAGACTATCAGTATGCTTAGGAGGCCTCTCATTTGTTGAGAGTTCCTTGCCTACGTTTCCTGATAAAACACATGGAAAAATCCCTTAGGGTGAAATTCCAATTAGGGTTAAGGCTAGGATTGTGATTAGAATTAGGGTTAATGTTAGGTCTCCATAAATTCACCCAATAAAACAGAGGTTGCCAATAGATTTGTATGCAGTATGCTTAGGAGGACTCTCACGTGACGAGACATCCTTATCTGTGCTTCCTGGTAAAATATATGGGAAAATCCCATTAGACTTGAAATACACATAGGGTTAGGATTATATCTCCAAGAATTCATAGTGGAAAATAGATATTGCTATTACATTTGTGGAGTATCGGTATGCTTAGGAGACTTCCTATGTGTTGAGACTGCCTTATCTGGGTTTCCTGGCAAAACACATGAAAACATTCCAGTAGAGAAAAAAATAGGTCTGTGGCTGGGGGTTAAGGTTAGGTCTCCAGGAATTTACTAAATAAAATAGATGTTGCCAACAAATTTGTAGAGTAATTGTATGCTTAGGAAGCCCCTTATGCATTGATTGTCAACGCTGCTAACATTGGACGTTCTGTTCTGAACCAGCCCTCTTCTAACAAACCCCTATTCAAAAAGAAGAGACTGGAGAGCGTCCAAGGCTAAAAGGCTTCTGCCAAGATTTAATTACGCAGTTAACAAAAACACTAGAGCTTGTCTTCTCAAGCGGAAAAGTTGCTTTCAGCAACCAGCCCCTCCCCAAACACTCCTTTTATAGAGAGCTCAGGGCGTGGTCTCCCTGTGCCTCCTCCCGAGGAGTCCCATAGCCTTTCTTTGTTTGTTCCTGCTCGACTGCCTCCTGCGTCGGGCGTCCTTGAACAGGGCCAGCTGTGGGTCATCATCCTCCGCACTCTCGGGCTCACACAGCTGAGAAGAGGTCCCCGGCTGAGGACTCTGCAAAGCCTCCAAACCATCATCAGCCGGTTCGTCTCCCTCCTCCCCCTCATCTGAGTCCTCCGATACATCGGACCCGGCTGTCGGACCCACCGGCTGGCCCTGAGTCACAACACTATCCCGCACCGCAGGGCCCTTCCCCCGGGTCTGCCGATCCGGATGCGGTCGGGATGGGAACTGTTCGTGAAACGCGGTCACCAACGCAGGGGCATGAACGGCGGTCGCGTCTTCCCATGTGAAGTCCTCCGGCCCGTACCCTTTCCACTCGATCAGGTACTGGAAGCGACCTTTCAGCCAGCGGGAATCCCTGATGCTGGCGACCTCGTACTCGGGGGTGCTGCCTCCATCACGAGTTCCTGATGGGGGAGGTTCCGCTTGGCGAAGTGGACAGGCCGGTTGTTCGGGGACCAACAAGGACCGATGGAAGACGGGGTGCACGCGCAGGGAACGTGGCAGAGTTAAACGATAGGCGACCGGATTGATGACGGCCTCGACTGGGAACGGTCCAAGGTAACGGTGGTCCAGCTTCCTCGCCGGTCGAGTGGATGGTAGGTTCCTGGTGGACAGCCAGACCCGATCCCCCACCGATAGTGGAGGCGTATCCCTTCTCGACCGATCGGCGAACCTCTTGTAGTCGGCCTTGGCCTTCTCCAGCTGCCGTCGCACCAACCGATGGATCGCCTGTAACTCCGCCATGAATTCGTTCGCTGCCGGCTCCGGTGAGTCCACGGGAGAAAGGGGGAAAAACCTGGGGTGATAACCCACGTTGGCCAAGAACGGTGTCATCTGCGTGGAGGTGTGCTGCGAGTTATTAAAGGCAAACTCGGCTATGGCCAAATAGTCCACCCAATTGTCCTGCTGCAGGTTAACATAGCAGCGCAGATACTGCTCTAAGATGCCGATGACCTTCTCGGTACCCCCGTCGGTCTGAGGATGATGCGCGGACGAGAGGCAAACCTTAATGTCCAACGCCCGCATCAACTCCTGCCAGAAGCGGGCTGTAAACTGGGCCCCCCTATCGGAGACGACTCTATCGGGAAGGCCGTGCAGCCGGAACACCTGTTGGATGAACATGCGACTAGTGGCGCGAGCTGACGGTAAGCCGCGACAGGGGATGAAGTGCGCCATCTTGGTCAACATGTCCACCACCACAAACACTGTCGTGAAGCCGGAGGATGGGGGTAGATCCGTCAGAAAGTCCATGGACACAGCCCCCCAGGGTCTCTTGGGCGTTGGCAAAGGCTGCAGTAAACCAGGCGGGGCCCCTGTCGCTGACTTGGCCTGCCTGCATGGGACGCAGGAGGTGACATAAGACTGGACATCGTGTCGGACTCGGGGCCACCAGAAAGTACGGGAGACCAGGTTCAGAGTCTTGAACAGGCCAAAATGCCCCGCAGCCGGGTTATCATGACATTGGCTGAGGACGAGTCCCCTGAGTGGCCCTCCTGGAACATAGAGCCGGTCACGATAATACAGGAGTCCATCCGCGACCGACCAAGGCGAATCTGGCCCCACCTCTTCCTTCCGCTGAGCCACCCACGCCTCCTGCTGCTGCGCCTCCCGGATCCGAGCCCGTATATCCACCGGCTCCCGCACCGCAGCAAAAGACTCGACGGGGATCACTGTCCTGGGCGGAAGCTTGTCTTCCACTCGGGTGTACTCGGGCTTCCTGGACAGAGCATCCGCTCTCTGGTTGTGCCCGCTTGGTATGTACCGCACCCGGAAGTCAAACCTCGCAAAGAAGAGGGACCACCGGATCTGGCGTTGATTCAAATTCCGAGCGGTCTGCAGGCTTTCCAGATTCTTGTGGTCCGTCCGGACCTCGATCTGATGCCGCGCCCCCTCCAGATGATGCCTCCAAGCCTCGAACGCCGCCTTGATGGCCAGCAGCTCCTTCTCCCAGATGGTATAGTTGCGCTCCGAGGGGTTCAATTTCCGAGAGTGATACGCGCAAGGGAAAAGAGTACCGCTGGGCGTCGTTGCCTGGAGTAACACGGCCCCAATGGCAATGTCGGAGGCATCCGCCTCCACGACAAATGGCCGTTGCGGGTCGGGATGTTTCAAGATGGGCTCCTTCATGAAGGCGTCCTTCAAAGCCTGGAACGCCTGTTGTTCGGGGGCGTTCCACTGGAACCGAGTCTTCTTCTGCAGGAGCCGGGTGAGGGGGGCTGTCAAGGCAGCAAAGCCAGGGATGAATGTCCGATAGTAGTTGGCAAATCCAAGGAGTCGCTGAACGTCCTTCACGCGACGCGGGGGTTGCCAACTCTGCAACGACTCGACTTTACTCGGCTCCATGGCGATGCCCTCAGGAGAAATGCGGTGACCCAGGAAATCGATGGTCACCTGGTAGAACTGGCACTTCTCCAACTTGGCAAAAAGCCGATGTTCCCGGAGGCGCTGCAGGACCTGACGGAGGTGCTGATGATGCGCTTCACGCGACGGGGAGTAAATCAGGATGTCGTCCAGGTAAATCACGACAAACTGGTCCAACAGATCCCGAAAGATATCGTTCATAAAATGCTGAAACACAGCGGGGGCGTTGGTCAGGCCAAACGGCATCACCGTGTACTCGAAATGTCCATAGCGAGTACCAAACGCCGTCTTCCACTCATCACCCGGCCGAACCCTGACGAGGTTGTAAGCTCCACGCAGGTCCAGTTTCGTGAAGATCTTAGCCTCCCGGAGTCGGTCCAAGAGCTCGGGGATGAGGGGCAGCGGGTAGCGGTTACGCACCGTGATGGCGTTGAGTTTCCGGTAGTCACAGCAAAGCCGTAACTCGCCCGACTTCTTTTTGACGAAAAGCACGGGCGCAGACACTGGCGAAGACGAGGGCCGGATGAAACCGCGAGCCAAATTCTTTGTCAGGAAGTCCCGCAATGCAGCCAACTCGGGCTCCGACATGGAGTACAAACGCCCCACTGGGAGAGGCGCATCAGGGACTAGGTCAATGGAGCAGTCGTAGGGCCTGTGCGGGGGTAATTGGTCCACCTCTGACTCGCTGAACACGTCAGCAAAGTCGGACAGTTCGGGAGGCAAGGAAACCCCTGGGGAACCCTCCACCTGGCCGGCACAGATATGGCGGGTGTGGTCCACGCACTGCAAACTTGGGAAGGTGACCAGGTTCTGAGACCAATAGATCTGTGGATCATGCGCCCGGAGCCACGCCAGTCCCAAGACCACGGGGAAGTGCAGATCCGAAGTGACGTAAAACTGGATGGCCTCCACATGGGTACTGATGGCCATACACACGGGTTGCGTGGCGGCCGTAATAGGCCCGGACAGGAGCACTCGACCATCGATGGTCTCCACAAGCATGGGCGGATCCACTGGACACTGGGGAACAGCCCATTTGGCCACGAAGGCCGAGTCCATAAAGTTAGTGGTAGCCCCAGAGTCAATTAAGGCATGGACCGGAATCCCCTCTGGCTTGCCAGGAAGGATCAGACGTGCCTCCAAAATCAAATGCCGTGGAGGTTCACAGGCACCGTCGGAACGGCGTCGCTCGGCGTGGTCGTTGTGGGTCGCCCGATCTTTCACACCGTCTAGATCGGGCTCGGGCCGTTTCCCGACAGCAAAGCAGGGGACTTTCTCGGGGCAGGCTTGGTCACTGACGCCCGCTGACGCTTCTTCGGGCAAGAAGCAGCCAAATGTCCAGGGTCCCCACAGTAAAAACACAACCCCCCCGATCGTCGTCTGTCCATTTCCGTCACCGATAGACGGGACCTGGCGGCACCCAGCTCCATTGGCTCCTCCCTCTGGACTGGGGGCTCACGCTCAACAGGAGCGGCAGGGGTCTGTGGGGTAGCACGGCGACTCTTTCGCTGCTGCAGCCGGGCATCGATCCGCAGACAAAGATGGATCAGCCCATTCAGGTCTGAGGGAATGTCCACGCGGGCCAGCTCATCCAACATCTCCTCTGACAAGCCATCCTGGAAGGCATCCACGAGCGCAGCCTCATTCCAGGCGGAATCCTGGCTAAGCAGCCGGAAATCGCTGATGTAGGCCTGTAGGGGGCGCTGACCCTGCCTCAAAGCTTTCAGGCGTCGGGTGGCAGTCTGCGCCTTAATTGGGTCCTCATACATGAGGCGCATATGGTCACAAAACCCCCCAAAGTTATCCAACAAAGGGCTAGGCTGTGCCAACAGAGCCGTGCCCCAACGAGCTGCATCTCCCGACAGAAGGCTCAACACGAATCCCACCTTATCTCGGTCAGTGGGGAAATCAGCCGCCCTCACGCTGATAAAAAGCTGGCATTGTCCCAGGAAGGCAGTAAACAGTTCTGGATTACCAGCAAATTTATCCGGCATAGCTATCTGACATTTCCTCCTGGGTGGGGGTGCAGCATGTACCTGAGCTTGCAGTTGTGCCACCTGAGCTGCCAGCAAAGTGAGTTGCTGGGTGAGCTGGGCATTCTCGGCAAGAAGCTGCTCCATCGTAGTAATAAGGGGTGGGAGGCTGAAAGCAAACTGTTCTGAACCAGCCCTCTTCTAACAAACCCCTATTCAAAAAGAAGAGACTGGAGAGCGTCCAAGGCTAAAAGGCTTCTGCCAAGATTTAATTACGCAGTTAACAAAAACACTAGAGCTTGTCTTCTCAAGCGGAAAAGTTGCTTTCAGCAACCAGCCCCTCCCCAAACACTCCTTTTATAGAGAGCTCAGGGCGTGGTCTCCCTGTGCCTCCTCCCGAGGAGTCCCATAGCCTTTCTTTGTTTGTTCCTGCTCGACTGCCTCCTGCGTCGGGCGTCCTTGAACAGGGCCAGCTGTGGGTCATCATCCTCCGCACTCTCGGGCTCACGCAGCTGAGAAGAGGTCCCCGGCTGAGGACTCTGCAAAGCCTCCAAACCATCATCAGCCGGTTCGTCTCCCTCCTCCCCCTCATCTGAGTCCTCCGATACATCGGACCCGGCTGTCGGACCCACCGGCTGGCCCTGAGTCACAACACGTTCCTGCTCTGACAACTGATGAAAATGCAACTATTTTCTCTTCAACTTTAACATGCGTTTCTTTATTTTTAGAATTCAGGTGCAGTGGGGGGGGGGAATGTAAGCTCTGTTAGCCATGATAATAATGCTGCCATGGGAACTCAAGGATGAGCTAATAAGGTTTTGGTGGGCTGAGGACCTGAGAAGACAGCCCACGCTTGAAGCTAATTGGGGAATGTGTTTTATGACAGTTTATTGGGGGTGGGAATTGTGCTTTGTTACTTTGTATCGGGGGAAGGGCATTTAGTTTTTGGGTTCAACTATGTAGTGCCAATACTTTGTTTCTCGAATAAATGTTCTTTAAGGAAGAATTTTGCCTGAAAGTTCTTTTGATGGGTTTCATCTATCGGAACCATGACATTGAGACTGCCTTATCTGCATTTCTTGGTAAGATACATAGAAAAATCCTATTAGGGCAGAATTGGAATTTTGATTAAGGTTACGGTTAGGGTTAGGATTAGGGTCTCCAAGAATATGTTGGAGATCCCATTGTTTAAACTTTAAAGAATTTCAACTGGTGGGATCCAGGAGAATCTTCACTGTTGTTGGCCCCGCCATATGGAATATCTTATATCCAGGGATATGGTGGGCACTTCTTTTTGCCTTCTGGAAGAGCATTAAGACCTGGCTCTGCCTATTGGCATGGGGGTCTAAGAGCAATATGCAACCTGGGGGTGGGGATGGCTTGAGAATACTCCCTCTTCCTTTTAACTTTTTTAACATCTTCATTTTAACTTTGTTTTTCATTGTGTTTTTATATTTGCTTTTTAATGAGAGAGAGAGAGAGAGAGAGAGAGTGCTATGCATCTTCCCCTAGTCTTCACTTTCCCAATTCCTTCTACATATCTTCATTGGACTTAATTTGAGTCTATTAATCATCGCTGTTGATTTCCAAACTGATTCCAGTTAGTCTGAATCCTTCCAAAAGTATGGTTCCCATCACTATAGGGGAGGTCTGATCAATGCAAAATAGAGCTGAAATATATTCTTTCAAGACCCAGCCAAATGATGATTACCTCTTCATTGCCACTGGAGGTAGCATTGCTTTCAAAAGTGTTTCACAGATTTCTTTCAAACCAGCTCACCAAAACATGTACTATATGTCTAGAAAGCCTTTTTCAAGCCCTCCATCTACAGTAGAAATCTCATAAGCAAATTTGGAGTCTTTTCACTACCCTTGCTGGAAGATTGTTTGCAAGTAATGATCTAAACTATATTCTGCAGGGATATTCCCTAGTTGGTGCTCTCTAGCTATGTAGACTTGGATCCATATCACCATAGCAAATAATAATTTGTCTTTGAACACTTCCAGGAAAAATGCTTACTTCTGGTTTTTGGCCCTGGGCCCTGAAGCTGAACATTTGTATTTTATGAAAGCAGTTCTAGAGATAAACCTGTTTGTTTATATGTTTTTCAATTTTCCCAGTACCGGTATATTTCCAAAAAATAATAATAAGGAAGAATTCTCTCCAGAGGCACATGGTAGTAAAGAAGAAAGGTGAAATCTCCCTTCATTACATGCAGAGTCCCAATGTAAAGTGAACCTAAGCCTGTTCCATGCTGGCTCAGGAATTCTAGAAGTTGAAGTCCACAAGTCATAAAAGGGCTATTATTCCCCATTCCTGGTTTAGAACATGCAACCACAGGGTTCTCTTTCTTGGAAATATATTGGAAACTAATCAAGGAGAGAAGCAACCTAAAACTAAGGAGACATTTCATGACAGTTAGAACAATTAATCAGTGGAACAACTTTCCTCCAGAAGTTGTGAATGCTCCAACACTGGAAGTTTTTAAGAAGACAACAATTTGTCTGAAATGGTATCGGTTTCTAGCCTGAGCAGGAGGGGTTGGACTAGAAGACCATCAAGGTCCCTTCTAACTCTGTTATAAACAATAATTTGGTCTGATATATCCATATTGTGGATCCATGTTGTCTGATTCTATTATCTTTGAGTACAATGCCAAAAATATATTTACTGCTGAGCAAAAGGCAGTCATAACTACTGCTGAGAAATGAGTGGGATTGGGTGGGGTGGGCTTCTTATCCAGCTGAGTGCTTGGGAAATTGTCCTACTCTGAATTAAACTAATATTAACAATGTCTGTCTTTTCCCCAGAAAATATTTCTTGTCCTTTAGGAAATGTTCCTCATTCATTTAGTCTAAATTCCCCGTTGTGTTTTCTTTTATTCCATTAGCCCTTGTTAGATGATGCTGGATGACCTGAAACAATTCTGCTAAACCATTAATGATTATCCTATCCATCCTTCATTTGCTGTTTAGCTACAACTATATGCCTTTACTCCTTTTAATCTTTAGTTTAATGAAGTGTAATTAATCAGGCTCACAATGAAATATTGGATCTTGAAATTTCTCAATTCTTTCATAATAAGCTACTTCATGCATAAAAAGCTGACTTGGAAGAAGAATTATCACAGCTGCTTTCTCTCCCTTGTTTGGGTAAACAATCTCCATCAAAATGGGAATATCACTTAACAAAACCGTAACAAGTGTTATTATAGTTTGCAACAGAGAGAAACTTTCCAGAGACACAATTTAAACGAGCTTGAGGTTTCTGTTCTGCAGCATTCACTTAGAAGGCTGAATGCTATTGATTACTTGTCTAATTTGTATTATTTTCCAAGCTGCCCAGACAACTTGACTGTTTTGTTATCCGATCTCCTCTCAGGCTTGCATTTGTGTTCAAATCCTTGCAGCCGCATTCAATACTCAGAAGCCTGATGGCCCATTTTAGAGCAGGCTATTTTCTTTAGATAGCAGGAGTCTAAGGGGAAGAGGAAGAATTGACAACTCAACTAAAAAAAAAAAGAATCCCTTCCTGCTGTGTTCTTCTGTTCCTAATGCCAAGGAATGTTAGTCAAAGAAGACCCTCCATTTGTCACACTGGGGAATTAGGCCCTTTTGAATAGGTAGACAATCAAGCAGTTATCCAGTCCCCATCCCTAGAAGTGGCCCCATCCAAAGAATAAATCAGTCTTCGAGATGATCAGATAGATTCATGTTTTTCAATCAAGCCTACAAAACTGATCCCTGATTACAAGGGAGGCTATGCTAGCAATGGTATGTTATCATGGATGTCCATGAGGTTGAAAAGTCAAGATGGCAGCCATAACTGTAGAATAGAAGACCTCTTTTTAATAAGCTTGCACCTGTGATAAAACAATCTTTTAATCAGAATGTGATCTTTCAAATAGAGAATGGACTTCAATTGTAGCTGTCTCTTGAGGTTTTTACTCTCCTGCAATAACATTGGTGGTTTTATTGTTTTAATATTGCAAAGTGGCTAGAGTCTGGTGAAACAGGCAACCTAAAATCTTTGTAATGAATATGTATTAATTATGTCAAACATTATTTCAGGGCGTGACTTTTGCCACATGCTTCATTATTCATTCATAGATTTTAGAGGGGAGAACAAATGGAGGCAAATGTATACTGACAGTGCAGAAGGAAAGCAGGGTATATCTGTGTATCAACATTTCACCCATAACACCAATAACTGAATCCTCATTTTGGTATGTATCATTAGAAAGATTTGAGATTGATACCGAGGAGTAAATCCCATTTAATTACAAAAGTGTTCCTCACTCTGAGTAAACATCCAAAAGCACAAATCAATTTTTCATTCTGTTTGAAGGCTATTATGCAGATTCTCCATTTTCTGATGGCTGGATTACATACACATAACATCCATTTCTCAGGTTCTCTTCAACAGATCTTCAGAATTATGTCTTTCTATTCCTATACTCTTTTGATAATATATACCATTTTTAAAAATAATTAAATGTTTTTAAAAGGTATGGTAGTTTTCCAAGATTTACTATGATGGATGATGGTTCCATGCCATCAAGTCATTGTCAACTCTTACTGACCACACAAGATAGATAGATTTACTCCACAACGATTTGTCCCTAACCTCCTCTCACAGCTAACCCAACAGTACAATCATTGCTACTATGGTGAGTCTATCCAGCTTGCTGCTGGTCACCTCTCCTTCATTTGAACTTTCCCAGAATTTGAGCTTTTTCCAGGGAGCTAGATCTTCATAATGTGTTCAAAACAGGATGACAAAAGCCTAGTCATTTCTGCCTTGAGTGAGAACTCTGGATTGATTTGTTCAATTTGTTTGTTGTCCACGTGATTCTCAGGAGTTTTTCTCCAACATCAGATATCAAAGTTGTCAATGGTCTTCATATACAGATAGTCCTCTACTTATAACAGTTTGTTCAGTGACCAAAGTAACAAAGGCACTGAAAAAAGTGACTTTTTCACACTTATGACTGTTGCAGCATCCCCATGATCATGCGATCAAAATTCAGATGCTTGGCAACTGAATTTGCTGAATTTTAGTTCTGGCATTTGCTGTGACCAGGGGTCATAAGATCACCTTTTCCCACCTTCTGACAAGCAAAGTCAATGGGGAAATCAGATTCACTTATCAACGGTGTTACTAACTTAACAGCTGCAGTAAATTACTTATCAACTGTGGCAAGAAAGGTCATAAAATGGTGCAAAACTCACTTAACAACTGTTTCAATTAGCAACAAAAATTTTGGCCTCCATTGTGGTCATAAGTCGAGGACTACCTGCACAGTTTTTCATAATCCCACAAAAGTTTCCTATGTGTCACAGAGAATATCACAGCTTGCACAATTCTGATTTTTGTAAGTATAGACACATTGTGGAATTTGAATATCTTTTCCAAGGCCTTCATGACTGCTCTACAAAGTGCTAATCTGTGGCATAGTTCTTGACTCCCCCTTTCATTGCTTTTGATGGTTGACCCTAAAAGGCAGAAGATAATAGCTTGAAAAAGGTATTCAAATTCCACAATGTATCTATAGCATCTTGATATCTTTATTATTAATTGTTAATAAGGCTGATTATTTTACCTGTTGTCATTAGTGTAGTCTTTAATTTTAGTCTCTTTTTTCTGTTGTGCTCCTTCAACCTTTATTTAGTAGAGCTTGCAGATCCTTTGTATTTTTTAACCTGTCAGGGCAGAGCCATCAGCACAGCTCAAGTTATTGAAGTTTCTTCTTCCAACCCAGCTTCCCTTGAAGGATTTATCATAGTTAGCAAAAATTATCTTATGCATGGTGTTGGTAGGATTAAAAGATAGTGGAGTTTCTTTGATGCTCAGATATTTCCAATCTCAGAAGGACTCTCAGTGGTGGTATCATAGTGAGCAGAGGGCACAGACGCAGCCAAAATTGCCATGTGGCTATTTTCATAGATCCACACTCAGAGCATTGAGATATGAGGGTTTCATTTAATGAGACTACCCAACTTTCTAGGATTGGAATCTTCTTGCAGGATTGTGATGGTTAAGATGTTAAGATTTGAAAACTGGAAAAATAAAACTGTTGAACAATTCCAAATAATAATTATTAAGAAATTGGACCAATTTTTTAAACTGTCAAAAAGTTCTGTTTTGTGGCCTGAGTGCTTTTAGAAAAAGGAATTTTAATTCATAATCACAGATACATTGTTTAAAATATATAAGAAGTATCTTGATTGAAAGTAATACAGCAAAAAATTGTGTTGTGTTCAGTGCTTCATCCAGGATAATATAGTCAATAATTCTCTACTAGCAAAGACAGATGCAAGATTTGCAAATGAGCAAAAATCAAGTTGATGAAAAAGCATTCAGTAGTAACCCTATTTAGTAAGGCTGTTTCCATTACTAATTACACGTTAAAAGCTGCATTTCTGAGTGCAGCAGCTTATTCCATCTATGCCCACATCAGTGAGATTTATATTATTTTGGTTTAACTGGAGCATTAGTTCATCTGAGCACAAATAACAGAAAATCAGTGCATGTCCATGTGTGTATATGTCTCAGTTATGTGTAATTAAATGACTTAACACTATGATTAGTTCTATAGCCATGGTGTACAACACATGCAATCCCAAATTAAATTAATGGTTTACTTTACTCAATTTGTAACATACTGAGCCACAAATTAACTACCCAAACTAGGTTCAAGGTTCACATTAGGCTAGGGCAGCCAAAATCCAGATTGCTACTGGTTAGCAATAATAAATGCTTTTCTTTGTCTCTTTGCTGCCATCCAGTGGTTTAGTGAACTCTTGCATCCCAGATCCAGGAGACCTACAGGAGCCCACAATGCACTGCCTAGTTTTTTTGTTCCATGTATCCTATGAAAGTCTCTCTTCATTTTTTTGTATCCTATGAAAATCTCTCTTCATTTTTTCCATCCAGCAATATGATCGGGTCACTGCCTTGAGATCCTTAAAGAAAGGTAAAATATAAATTAACAAAATCTCAAGTAATTTTATCTTTTCAATCTCCTGAGGATATGACTGAATTGTCTTATGGAAGCACAAATAGGGCATCCTAACTATCTTCTGCATTTAAAAATTTACAGCTGTACCTCTCAAGGCCACATTCCTGACTATATACATTCCTATGTCAATTTAACTCAAAATAGGAAGTAGAGGCAAGGTTATGATTTAGTGATTTCATTTATTTATATACCACTTTCTATGCTGAACAATTTAAAGCTGTTCACAATAACAGCAGTAATAGATAAGGCACATAATCATATGAATATTCATTACATTTGGTGTTCATATCAGCAAGGTGCAATGAACATCTAGAAAAAATAGGTAGTAAAAGAAATGGGGGTCTGTGACAGGACGGATAACCATATGATTCCTCAGTGACATTGGTAGCAAGAGATCACACACATGAATGGAAAGATCTGCAATGATAGCTTTTTCAAGTACATTTTAGGAAAACGGGTTAAAACTTTAAAGAGTTTAGGGCTTGATTTATCTTATTATTGATTCATTTATTCTTTGATTTAACGAAAGAATAATAGATTCTCTTGTTTGGAATGAAGATTTGCAAGGGGGGTTGTTCTGCCAATCGTCTCCTCTCAGTGCTTTGCTCCTTATGAAAACAGGAGAGGAGTTGCATTGCTCCCCCCATCATCCTGGCCTTTAAATATCAATGGTTTTAATATAAGGGTTCTAATTTGTTTGTTGGACTTTAAAAATCAACAAAAAGATGACAATCATTCAAGCTTTCTTCAAAACTTACCCATTCTCTATCCCAACAGGCTGCATTTCCAGCATCTATCATTATGTCTGGCAAATATAAATTGCACCTATCTTTGAATATACGCCACTCATTCATGATTCAGCCTTCAAAAAGATGTAGCATTTTCCTCTTCCTCTTTCTTCCTAAAAGTTTTCCTCAGAAAAGAGGTGGTTTAAATACCGATGGTTGGGCTTTTCCCCAATGGAAGTCTTACTTAGAGAAACCAAATGTTTGCCAGAGGAAACTCATAACATGCTGCATGTTTAATCATGTTCAATTCATTAACATAGTTACAGTAGCGAACAATGTATTGACATAGGCAGAAACACTTAGAAACAGCCAATAAGTCATAGATGACAGAAACTCATTCTTTTGCAATGTGAGCAATACTCTGGCAAACTCTTAAATCACTTCAGAACATGATCTGAGTCATAGTTTAGTTTTTCCCACTTTCTGATGCAAACTCTTAAATCACTTCAGAACATGATCTGAGTCATAGTTTAGTTTTTTCCACTTTCTGATGCAAAGCCCTACAATAATTAAACTAGTTTGGGAAGAAAAGATTACATTATGTCCTTTAAATCAAACCATTAACCATGGAATACCACTTTAAATCTGGTATTACTAGAGTTATCTTGGTAGCTTATAATTTCTCTTTTAAAATGTAGAAATGGACATTCTCAGTGGTTTGTTCTTATGGGTAGAGGAGTCTGCCAGTGACACTTTATCTTAGATACAGAGCATTGGGCCAAAACCAGAAAGAGACGGCTCAACTCCAAGTTCAGCTTACAACTTCAATAGGAACAGGTTCCCCGTCACTGTCTGCCCATGCTAAGAAAAACATTTCTGCTCATCTTGATAAAATGGTTGTCAAATCAACATTGCTATTTACCATAAAATCTTAAAGATGGAGGTGAACATAGAGGCTAATTAATGTAGTGATGGGAGTACCCCGATACTCCCATATTACACCCCTCCTGCGCGAGCTGCATTGGCTACCGGTTGCCCTCCGGGTGAGATTTAAGGTGCTGGTACTTACCTTTAAAGCCCTACATGGCTTAGGCCCGGGATACTTACAGGACCATCTGCTGCCGGGAACGAATTCCCATCGCCCAGTACGCTCATACAGAGAAGGCCTCCTCAGGGTACCGTCAGCTAGGCAATGTCGGCTGGCGACCCCCAGGGGGAGGGCCTTCTCTGTGGGAGCGCCAGTCCTATGGAATCAGCTCCCCCCTGAGCTTCGGATGGCCCAAAATCTCCAATCCTTTCGCCGCGGCCTCAAAACACTCCTATTCCACCAGGCTGACCTGGATTGACAGGCATTTTAATTAATTATATTTACAATTTTTAATTTATTTTTAGTTTTTAATTTTAATTTATTGCACAGATGATTTTAATTTTATTTTTATCTTAATTTCTGTACTTATTATATGTTTTGTTGTTAGCCGCCCTGAGTCCTTCGGGAGATAGGGCGGGATATAAATCCCATTAATTAATAAATAAATAAATAAATAAATAAATAAATAAATAAATAAATAAATAAATAAATAAATAGTCCAACAGCCCACTCAGTGCAGAATTAATTAGAGCAGAGGTTCTGTGGAGAGTGTTTTTTCTTTGGAACGGGGTTGGGGGGTGAGGATGGGGGGATGGTTTCACATGTTACCTAGATCCTGCACATGCCCAGATGGGGCTTTGCTCACTTGCATGGCCCAGTTCCTGGCGGGCCATGGACCAGTCCTGGTCCACAGCCCAGGGATTGGGAACCCCTGCATTAAAGCATTTCTAACAATCATCCTATCCTTGCTTCAAAACCTCTAGTAAAAACTCTTAACAACTAGCATGTTTTTCTTCCTTGATGTATGGCAATCATGAGTAACATCCCACCAGGTTTGAGTGATATAACATATTATCTTCCTGAGTTAAGGTCTCTAGTTCTGCCAATTCTTCCTTATGCTGTGTGTGGTGTAGAAGCATTTGAGATTTTGAGTGCTACCATCCTCTTTTTGGTTTCAAATACTGACTCACACACAGTTGATAGGGTAGTTCAGTTTACTCAAGGGCAAAGAGATAACAGTCAAAGCATACAAAACAGTCTCTGAGAGACACTTGCCTGATAAGTTTGCTTTTAACAGGAACACACAGAAGAATAGTTCAAAATCAGTCCAAAGTTCTAAAAAGTGGTCAGGTTTTATCAGCCAGTCCAGTGGTCAGAATTTTCTAGGCAGACTCCATTCAAGAATCAGAAAACAGACAGTTATTTCCAGCAAGGACCAGGGGTCAGGGCTGCCTCTTAAATTAGGCTGCAGCCAGCTATCACTAATCAAAATATTTACTCCCTTGCTTGGCAAGGAGCCTCATGGAACATCTTTACTCTGCTCTCCTCACTACCTGGTTAGTGTGGGGGCTGGGAGGCCTTACATCATCCTCATCTGACTGCTCCAGCTGTCCAGGTGATCCCTGTGTTTGATCAGCCTCAGGTGATTCTGCGCTTGGTGTTTCCTAAGGCTGATATTTCATAGGCTCAGCCGGAGCAGCTTCCTCAAATTTAGAGTCTAGGCAGGGGTGTCAAACTGCCAGCCTGAAAGCCAGATGCGTCATGCCGAAAGCATGCCCACCCCAGCTACAGCAATGGGGGAAAAGTTGCAATATGTCATGACACGTCACGTGTGACGTTGCGAGTTTGACACCCCTGGTCTAGGGCCTGGGCCATGACATCCACATAATAGTATCTGTATTATAGTCTTGCAAAAGCCTATCCACATCCTGCTTTCCTGCTCCTCCCTGGGCATTTTGTTGGTTTCAGTGTTTGGCTGAATATTCAATTCTAGGCTTTTGATTTAGTTGTTCTATCCTGATGAGATTGCTGAGGCACCTGCCATATACTGATGGCAGTATAATTATCAGTCTGGATGGAATTTTCTCAACTTGAAAAAAAGACAGTCTTGGAACTCGGGTATAGAGTCGGAGGGTGGAATCCTAGGAAAGAATCTGTGTAGTATTTCCTTAATACATGAGGTAGATGATGGTGGTGGGGGGGGAACATTTCCATTTTTGCTAAATAACAGACCTACATCTTCTGATATATCAATTTGATAAACTTCAATTTAATCAAAGCCAGTCATCTGGGGATTATCATACTGGTTAATTATATGTCCTTTTTCCTTCTCGTACTTAAACATCGTTTAAATTTACTGCATCAGAAAACTCCCAGTTTGTTTGTTTTTTCACATCTATAATTGTGCCTTCCATATTTTGGATCTACCAGGCTCCTGAACATTTTCAAGTTTGCTGATATAGGACACTGCTCTAATTTTCTTTGAAGGGTTGTTTTAGTTTTGGCTTTACTCAAATCTAAGCTGAGGCCATTGACACTGCAATTACACATTTCAGGAGAGCACTTGAACTCCATCAACCAATTGTTCCCAGTTACTCAGGGTTAAATCCAAGACATGTGCTCCTCTTATCCTGTTTTGCATGTTCTGAAAGATGAAATTGGCAGCAAAGCAAACCATTTTTAACAGAGTTAGCCTTCCAGCAGATGTTAGGGTAATTATCATCACTCATTATTACCACAGCAGAAATTCAGAGACACTAAACTCTTGTCCTTATCCTCATTCCAGAAGCCAACTCTTGTTCTTGAAATGTTGGCTCACTCAACTGTGCTTGGCCTTCAGCTGACTGGAACACTGAAAAAAATCAACATTTCTTAGTTTTGAAATTCTTAGGAAAAGCCCTTGTTTTTCCTAACACAAAGGGAAGTGCTAGGCAAATCTAAGCCACCACCTAAAAGGTTTAAAAGCCAGTTTTCTGGAAGGATGTCTACTGAGTCTTAGCAAGGAACTGGTAGGCCAGAAGAGAACCGTTGGACCTGCAGGCCAAGATTTTATATCACTGCGGACACAGAACAAAATAAACTCAATATGAAATTGTGCCTTTCTAATAATCTTGTAGACACAAAACATAATTGGCATAAACTTGATATTGTGCATGAAGTTAAATTCCTGAAAGATCAATTCACTAATTTCAGTTACTCTGCCAATAACAGCAAATCTCCTGTCATATATATACAGTACTATAAAATCCTCAAACTCCGGGATGAATACAAAACAGCTGTTCATTGTTAAAATAATAAAAACAATAAAAACAACTATTTACAAACCTAAAATAACCTTAGCTTTCGCTGGTCCACTTCCAGCATCATCAGAGTGAGTGCTCAGGGTGGGGAGTTTGTTTATAAACCCTGTTGACTTAGTTCTCTACCCATTGATCGTGTAATGGGACCGCCCATCCTAGCTAACCATAATTTATATATATATATATATATATATATGATTTATATATATTGGTTATAAGGCCGGTTGATGTCAAGGGTAAGTTCATAGTTTTGTTCAGATAAGACAAGGATAAGAAGTGCATGAGAAAATGTCTTTCTTAAAATGCAGTTTAGTCATGCTGTACTTTAATTTATTGGCTCAATCTGAAATCAAAGAAATTAATTCTGCCTTTCCATTTACTCTATAAGAGTATATGACTGTGTGCTCCTAATGTTCAGGAGTCTTGGCTGCCAAGGAAAGAAACATCTGAAATATAACTTCCAGCTGATTTTCAAATATAGGACAAATATATATAGGACAAAGAATGAGATTTCATAGAAATTGTTTGGAAGATGAAAAGGCAAAGCAATACAGGCTGTGTTCAGAACAAGTTTATGTTTTCTTTTATAGCTATCAAATATCTTACTTGTTTGGTCCCTGTCTATTTATGGCTATAGAAAGAACCATGTCTAAACTGTACATCTATCTAAATTAGATAGTCAACTCAAATGTGCCTCTTGTTTCTCAGCATCTTCTATGTTCTCCCTTCTTCCTAGGGTCCTTGTGCTACCCCAGTATTCACCCCAGTTTTCTAGCATCTATTTCTGCCTGTTGTTGCCCTTTCTACTGATCTGCCCTGCATATTTAGTTGTGTGTTTTGTTCAATCTAGTCCAGAATAACAAATGTACTGTAGATGCAACTTAAAAAATACCAGCCAGCTCACCATATAGTAGTATCTACTTACCAAAACCAGATATCCTTCTTCTGCAGAGCTGAAGGCTGTTTTATATACATGCCATTTATTAAAAATGAGCCAATAGTTTGGAGCTACTGTAGAAATTTCAATATAAGGAGTGCATTACTGCATGGCTTATAAAATGTCACTAAAGCTGCAGTGTGGCAACAAAGGGATGTTTATGACATGGGATAAGTTACAGAATTAGTTACCTGTTAAAGAAAGAATCTAAAGAAGGGGAGGGACAGGAGAAGCCTAAGCAGACTAAGGAGATAAAAATGACAAAACAACCAAGAGAAACATTGGCACCACTCTCTTATCACAAGGAAACAGCACTAGGTACCTTCTTCTGCAATTATCCCTCCTAGAGTTTTAATTGCCTCAGTTGAGATTTAACTCCTCCCATATGAGCAGTTGGAAAAAGAATTCCAACCTTTATTTTCTAAAAAAAAAACCTATACTAACCCTAATAGGAAATATAGGCTTGGGAGAAGACACAAATGTGGACTTCTGAAATACATAAATATTCACCTCTATTGCTTTAAGTACAGCCTTTCCTACCAAATTCATTTAGTGCAAAAAGGGCAGAATGTGGTCCTCTTAAATTCGTTTCATAAAATCTACAAACAGATTTTATTCAGGGAGTAGAATGCTAAAATTGGCTGGCTTGGAAGGAAGGAAAATGGATTGAATGAGGTCTGGGTGGTAAATGAATGAATGAATGGATTACAGAATGGGAAATACATTTTTTTTAACTTAAATATATGCAGTGGCGCGGTGGCTCAGTGGGTTAGGACGCTGAGCTTGTTGATCAGAAGGTCAGCAGTTTGGCGGGTCAAATCCCGAGTGCCGCGTAACAGAGTGAGTGCCTGTTACTCGTCCCAGCTTCTGCCAACCTAGCAGTTCGAAAGCACGTAAAAATGCAAGTAGAAAAATAGGGACCACTCCGGTGGGAAGGTAACAGCGTTCCGTGCGCCTTTGGCGTGTAGTCATGCCGGCCACATGACCACGGAGACGTCCTCGGACAAGCGCTGGCTCTTCGGCTTTGAAACGGAGATGAGCACCGGCCCCTAGAGTCGGAAACGACTAGCACGCATGTGCGGGGGAACCTTTACCTTTACCTTTATATGCAGAATGCTATCAGCAACTGAAACAACAACTGGTTTCCTTGGCGTAGGTTATGTTTATAATGGGGTCAAATATATTTAAAAGAAACCAAGGAAGAAGATTAATCTGAGAAAGTATTGGCAGATCTAATTGGACTGATGGGAAAATGTAGTAGAAAGGTAAGTAACAACACAGGGTGAATTATCATGAAGAGATAAACTACCAGAAAGCTGTAGCAATCAAAGAGATAGCCCTCACATCTAAAAATTACGGTGGCCTCCCTATTCATCAACACCTTTCTATGAATGCCTTCTGACCAGCTCCTGCTCCCCTCCCAGAATAAAAGCACTCAGATTTATTTGGTGAAATTAAATCTTTACAGGCAGGACTTGCCTTGGGTTGCCATTCTTCACTTACCAGAATTAAAGGACATTCATTTCCTGCTGCTGGTCATAAATAGAAAACTTCCAAAACTTTGAATTTGATAACCTGCCTTAGTCAGAAAGAGGCATCCAAATATGCTTTAAAATTTCTGTCAACTTTGATTTGTATTGTTGTCATTTTTTAAAATGATCTATGCTTTGCCCCTGCTCAGGAGCTTGGCTCTCTGTTCTTTGCATCTGATAGCATTGGATATTATGAAACAGGATGTAAAATGATATGCTGAACCTACTGTAGCATTGAGCCACTTTTTTTTAATGTACAGAGAACTTTAGGAGAGCTCATCAACCAAATCCTGTGAACAATGAATACCCAAGAAGCAGACCAATGAAGCAGGAAAATTCTGCAGTGATTCACTAATGGTTTATAATCCCTCAGTGCCCTCTGTAACAGTGATACAAAAGAGAAGGATTCACTAAGTCAAGGGATAAAAGAGAAAGGAAAAGAAAAAACACACACCTGGAGTAACATAAAGAATGGGAAACTTAGAAGTCAAACAAATGACATTATTATTTGATATGGCAGAGGTGGCACATATAGTAGAAGTAGATTGATCCAATTATAGGAAAGTATAGTTAGGATTGGGAAGTAATATATGTTTTATTATCCCACAGAGCCCTGTAGTTGTGCACTGCTTTGGACAGCATGGCGGTGTTCACAAAGGAATGGTGAACAACTCTTTAAAGCAAAGGTGTCTTCTCCCAGGATCACGTAGCTATGCCCTGCAACCAGGGCTTTTTTTCTCATAGAACGCTCAGAATGGAGTTCCGGCACCTTTTCTGGATGGAACCTTGTAGGGTAGGCAAGGCGGGTTGTATGACGTGTGAGTTCCGGCACCTTTTTCTTTTACAAAAAAAGCACTTCCTGCAACTGTAGCATGATCCTGGGGAAAGCTGTGTTTGGCTTGAATTTTAGAAAGGTACAATGTGTTACACTCTATTTGCTGCCACCAACATGATACTCCTGAATGGAGCTAAGACTCCAGGATACCCACATAGCATATTACTGGTCACCTGGCAATGAATTCTAGATATTGATTTTTCAAGACTTTTGGAAGATACTAATGTAGGGAAGGGTACATTATATTGACATTTTAACAATTTCATATGGATGGCATCACATCATTGATTTATTTTGTCATGTTTACTTATTGTTTGATGGAAGAAACAGGCTACATTTCTGAAATAACTGTAAAAACAGCAGAGATCATCTGATTAAGAAAATGCCCGATTCTTCAAATTGTTGCCAAATAGCATTTATTTTAAATTTCATTACTATTTGGAGCTTCTGATTGTTGAAAGGAAAGATGGAGACCTGTTCCTGAAGTTGTTTTCAGATATTCTTCATAAAATGATGACAGCAGTTAACCAATTGCTTTGGAATTCTTCTTTCAGTTCAAACCTCCACAACTCGATTATACCAATGATGTCTGTATAAAAATCTTCAACAAGATTGTGTGGTACAGTAATCATAGGCATCATTTTCGGCCTTAAAAGAGTTAGCTTTTAAACAAATTGTCCAGCTCTGGAATAGGTTTGACCAAGCTTTTCAAACAGAGGAATTGATGGTAACACGGTTAAGAAATCCTAGAGGGGGGAAAACAGATGGAAAATGTGAGAAAATTTAAATCTGCCTCCGCCCTGAACTGAATACTTTTTTTATATACTGTGCTTTTATGTATACAAAAAAAAATGAGAATCTCAGCTTAGCCATCAACCCATGGACATTCTGTTAGAACATTTTCAAATAAATAACTCCTATATATTTATTGATCTGCAAACAATAACTGATGCACAATAATTCATTAAGAGTGTGTGAAATGGGCCTAGAGAGGTATGATTTATGTATAATTAAAAACAACTCATTCTTACTGTTGTCCAAACATTTTATAATAACAAAAAAGTAATCTGGCAAGACAGATATGCCTATGAGTATGACAGAACGGGACAATCTTTTTCTCTAACTATAAAAAAAATATGGAAGATACTATCTTTGTTTTGCAAATCAGTAGACCTTTCCACCCTGGAGCTGCAAATGAGTTTAGTATTGGGACAGAGAGTCTCCGGGGATGCTATTCATTCAGCTTTATTCTTCATGCTGGAGAAGATGGTTTCTAGTGTGGTAGAGGAAATCCCAAAGATACTTCAATGACTCTAACTTTGAAGGATTTGATTTGATATTATCACTACTATGCTGAAGAGCCCTTTTAAAGTTATTTCCTTAGCATAGTATTGTAAAAATTGTGCAAAAACCAAAATAATGAATTTTATAAACAAATAAGAAAGGTAGAAAATGTTTCTCATTTTTCCTTTTTCCCTGCCAGCCTGATTGGATTAACTATAAAACATTATAAAAAATATTTACAATATTCATTACACTTCTAAGTGAAAAGTTGAAAGAAAAAAAAAGTAAAGTGATTGCTAGAGGCTACTGAAGCTGATAAAGATCTCTTTTGCTGATTCTTCAAAAAACATTTCTGAGGAATTTCTAGGTACCATGAGAACAAGAAACTTCTTTGAAAACACAAACATTATAATGAAAATGTGTTTTGGCAGATTCCAAGATCCTCCCTAAAAAAGCCACACAGTTTACATTTTAAAAAAGCTAAAATTGGGAACTGGTTTGTATTTGGATAATTAGGTTTTATTGGGGTAAACAAGGGGGGAGGGAAACATCAATTCAGAATAAAGTTGTTGGAAGTCACAATCAGAATGTAATTTAAAAAAACCAGCTGTCATTATTTTACTTTCAGTAAATTTCTGCTTCCGTCTCTCATCAGGTTAAAGCAAGAACAGCCATTTCTGACCCCAGAAATAAGCTCTGATTTGAGAGAGCAGACGGCTTTGGCTATTAGGATGAGTTGCCAGACAATAACGGCAACTGACTGCCAGAATTAGTTCCTTGGGACAATTTAGGTTCCTTTGAAGTGAAAGGCTTTCTGAGCTGGAACTGAGCCCACGTCCAGCTCCAAATCCAAGTCAAAATGACAAAGAGGAAGTCTACGGTGTCATTTCAGTCCCTTAGCATAAGATTACTTTATGTTGGCAGCTGTACTGTTTATCTTGTTGTTTAAAAGCTATTTCACGACTACATGGTCACAGCTGAATATTTAAACTAGTGGATTTGGTCATGGATTGCCTCTGACTCTAACAAGACAAGTCCCCACCAGTTCTTAGAACAAACTATAGTTCACGTGGCTGTGTGATATTATGCCAATGATGAAAGAGTACATTAAAATGTGATTCTCTTCCTATTTTTCTCATTATTCAGAAAATATAATAAATGCCCACTTTATTAATCAGATTTTGGAGGCTAGTTGATCAAAGCAAGCTTGATGCATTCTCCAGTCACAAATTCAGATGAATTGACTTAGATAAAACTCATTGATATTACACAGGAGCAATTTGGAAATAGCTTGTTCCTATGTTTAAAATCACCTCTGATATGTGTATTCAAAAAATCTGAGTGTCATAAAACCATTACAGAGCTACTTCTTTACTGGGTCATTTAAAAAGCAGTAATGGCCCCCCTTTTGAGGCTTTTTGCTTTTTGCTAACCTTTTATTTATGTATTATTATTCCTATCTGTATTAAAGAAAGTCAGAAGTCATTCTTTTTCTATTTTTCTTACTTTTTCTTTTCTTTTTTTGTACATCTACTTTCTCTCTTGATCATTTTTCATTTTCAATGTTTTTTTTCTTGTTCTTATGTTTTTGAAAATCAATAAAGTTATATATTAAAAAAGAGCTATATTAGGCAGGTAATGAAGTAAAGAAGTGGGGCTATATTACACATTTGTGTGAGGCCAGGAATTTGTTGTTTTCCACTTTTTGCTGAAAGGGGTAGTTTGTTGAGCAAGAAAGCATATTAAGCTAATATGTTGCAATGATTAAGATGTTGGATTTCTATAGTGAAATGGAAGAGTGCAGAGTTTTGTTACTTTACCTTAATCAGCAATATATTTTTGCATAAAATTACTCAATATCTACAAGTGTTATCTAAAAAAGTAAAAATAAAACTTTGTAGCCTATAATTCATTTAGACAAAAATGTTATTCTGAAAACCTTCCTTTATTTGTGTTTTTACAAACACAATGATTCTTGAAATACATCCTAAGTTTGGGGAAAAACTAAATACTATTCATACAGTACATTCAGAGATTTTTAATAGAATTGCAATGGAATGTGTCTTCTAAAATATTATACCCAATGGCAGATAATCCAAACCCAAATACTAAAATCCCCATTAATTTTGTAAGAAAGCATATTCATTTTTTGCTCCTATTATCTTTCAAGAGAATATAGTCTAATATAGTCATACTGACTAGACCAGGGGTAGGCAACCTTGGCTCTTTTATGACTCGTGGACTTTAACTCCCAGAATTCCTGAGCCAGCATAGCTATGCTGGCTCAGGAATTTTGGGAGTTAAAGTCCACGAGTCATAAAAGAGCCAAGGTTGCCTACCCCTGGACTAGACCAATGGACATAGTGACCTTTTTAAGGAATGGATAATTGGGCTGTCTTATGGGTTAATCAGCTTATGTACATAATTCAAAGGCAGCAAGTGACACTAGCCAAGATCAGTGTATTGAGTATTTCTCCAATTCAGCTAAAGCAATCCAATGTCCCAGCCCAACAATACAGTCAGTGAACCCAGAAGCAGCTTCATGCATCCCAATCTAGGTTATCCCTAGATAGGGCAAATGAGTCTCAGGAAACACAAGCAGTTTCTCAGTCTCGTTAATACAGTCCCATTCGTCAAAGTTTCTAAATTTTTAAAAACAATGTTTTTTTAAAAACAGTACATATGGGCAAATTAATCTATAAAAAATTAATACAAAAAGGTCCAAGAATTCCATCCATGTCCATTGGATGGTGATGTAGCTACTACAATTCTGGTTAGCAAAATTTTGGTTTACTGATGTCTCCATTTTTCTCTCTGTTAAACAGATGGCTACTACGTGAACAAGCTGGATAATTACAACCAACCTATGGAAATATTCAGGAGAATCTAAATTGAGGAATGTCTAAATAAGAAGCAGAAAATTAATGTGGCATCTTCTATTATGTTGAGATAGAAAAGATTATAGCTATATTGGATGTGTCACTGAAGAAAACTTTCTCAGGCATAGGCTTAAACTCGAGACCAGGACACAATTACACTGAAGTATAAATGTTTAATGACAGAATTTATAATGGAGACACGGAAGCCTAAAGAGGGGTGGAGTTATTCAAATTATCATTTCATTTTATAGTTTTGCAATCAAAACCAAAGATAGTCATTAGTCATGCAATACAACATAGCAAATTTATTTATTTATTTATTTTAATCCCATTTATATCCCGCCCTTCTCCGAAGACTCAGGGCGGCTTACAATCTAAGCACAAATCAAATGTGCTTAGCAATAGCCATCATTCTATGTATATGCCTGCTTATTAGGGCTTTCGCCCCCCCCCCCAAGCGGCATTATTACAAAGTCAGCTTATTGCCCCCAACAATCTGGGTCCTCATTTTACCTACCTCGGAAGGATGGAAGGCTGAGTCAACCTTGAATCAATATGACTGATAAGGTTAACCTTACTGAATGGGTTAATTCACATGCATATTACAATGTATAATAAGTGGCATGAAGAGGTAGGGAGGAGAAAATACATTTCTGTACAACTGATTCTTTGGATTAAATAAAGGGGTCTAAGAATTGGTGTCAGTTGTTGTTTTAGTAAACAGTTATTTTAAGCTAACTGCTATTTAAAAATCTTAATTCCCAGTGCTTTTAATTTTTTGTGGCCAAGTCTACATTTCTGCAGTTAACTTTCATTTATCTTGTTAGAACTTGTTACACTAATAATGCCCAGCAATACCAAATGCCTAATTATTTTCTTGCCTAAGCTAGCAACACTGTTTATATAGAACATATGGGTACATCCCTGAATTGGACCACTCTAATTTTCTCCTAATCATTTAAAGAAGTGGATCTAGAACTATGAATGAAAACCAATGAGGTTCTTAGCTAGCAGTCAGATTAAGAGATGAATCGTTTGAAAGCTTCTCACTGGTTTACCTAGTAAAGCAATTTAATAATTTGCATATATTTGTTTAAAAGACGTTTAGACCCACAAATGGGGGTGTGGCATATAAACTTTTAAATAAATTCAAAATGTGAATGCTGTTTATTTTAAAAAGAGAAAAAGAAAGGCAGAAAACAGCCTGCTTGAGGAATTGCTTCTAGCAAAAGTTATCTAACTAGCTGTTTTTAATTATTTCATAAATAATAAAGGTTACAATCCTATATTTGGAAAATATATATATATATATTAAATTAATGTCTGCAATGTAACAACAGCTTTTCAAAGTTGTATATACTAGATGGATTTTGTCTTGATATCAGTGTAGTGAAGTCCTGTTCATAAGAACAGAAGCTTTGTTTTGTTTTGTTTCTTGCTATCCAGCAAAATAGCATTGAATTAGAGGATAAGGCATCTTAATCTGAACAACCAAAATCACTTGTTTCAAAATTATCTTTTGGAAGAAAAAAAAATTCTCTTCACACTTTGCTTCACAAACAGAACTGACAATCCTAAACTTATCCACTTAAGATTTATAAATGAATTCTGAAGTTTTCACTCTCACATCTGCAGTTAAAAATAGGGTCTATACACTATATGAAATGATAATTTCATTGGGTGCTAGTAATTTGTTTCTATATAAATGGAAAAGGTATATTTTGTTTTCAGATGTTGTCCAGTGCAATTGTACTTGCATTTTATTTGGAAAAAAGCACTTGATAGCAAAGATATTTTACGAGGACTCAGTGGGAAGTTCTGCTTCAAAATCAATGACAAAAAATATGGCCCCCTCCATTTAACTCTAGGGGTCCTCATCCAAGTCTTTCCTGAAATCCTAATGACTGTAATAGCAAAATAAGAGCTTTGAACTGAGAAGCTGCAAGATACTTCACAAACTTTTAATGACTATGCAGTGCTATTTAACAGGAAAAACAAAAGGGATGGGGAGGAGGGGTGAGAAAAATAAAAGAAAAAACTGGGAATCTACTATTAAAATAAAATGTTAATCTAATAAATTGGGGCTTCCCATTAATCATATTAATGCTGGTTAACACTTCCATGTAGTACAAGGGCTTTTGACATGACAAAATAAGTATAACAGGCCCTTTTGTCAATACAACACATATGTCATTTAAAGTGCTCAAAGCCACTAAGCTACCCTAAAAAAGATTGATTTATCTGCTCCAATGTTTCTTTGGGGCAAACTTTTCTCAAAACCGAAACCAATTAGTGGGCATGGCACTTGTAGTGCAGAATGTAGGTCAGCATCAAGTAATAAAAAAGTATTGACTTTTCTCTGTCTGTAAGCAGCATGAAAGGGGTACCATGGCCTTGTCGTATATGAAAAGAACTCCATTAATTTCACTTATTTCAACAAGGGCTGTCAAATACTAATGCTGCTATTGCACTTTTCACACAAAGTACATTGACACCAATATTGGCCTCAGTGAAATAAGTTTAAAATATTTCAGCCAATGAAAAGGTCCTATACTATAATTTTCAATTCCCATTCATACAGCTAGACACCTTAAGTAGCATTGCTCAGAAAGAGAGAGATGAGGTGGGATATTAACCATAACCGTCAATTACTTCTCAGGGTAAAAGAATCTGATTCTTATTTATACACTGATCAAAATAATCAACCAGAATGGTGGGTGTTACCTTTCCACAAAGATAACATCAGTTGTAGATTTTGTTATAAATAACATTTTAAAAAATCAGTGACTGATTATTAGGGTTTTATAAACCTTTAAAAAGGGACACTGCACAAATTTTAGTTGGAGCATCTGAAGAAAATTGGTGGACTACCAGAATCTATAATTTAAATACTTCTGATGTAACTTATTTTATTAGTAGTAAATAGATTACTTTTCAGGAAAATAAAAGTTTCTTAACTGATCAAAGAAGAGAACTTATTCTAGTCATTTTGTGAATGTCTAAGAAATGCATTGATTCATACAAAGTATTTTCCACATAAGGATTTAATGGTATTTTTCAATGAGCTGGTTGGACTGCCTCTAAAAGCTGCACATATTGGCTAATTGGCTAATTACTTCCTCCAAATAAAGTAAAGCTAACAATAACAGGGGACGCGGTGGCTCAGTGGGTTAGGACACTGAGCTTGTCGATCTGAAGGTCGGCAGTTTGGCGGGTCGAATCCCGAGTGCTGCGTAACAGAGTGAGCGCCTGTTACTTGTCCCAGCTTCTGCCAACCTAGCAGTTCGAAAGCACGTAAAAATGCAAGTAGAAAAATAGGGACCACTACGGTGGGAAGGTAACAGCGTTCCGTGCGCCTTTGGCGTCTAGTCATGCCGGCCACATGACCACGGAGACGTCCTCGGACAAGCGCTGGCTCTTCGGCTTTGAAATGGAGATGAGCACCGGCCCCTAGAGTCGGAAACGACTAGCACGCATGTGCGGGGGAACCTTTACCTTTACCTTAACAATAACAGAAGATCTCTCCAATTTAACAAGACTAACTGAAAGAAATTGAAGTCAATTTTCAACTTATTTAATGATTTTATTACACTTGGATCAACCTGTCATTAATTTCTAAAGTAGAAAAACTAGTCATCATAAAAAAGTTTTTTGTAGTCTTGTGCATGCCTCTGACACATTATTAGTATTCTGCTTCATACTTACCGTATATACTTGAGTATAAGCCGAATTTTTCAGCCCACTTTTTGGGCTGAAAAAATCCACTTCGGCTTATACTCCAGTCAACAAAAAAAATAGAACTTACCGAGGACTTGCGCGCGGCCGAGCTACTTTGCCTGACGCTGCTGGGGTCGCCCGGGCGCCTCTGCTCGCCCTCAGCAGCACCTGGCCCGGAATCACATGCGAAACAAGCCCGGCAGAGGAGCCGGAGCGGCGAGCAGAGGCGCCCGGCCCAGATCCTGCAAGGCCCGGCCGAGACACGCCCCCAGCAGCGGAGCTGCTCCGGCTCCTCTGCCGGGCTTGTTTTGCATGTGAGCTACTTTGCCTGACGCTGAGAAGACCCGCTTGGGCACTCGGGTTGGTGTCAGTCTCCGCAGGCCCTTCTCATTTCCAGGAACGTCAAGCGCGCTTGGCTCCCCACCCCCACGGCAGGGCAGGGCAGGGCAGAGACTTGCTCGCCCTTCTGACGGCCCTGAAGAGAAACGAAGGGCTTGAAAACTCTCCGCGAGAAGCTGGGCGAAGCGCGCGGCTGGGCGAGTGTGTGCCTGCGCGCGTATTTACGAAAGAAACGCTCCGAGAGTTCTTCTTTCTCCGCCCCCTTGGGGGGAACTCTAGCGACTGCTGTAGCCGCGCTTCTCTTCTCGGCTCCGAAAATAGGGATTTCTACTCTCTCTCTCTCTCTCTCTCTCCCCTCCCCACCCCGCATTCTCCTGCCTCTTCGATTGCGACAATAAAAGGGCGAAGGGTGCGCTGGTTTCTTCCTCCTTCCTCCCCCCCTCCCCTCCCCTCCCCGATTGTCAGGTGAGGCAGCTGGAGGTCTGGCCGGGAGATTGTAGCCGTTTTGAAATGCCGCGTCTTGAAACGCCCGATCAGCTGATTTTCGGGTGGAAGAGCCGCGGCTTGAATCTGTTTGCATCTGCCTGAATTAGACCGAAACGGCCTGAATTTGACCAGAGTTGCTTTGTAATGGCTGGAGGAACTGCAGAGGAGGTCTTGCCGGGAGATTGTGGCCGTTTTGAAACGCCGCGGCTTGAAACGCCCGATCAGCTGATTTTCGGGGCGGAAAGAGCCACGGCTTGAATCTGCTTGTATTTGTTTGAACTTAACCAGAAACGGCTCGTAATGGCTGGAGGAACTGCGGAGGGAGTGAATGCTCCAGCCTGGAATATTTGGAAAGGCTGGGGGAACCGGATGAACTGCAGCTTAAGCGACTGTTGCCGGAGGAGCCATGGCTTGAAACGCCCCAGTTTTGGGGCAGCGTTTGCTTGTTCCGGGTAGAAAAAACGCTGTCGACCCCGGCATCTTTTGCGGGGATTTCCCATTTCCCGTTGCGAAACCAGCCAAGCCCAAGTCCACCCTTTCTTTTTTCTCCACGGCACGCTCGGTGCCTTTCCCACGATCGTGTCTCCTTCAGATCTTACGCAAGCTTCCTTGATTTCCTGGTGTGTGTGTGTGTGTGTGTGTGTGTGTGTGTTTCTTTCTTATTCTTCCCTTCTCTGGTGGTTGGAAAGGCGTGTGACGCGCTTCCACAACAACTCTGCTGGCTCTCTCGGTGGGAACCTCCCATCCTCTATATACCCCCATTTCGGCTGCTTCGCAAACTGCTTCCTCCACCCCACCCCACCCCACCTCACCCCTCCCCGCAAAAGATGCCGTGGTCGACAGCGTTTTTTCTACCCAGAACAAGCAAACACGCAGGCAACCCTGCACTATTCAGCTCAGTGAAGTCACGCTTGGTTAAAAAACAGATTTAATAATAATAATAAGAAGAAGAAGTTGGGCTGATCAAATGTTTCAATAATGACTGAAGGAGAGCTGCTTGTACCTTGGTCTTTGTGCTGGTGTCTTGACATGCCAGTGTTTTTATTTATTCCATTTATTCCATTTGATCAGCCCAAAGTACAAAAAACCCCCCCCCAAAACAAGGTCTAGTTTCACGGCGATGAGCGACCGGAGTGCCAATCAATTAGTTAACAGACTTCATCAGTTCCAAAATCAAGATCACACCGGCAAGCTTTGTCAGTTGTCACTCGCGGCAGTACAAATACACTAGTACGGAAAGCTGACCAAGTGGCAACCAACTTGCGGTTTGCCAGGCATAATACTTTTTGCAACGCTAATAAACCAGGTAGATGGTTAGCTTATAGATTGAGGAAAAAACAAAGGGCTTCTAATATAGACAAGATTGAGCACAAAGGAAGGGTTGTGTTTCAACAGGACCTTATTAAGGACGCTTTTGTGGATTTCTATTCGAAACTCTATGCTAAAGAGGAAATTAATGGAAAAGATATTGATATATATTTGGAGAATGCTAGCATCCCGGTTCTTACGCAAGTACAAAAAGAGGGGATTAATCAACTGATTACAGAAGAAGAAATTCTTACAGCAATTAAGGAATTGAAGGTGGATAAAGCACCAGGTACGGATGGCTTGACTGCGGCCTATTATAAAAATTTACAATTAGAGATGATAAAACCGTTAAAGGAACTGTTCCAGACAATTCAGAGGGGGGGAAAGGTGCCACCGTCTTGGAGAACAGCTTTTATTTCTTTGATTCCGAAGGAAGACCAAGATGCTACTCAAGTTAAAAACTATAGACCAATATCGCTTTTAAATACAGATTACAAGATATTTGCTAAGGTTTTGGCTAATAGACTGATGAGGGTTCTGCAACAGGTGATCCATGGGGATCAGACGGGGTTTATTAGTGGTAGGCAAATGAAAAATAATGTGAGGCATATAGTTGATGTGTTAGAGTTTTTGGAAAGGAACAACCAGATCGCTGCGGTGCTAATTTTTTTAGATGCTGAAAAAGCTTTTGATCAATTGAATTGGAAATTTTTGTTGAAAGTTTTAGACAAAATGGATTTTGGGGAAAAATTTTTACAACCGATTAGGGCATTATATCAAAAACAAACTGCCCGAATTATAGTTAATAATAGCTTGACAGAAGTATGTAATATTGAGAAGGGCACAAGGCAAGTGTGTCCGTTATCGCCCTTGTTATTTGTGTTAACATTAGAGATATTATTGGTTAAAATTCGGAACTCAGGTAAAATTAAGGGGATACAAATTGGAGATCAGGACTACAGATTGAGAGCATTCGCAGACGATCTGGTTGTTACAGTGACCCAGCCAGAGAACTCTGTTGTGGACCTGATGGAGATAATAACACAATATGGGAAGGTTTCTGGATTTAAAGTTAATACACAGAAAACTAAAATTTTGGCCAGAAATATGACAGTTTCGCAAAAGGCTCTCTTAGAAGGATTAACTGGATTTGAGATTGTTAAAAGGGTCAAATATTTGGGGGTGATTTTGTCACCCTCTAATACAAAGCTATACAAAAATAATTATGAAAAACTATGGGGGAAAATTCAAAAAGAATTGGAGAGTTGGGAAAAATTGCAATTGTCTTTGTTGGGACGGATTGCAGCAGTAAAAATGAATGTCCTGCCTAAATTTTTATTTTTATTCCAAATGATACCGATTCTTAAGAAAGATTCTAATTTGGAGGAATGGCAGCGAGGTATCAATAAATTTGTGTGGGCAGGGAAAAAGCCACGAGTTAAACTTAAGATTATGCAGGATACTCGTGAGAGAGGTGGCCTTAAATTGCCTAATTTTAAATTATATTATGAAGCTGCTGCATTAGTAGGAATAAGTGATTGGATTAACTTGACGCAAGGGAGGTTATTAAATCTTGAGGGCCATGATTTGTTGTTTGGCTGGCATGCATATTTGCTGTATGATAAGAAGGTAGATAACGTGTTTAGGGTGCATACTGTATTTTAAGACAGGCATTGCTGAGAGTTTGGAAGAAGTATAGACATAAGTTAAGTTGCAAGATACCATTGTGGGCAATTCCAAAACACGCAATAGAAAATATACATGCTGGCTTCAAACATGATGTGACTACGTACAAGGAGATCCTTAGCTTGGAAAGAAATGTTTGGTGTTTGAAATCATATAGCCTCTTGCGAGATGAGAAGGTTGTTCAAAATTGGTTTCAATATACTCAGTTACGGGCCAGGTGGAAAGAAGATCAGAAAAATGGATTTACAATGACTGATGAAAATTTGATAAAGCAAATTAGAAATCAGGGACCAGCACATATCAAACGGATATATCTTGCATTGATAGAGATTGACTCAGAAACAGAGCTTGTTAAGGATTGTAAAATGGGCCCAAAACATCCAGGAAGTTATCACAATGGACACTTGGGAAAAGATTTGGGTGAGGAACGTAAAATTTACTCAAGCTCAAAATCTAAGGGAGAATTTTTACAAAATGTTTTATAGATGGCATTTAGATCCTAAAAAGCTTGCAAGTATGTATCCGAATTATCAGCCTAAATGTTGGAGGTGCGGAGATGAAGATGCAACATATTTTCACATATGGTGGACATGTAAGAAGGTTAAGGCTTTTTGGATAAAAGTCTGGTGGAATATGCAGAAGATTTTTAAACAGAGGATAAAGTTTTGTCCGCAACTTTTCTTGTTGGGAATAATTGCAGACGCTACAGTTGTGGACACTAAGTTGATGTTGAACTTAATTACGACAGCAAGACTTTTGATAGGCCAATATTGGAAGAAAGAGGAACTGCCGACCATAGAAGAGTGGACTTTAAAGGTTTCCGACCTGGCAGAGATGGCAAAGATTTCGGCCTATTTGAAAGATCACTCGCAAGAACGCTATATTATGGAATGGAGAAAATGGATTGAGTTTATCCAGATCAAGTATAGGGTTAAGAAGTTTTATGTAGCATTTGAATGAGTCTTCTTTCGTATTTTTTTCTTTTCTTATTTTAGTTTCTTTTTATACATATTTGATATTATTAAGGCTTGTCTTATCCTATATAAGCTAGAGAGTGTTGGATTTTAGAGTTTATAGTTGTTAGCATATGATTGTTTATGATTGCTTTTTATATATATACCTTGTATTTAGCTTTGGGAAGTCGGGGGGGAGGGGGGAGGGGAGGGGGGGAGGTAGGGGGGGAGGAGGGAGGGGGAAGGGGGGATTTTTAAAGGAAAATTGTACTTTAAAACTTTTCAATTAAAAAAAAAACAAACCCCAAAAACAAGGTCTAGTTTCACGGCGATGAGCGACCGGAGTGCCAATCAATTAGTTAACAGACTTCATCAGTTCCAAAATCAAGATCACACCGGCAAGCTTTGTCAGTTGTCACTCGCGGCAGTACAAATACACTAGTACGGAAAGCTGCCGTTCACTTTCGGGGGGAGGAAAAAAACACACAACACCGCACGCTTTCCGCCCCGAAAATCAGCTGATCAGGCGTTTCAAGCCGTTTCAAGCGTGACTTCACTGAGCTGAATAGTGCAGGGTTGCCTGCGTGTTTGCTTGTTCCGGGTAGAAAAAACGCTGTCGACCCCGGCATCTTTTGCGGGGAGGGGTGAGGTGGGGTGGGGTGGGGTGTAGGAAGCAGTTTGCGAAGCAGCCGAAATGGGGGTGTCAAGCCCTACGGGGACCAGGGGAGCACTTCCAACAATGCCCGCGCAGCACCGAAGGCCCATTGGCGCCCGCACCCCCCAACTGTTCGGCGGGCGAACGCCAGACCCGCTGCCGCACTTACAGCTGATTGGCGGCCAGAGGAGATTGCGAGCGGCTGCGGAGGTTCCGCGCCGGCACAAACAGCTAATCGGCGGCTGAAGGAGACTGCGAGCGGCTGCAGAGGTTCCGCGGCCGCATCAACAGCTGATCGGCGACCAGAGGAGATTGTGGACGGGCGCAGAGGGTCCGCGTCAGCACAGACAGCTGATCGGCGGCTGAAGGAGACTGCGAGCGGCTGCGGAGGTTCCGCGCTGGCACAAACAGCTAAGGGGCAGCCGGGGACGTCTACCGGTGGTCACGCAGCGCGATCAACTGAGCGGCAGCTAGAAACAGCCGCCGACGGTCGCACGGGCCTCACGGGACTTTTCGGGTCCGATGGCGGCTTGGAGAGTGTGGGTGGCTGCTTCGCAGACCTTGCATGCCGCTACAACCGCCAGGTCTGCGAAGCAGCCACCCACACTCTCCAAGCCGCCATCGGACCCGAAAAGTCCCGTGAGGCCCGTGCGACCGTCGGCAGCTGTTTCTAGCTGCCGCTCAGTTGATCGCGCTGCGTGACCACCGGTAGACGTCCCCGGCTGCCCCTTAGCTGTTTGTGCCGGCACGGAACCTCCGCAGCCGCTCGCAGTCTCCTTCAGCCACCGATAAGCTGTCTGTGCTGACGCGGACCCTCTGCGCCCGTCCACAATCTCCTCCGGCCGCCGATCAGCTGTTGATGCGGCCGCGGAACCTCTGCAGCCGCTCGCAGTCTCCTTCAGCCGCCGATCAGCTGTCTGTGCTGACGCGGACCCTCTGCGCCCGTCCATAATCTCCTCCGGCCGCCGATCAGCTGTTGATGCGGCCGCGGAACCTCTGCAGCCGCTCGCAGTCTCCTTCAGCCGCCAATTAGCTGTTTGTGCCGGCGCGGAACCTCCGCAGCCGCTCGCAATCTCCTCCGGCCGCCGATCAGCTGTAAGTGCGGCAGCGGGTCTGGCGTTCGCCCGCCGAACAGTTGGGGGGTGCGGGCGCCAATGGGCCTTCGGTGCTGCGCGGGCATTGTTGGAAGTGCTCCCCTGGTCCCCGTAGGGCTTGACACCCCCATTTCGGCTGCTTCGCAAACTGCTTCCTCCACCCCACCCCACCACACCTCACCCCTCCCCGCAAAAGATGCCGGGGTCGACAGCGTTTTTTCTACCTGGAACAAGCAAACGCTGCCCCAAAACTGGGGCGTTTCAAGCCATGGCTCCTCCGGCAACAGTCGCTTAAGCTGCAGTTCATCCGGTTCCCCCAGCCTTTCCAAATATTCCAGGCTGGAGCATTCACTCCCTCCGCAGTTCCTCCAGCTATTACGAGCCATTTCTGGTTAAGTTCAAACAAATACAAGCAGATTCAAGCCGTGGCTCTTTCCGCCCCGAAAATCAGCTGATCGGGCGTTTCAAGCCGCGGCGTTTCAAAACGGCCACAATCTCCCGGCAAGACCTCCTCTGCAGTTCCTCCAGCCATTACAAAGCAACTCTGGTCAAATTCAGGCCGTTTCGGTCTAATTCAGGCAGATGCAAACAGATTCAAGCCGTGGCTCTTCCACCCGAAAATCAGCTGATCGGGCGTTTCAAGACGCGGCGTTTCAAAACGGCTACAATCTCCCGGCCAGACCTCCAGCTGCCTCACCTGACAATCGGGGAGGGGAGGGGAGGGGAGGAGGAAGGAGGAAGAAACCAGCGCACCCTTCGCCCTTTTATTGTCGCAATCGAAGAGGCAGGAGAATGCGGGGTGGGGAGGGGAGAGAGAGAGAGAGAGAGAGAGAGTAGAAATCCCTATTTTCGGAGCCGAGAAGAGAAGCGCGGCTACAGCAGTCGCTAGAGTTCCCCCCAAGGGGGCGGAGAAAGAAGAACTCTCGGAGCGTTTCTTTCGTAAATACGCGCGCAGGCACACACTCGCCCAGCCGCGCGCTTCGCCCAGCTTCTCGCGGGGAGTTTGCAAGCCCTTCGTTTCTCTTCAGGGCCGTCAGAAGGGAGAGCAAGTCTCTGCCCTGCCCTGCCCTGCCGTGGGGGTGGGGAGCCAAGCGCGCTTGACGTTCCTGGAAATGAGAAGGGCCTGCGGAGACTGACACCAACCCGAGTGCCCAAGCGGGTCTTCTCAGCGTCAGGCAAAGTAGCTCACATGCAAAACAAGCCCGGCAGAGGAGCCGGAGCAGCTCCGCTGCTGGGGGCGTGTCTCGGCCGGGCCTTGCAGGATCTGGGCCGGGCGCCTCTGCTCGCCGCTCCGGCTCCTCTGCCGGGCTTGTTTCCCGTGCGAGCTACTTTGCCGGCCGCTGCTGAGGGAAGATCTCTGGAGAGGAGCATAAGGTGAGCTGCTGCATTTCCCAGCCTCGGCTTATACTCGAGTCACTAACTTTTCCCATTTTTGGGGGGTAAAATTAGGGGTCTCGGCTTATATTCGAGTCGGCTTATATTCAAGTATATACGGTAATTTAGCTAATGACAGCAAAGGTATGAAAACATTTACAAATATGAGGAAATTATTCTCACAGAGGGAAGTCTTTTTCAATGTTAATATTTTTATCTTTCAAAGACAAAAATATATTAATTTTGGTATAATTTTTGCAACAGAATTTAATTATAACGTAAATGTTGACCAAGCCTCTTAAAAATTAGAAGATACATACTTCTCTCAGTGTTTTCTTTCAATTTTAATTGGTGGTCAGTGATTAAATATCAAATGATACCTTATAAAGTCTGGTTTATTTTTGCAGAAAGTCAGCTTTATTTTGTAGTAATCAAGAAATATGTATACATATGCTGGTATATAGATATTTATACACAGAGATACCATGTGTTTGTTCGTAAATAGATTTATAAATCTATTTTGATAGCAATTGTAAATTAGGATGAAATTGGAGTTCAGTTCATTTGGAAGAGAAACAGAATAGTGACTGGCAAAAGAACTGTTTTTAGGAAAAGAATGAGCAGCTAGTTTTTCATAAAGTCATAATAACTCATGCAAGATTTAAAGCAGCTATGGAATTATAAGATAAGATGATAACTAAACAGTTTTTGAATCTGATCTTTATTACATGAGCAGCCAATTTAATCTCTTCTTCTGAATTGCTAAAATATGCCCAAGGTGCATTTAAAATAAAATCAAGAGAAGATTTGGTATCAGAAGGATATACATGTCAATGGTTTTCACATAAGCATCTCTCAGAAAGATTTAAATTTGATAAATGAATGTATGGCTTTCAACATGATAAAACTATATTTGAAATTGTGTTATGTACTAATGACGAATAACTTATTTCTAAAATATACAAATTTTCATTGAATGCAGCAGTGGGAAAACAAAGGGGTTGAAATTCATAATAACTTACAATCTTACAGAGAATTTCTAGAAAATAATGTACGGATGGTATTTATAACTGGAAAGATTGTAAAATGCCTAAAGGGACTTCAAACATATGTTGGAGATGTAAACACCAAGAAGCGACTTTTTATCTTCTTTGGCGGATTTGTAAAAAAGCTCAAGTTATTGGACATGCATTAATTTAAAAAAATTGAAGGTTAGTATACAATTCAAACCAGAGACATTTTTGTTGGGTTGATGGACAAGAGTTTGGATAAATTGCATGGCATTTTTTCTTATATATTATAACGCCAGCAAGATTCCTATACACTCAGTGCTGGAAGAACCAAAAATACCTATAATGGAAGAGTGGTTGGTAAAGCTGATGGGATGACAAAACTGATGGCTCTAATTAGAGAAAAGGTATTGGCATTGGCTAAATTTAATACCAAAACTCCAAGAGCCCTTTTGGACATTTTGCATGAAAAAGAAAAAAATGAAATCACAGGTAGTATAATATCTATAAATTATTAAAAATGGATGCTATGTTCTAATGGCAGAGCAAGAGTTGAACTTAAGTTTTATTTATATCTGCTTGTAAAAGAGGGTCAGTTGGTATTTTTTGTTTGCTTGTGTATCTTTATTTTTTCTGCTATCTGCCAATTTTCTTTGTTTTCTATTCTGTCCTGACTATTATTTTTCTGTTAGTTGTTCTTTATTTTTATTTTTATCAAAGTTGTATAATTTAATATCTTCTCTATATATCATTACAGCTTAATTTTTTTTGAAATTAGATATTTTCATGACAATCTTTATATATTTACACTAGGTTCAAGAATGCATACAGAAGTACCATGAAAAAAGTTACTGTTGTTGGCAAAATCTCTGTCTAAGAAGAAACTTCCTTATATATGGTAGTTGACTTTGTGAGCATAAGCATCAAGACTACAAAAAACATTTTTTTGTCTCTGAGTGTCCCCCCAGGAATCTTTTTTAGAATCATTTTGGTGATCCTATCCTCAAACCCAAAGAGGAGTTAGAATCAGAAGGATGTATCTGCCATTGGTTTGTTGTTGTTAGTTGCAAAGTCATGTCCGACCCATTGTGACCCCATGGACAACATTCCTCCAGGTCTTCCTGTCCTCTACAATCTTCTGGAGTCCATTTAAGCTCACGCCTACTGCTTCAGTGACTCCATCCAGCCACCTCATTCTCTCTCGTCCTCTTCTTCTATTGCCCTCAATCTTTCCCAGCATTAAGCTCTTCTCCAGTGAGTCCTTCCTTCTCATTAGGTGGCCAAAGTATTTGAGTTTCAACTTCAGGATCTGGCCTTCTAAAGAGCAGTCAGGGTTGATCTCCTCTAGGACTGACCGGTTTGATCGCCTTGCAGTCCAAGGGACTTGCAGGAATCTTCTCCAGCACCAGAGTTCAAAGGCCTCAATTCTTTGGCGCTCAGCCTTTCTTATGGTCCAACTTTCACAGCCATACATTGCAACTGGGAAAACCATGGCTTCGACTATACGCATTTTTGTTGGCAGGGTGATGTCTCTGCTTTTTAGTATGCTGTCTAGATTTGCCATAGCTTTCCTCTCAGGAGCAAGTGTCTTTTAATTTCTTGGCTGCAGTCCCCATCTGCGGTGGCTAGTTTATATTATTTTGTAAAAGTAAAAAGTTGAGGTTTGAGGTTACTATCTTATTCTACTGCATCAAAGGGAATCAGAAATCAATGCTTTTCTTTCTTTTTTCCTCTACCCCACATTTTTCTCTTCCCTTTTTCCTCCCCTATTTTCCTACTATTTTCTTTTGTACTTTTGTATTTATATTATAAACTAATAAAAATTAAAAGCAAAAAAATAAATGAAATGCTGTAAATGATTGTTACTGTAATGCCATGGGTTCTTATTTTTACCTGGACTAGATTTCTTATGATAAACAGTGTTCCTGTTTCATATAAAACTTATTTGTATGTGAAGTTCTTTTGGTGACTATTAAGAAAGCTCTTTTTTCACTTCAATATATATTTTTTGTCATCTGAAAGTAATGCTAGGATATTATGAATGTTACGGTTTTTGAAAAAAACTGCAACAATTAAGCTGATTTTATTCAACATAATTTATCTTTGTTCCTGTTCAAAAAGAAGTTGTGCTGTTTCTGATTGTGCAGAAAAACACAGTACTGTAATGCACTTCTTTTGTAGCCACTTATAAATAGAGTCACAGTTCCTATTTTGATCCTGAGTTTTCTTGGTATTTAGTTGCCTATTTTCAAATGCGCCTTCACATCTGCAAGTATTGTAAGCCGCCCTGAGTCTTCGGAGAAGGGCGGGATATAAATGGAATTAAAATAAAATAAAATAATAAAATATTAGAAACAGCTTTTTTTTCTCTTTACGTAAATGTTAAGTTTCTTAGGAAATTGAATTCAGATATAATGTCATGTGGTCTAATTTATACTTTATGATTCATTAAACTATAGTTTATTGGCTAAAAAATAAAAATATAGTAAAAAAATATAAAAGACTACAAAAAAACCCAAAGAAAGATTAATTTTAGTCTGACTGAACTGTGTTTAGCTTTGAGGTATTATAATATGCATCATATATGCTTATACATTCACTGTATTTCTGGGCCCATAAAGGTGAGTAAGATAAATATATATATAAAGTACTCATAAATTGCAAAATAATAACTTTCTCTATTTTTCCTATATCATATATCAAAAAAGTAGTGTGGGCTATTATTTTGTACTGGCACTTCCTAAATATGCTTAATATCTATATTTCAACCCAAATTGCCAGAGATAATATTCTATTTTTGGAACGAATGCACTCTTCATTACAACTAAATTAAATTAAGACAGTGATGTGAATTTCCTCACAAGCTATTTCATACTTGGATACCCTTGAACTTTACTGAATCAAAGCTAAAAAACAAAAGTACAGATGAAACTGTTGGACTGGTATTTTAAACCTATTGACTGTTGTAACGGAAACAGTCTTAACAGGATAATTTCCATTTTTTTAAAAAAATAGGGGATAACAGCTAATTTTCCCTACATGTTTCAATAAATGACATTTATCAAATGTAACATTTGCCACTGTATAACAGATACTCTTATTAAAACAGTAAGTTGACATGAAACAGGGATTATCCCTATTATTACTGTTTATACATAGATATGTTAAAAGCTTATGTGATGGTAGAGAAACAAAATAGTAATCTCCAAAATTTTATTCTTACTATCTCAAGATAATAAAAAGATAAAATTGACACAGTATGAGGCTCTCTCTCTCCCCCCCCCCACCTATCCCCACACACAGACATTCAGAACTGTTTTGTGCTGGTTCACCTGCTTTCTCTGAAGATAGTCCAAATTGGTGCAGTTCACGGCCCCTGCTTTGTGGGGTGACACTGTCCACTCCTATTTAACATCTACATGACACCACTGGGTAAAATCATCCAACACCATGGGATGAGGTATCACTAATAACCTGATGATACCCAGTTATATATCTCCATCCCAAGTGAAGTGACTGATGCTGTGGATATTATTTGCACTGCCTGGATGCTGTGGGGGCTGGGATGGGAAACAGCAGAATTCAGCTGAACCTGGTAAGATGGAGTGGTGTGAATGGCCTTTCTGTATCCAAGACTTTATCACTTTTTGTTTCAGGTGGGATTGCACCAGACAGTGGGTAACCTGGGGGTCCTCTTGGACTGAAGAGCAGGTGGTAGCCATGGCTAGGGTGGACTTTGCTCAACTCTGTGTTGTGCACCAGTTATGGCCTTTCCTGGATAGGAATGCTCTCCACTTGATCATTCATTGCTCTGGTCATCTCCCATTTGGACTATTGTGATATGTTCTACATGGGGCTACCCTTGAAATTATCTGGAAGCTTCAGCTGGTGCAGAATGCAGCCACATGAACTGTACTGGGTGTATAAAGGCCTACATGACATAGCACCAGGCTATTTAGGGAACCGGCTTTATCCCATTACATTGGCCAACCCACCTAGTCAGGCAGGGATAATATGTTGCAGACCTCTTCAGTGGAACCCCCACTGGTGGGGTCTAGAAAGAGAGTGTTCTCTGCTGTTGCCCCCTGAGAGGTAAGGCAGGTCCTCACTCTCCTGACCTTCTGAAAAGGAGATAAAATATGACTCTCTGGCCTTGTGTTGGGAGCCCAAAGGAGCATGCAGCCATGAGGCTGGTTGGTGCCCTGAGAGCCCTCTCTTTGCCTTTTAAATTATTCTTTAAAAAGCTTAATTATTATTGCCTCCTTTTAAATAATTTTAATTTTGAAATATTAGTTCTAACATTTTAACTTTTATATACTGTTTTTAAATTCTGATATTTTATTGTACTGCCCAGAGTCCCTCTTTGAGGAAGATGGGAGTTCAGAAATGTGAAAAATAAATTTAGCAATTAAAGTCCCTCATATATTTGAGGTTATTTTAGTAGTAACTTGATTTCTTTCTCCCTCACTACATCTTTGTAGGTTTTAATAATAGATGAAAGTGAAAAAAAATCCCATTGTTTGTACAAGGTAGTTCACAGTCTGAACCATTGCTTTGAAATACTTTTCAAAAGAAAAGATGTCATGCAATTCTGAAACAATTATTTTAATGGTTTCTTTCCTAAAACAGGCAGACTGTCTGTGAATTCATCAGATAATTCCTGATCACAAATATTCTTCTTTAGCTATATTTCTTTGTTCAGTATTTTTGTTGTCTTTAATATCTAGGTTGTTGTTTATTATTGTGTGGAAAGAAAAACCAACAAGGGACACCTTTAGAGCAGCTTTCTCAAACCTTTACAGCTTTGCAGACTGGCAGGGGGAGGGGATGGTTCTGCGCAAGTGATAGGCATGGGCGCGTGGGCCCACCATTCGTACAACTAGAGCTAAGTGCGTGCACACACACTCACACACTTCCGCGGCCCAGTTCTGAACAGTACTGGGCCATGGCCCAGAAGTTGCAGACCCCTGCTTTAGACTCACAAAATATATATTTTCTCTTTCTTTTTCTTTTTTTTCCTTTCACTAAATTATTTGTGGAATTAGGCATTTTTGTGGGATTTAATCTTGGGCAATATTTAGAATGTCTTGTCCATTCCATTCCTTGTGTGGCTCTCACATGTTGGCATCGTATCCTTCTCAGTAAGTATGTCAACATGGCTTCTTTATTTTGGCATAACTTATCAGCTGGAGTTTTTCTTTGGGAATCTCTGGACTTTTGAAAACAGAATCTTTCATATAACTTTGTTGGCATTGGATTCCTATTTTATCAAAAGTCCTACCATTGTTAAGAAAACACAGTTACATTGAAATATGCCTCCTCATGAAGTGTGATAAGGTGTGAATTTCTGAATTACTGATCATTATTAATGTTATTGCTCCAGATTTTTAGATCTACCTGAAGAAAATGGAAGGCTATCAATAAGCATCATTTAATTGTGAAAATTAAATCAATGCAGAGAATAAAACCCATAATTGCCTTTAATTGCATTCATTTTTCAGATTTAATCATCAGGACTTCTAGAAAATGTAAACCTTTCTGAAACAGAATGTTAATTTGTAAAGCTATAAATGCTTATATTGTAGTACAAATTATAATTACAAATTACAAATTATAATTTGTAATTTGTACTACAATACAAATGTTACAAATTAAAATTTCATTTTTTAATGAAAGCTGTATTTACATTTTAATATTTGTTCAAATTTTAGTCAGTAAGTAACTTGACCCTGTGAAAAAATGAAGTGGAAATGTTATTCTAAATTGTATATAAACATTTTTGAGAATTACTTCCTATAGAAGTTAAAAACAAAACAAAACAAAGCCACACTTGATTTATCTGAATGATATATGATAGAATATAATCCCAACCACTCATTTAATACGAAACCTCTGATTATACCTAGGCTATCTATCCTTTGTCCTGTGTCTCATGTGGTTATGCTAGAATGCATTGAATCCCAATTCATGTGCATATACGTGAATATGTTCTATTGCTATTGTGAGGTGGATTAAAAGCAGTATATCAAGAGTTATTTTTATTAGTTTTATAGCAAGTGATCAGCTGGTAGAAGTAATATATATAACATGCACCCATGCTGACCTACACGCATACGTTTGAGTATTTTATCCTAAAAAAGATAATATTTCAAAAAGCAGCCTAAGCTTTGGGGAAAAACCAATTACAGAAACAGCTTTAAAAATGCCAAGCACCGGGCAGAAGCAATTCTAGATCAGTTTTAAAAAGTGATTGATGAAACTCTAATCTGAGCTGAAGGAACAGTTTCAAGACAAGCTGTGACCATTCCCCACACTTCATTAGCTGCCATAATTAGCCTGGTGTTTCAATTTGTTAGAACTGGTGGGGACAATTTTACTCAGAATACAAACATCAAAAAGCAGGGTCTCTTCGACTTCAGAAGTGGCTGATGAAAGGCTTTCTGGTCCTTCTGTTAACTGAAAGATTAATTACAGCTGATGGGAGGCTGTACTTGGAGTGTCACTTTGTCTCTGTACATTACTTTTAGCATTAGAAGAAAGACATGGTTGACACTGCACTGCTCAGTCAAGCAGCTTCACATCAGGGCACCAAGTCGGTTTTAATATGCATGGTTTTGCATTGTTTGATTGACTTGTTCTCTCCTTTTCAAGGACCTAAGTGCTGTCACTAACTAGACTGTATCAGCAAAACATAGAGCAGGTATAAATTGCCACTCTTAATTTACACCCACATGGAGTCAACCTCATTATTATCATAACTTTCTTTATGTAACTTTTTGAAAACACCATCATAACTGACCTTCTCTGAGTAAAATGACAAAAGATGTAATAAAATGCAGTATTTTTAGAAAGAAAAGTAGAAAAGAGAGAAAAGTAAATAACTTTCTATTAATCTAATCCTTGATCAATAAGCAGAACACCATCAGCACAAATACAAACAGTAAATGATCTGATTTCTTAGCTCATTTGCATTCTGTAGAAGTTGGAAAATCTTGACAGAAATATTGTGTGCATGTTTAACAGATCATTTGTCAAACTCTTAGGATGTGTCAATTAAAAGTTATTATCTAATTTGGGGTTTGGGGCATTGCTGTCTTTGTTCTGGAATAGAAAACAAGACTATAGCAAAACTACTTCATCAGAAATAGAACGTGAAAAATAGCTCAGATTCATAGCCAAGCACTACTCTTACCAGGACCAAAAAATAAATAAATATCCTAAATATACTGCATACTAGCTTTCAGGTTCTCCAGAGCCCTTCATCAGGCTAGCTGACACAAAAAACAGAGGTAGCAGGTGGCACAGGCCTTAAGAACAAGGAACTGCAAAGTCAATGGTCAACCATCTACCAGTACATCTATAAGTGTTTCTGGTTATCCTTTTGGGATATAGTATGGGGAGATGGCGCTCACTCTCTTATGTGGCACTCGGGATTTGACCCGCCAAACTGCCAATCATTTGATCGACAAGCTCAGCGTCCTAACCCACTAAGCCACCATGTAACAGAGTGAGCGCCTGTTACTCGTCCCAGCTTCTGCCAACCTAGCAGTTCGAAAGCACGTAAAAAATGCAAGTAGAAAAATAAGGACCACTACGGTGGGAAGGTAACAGCATTCCGTGCGCCTTTGGCATCTAGTCATGCCGGCCACATGACCACAGAGACGTCCTCAGACAAGCACTGGCTCTTCTGCTTTGAAATGGAGATAAGCACCAGCCCCTAGAGTTGGAAATGACTAGCACGCATGTGCGGGGGAACCTTTACCTTTTATGGGGAGATGGACTATGAAAAGTTCTTGATCCTAATAGAACCACTTCATTATCTACACGAATACAATGATACAGGTAATCCTCAACTTACAACAATTGAGACCATAATTTATTTTCCTAAGCAAGGTGGTTGTTAAGTGAGCCGTGATTATATTTATTTTATTATCTTTTTTGTCACATTTTTAGGCAAATCACATGGTTGTTAAAACAAATCTGGCTTACCATATTGCTTGTTAAAAATCAACTGGGAAGATTGCAAATGATACTCATTTGACCCTCAGACACTGCAACTGTTGTTAAATGTGTATCGGTTGCTAAAATTTTGTGTCAGCACCCAAATTTTGATCACACGATTGTCTGATATCTGGGAGGGTCATGTGAGGACATTTTTTTCAGTGTTGTAACTTTAAATTGTTGCTAAATGAATTGTTGAGAACTATCTGTAAAATGAAATCAGATGTTTCTGATGTCAGTTTATAGACCTAGAATCCATGGGAAAAAAAGAAAGCAGTGGTTGACCAGTCATTGTGAAAAGGGTGAAGGGAGTTTTAACTCTGATAAGCTCTCATTTGCTGGCTAGGCAGATAGCAAAAAGAAAAGTGAAACAGGAAAATATTTATATTAGTAAAAGTAGAGATGAATTTTATATTGCACTATGATAAAAATGGGACAAAAACTTTTAGCATTTTGAATTTTCATATTGCTGTGGGTTTTCTTCTCTCCTGGCCTCAACTGTGTAGCAGGATTTAGCATGCATTAGGACAACCCAGGGAACAAATCTGGATAACTTTGCAAAGAGATAAGAAAAACATTATACAAGATGTTCCATGAGAGCTCCAATCATCTCAGTTAAGAGGAATCATTTCGAAAGCTGAGATCTTTTTGTATGCTGATTTTATTTCCATCTTAAACTAGCTAACTTTTTTATTAAATACTAAAGGTAGGCAATACAAGACGTTTATCATACAACAGACAAATGACACTGGATTGCTAGTTAGATGGTATAATAAGTATCATATAATTTCTTTTGGGAATCTGCTTATTCTTTGAAATCCCACAGTACTATTAGAGCATAGAATGTTCTTGCTAAGAAATTACAGAACTGAAAATCAAGTTTTATAAAATATTCAAATGTTTGCTGACAAAATCTTTTCAAATGTTAGAAAATGCTGACAATTACTTATTCATGCAAATTTCACTGAATGGCTCAGATCCTCGTAATCATCACTTTATATTCTACTTTCCAAATTATTTTTTTTGATACACTAGTAACCTTCTAAAAATGCTGTTGGGTCTTGTATATTTGTGTGTATTTAGCTTTCTGATTAGGGACTCTGGATCTAATTATGGTAGTACAAACGGACTGTGGTTTTGTGTTGGAGACAGCAAAAAATAAAATAAAAATTGCTCATTGATCTGTGCAGTTATTATTTGCTTTGCCATATATTTTGTCAATCAGTGAGACTCTCTCAATCACCAGGATTAAAGGTGGAGGAAAAAAGAGAAGATCATGCTGTATAAAGAGAAGTGCATTTAAAAAAGTTAGAATGCAGTAAGTTTTACGTATTAGATCTACGAACAAATCTAGAACCTATTTCACCACATGCAAAATGATATTTTGGAATCTATTCTTAGGTAATTTTTTGCAAATCATATATCATATTGGAACTTGATTAAATTAAAAATTATTGTTATTTTTTTAATTTTGCAGATGATTAATATAACCTGCATTCTGAAGAAGAATTGCTTTTGCCATTAATTATCTTAATTACCAATATTAGTAACATGAAAACGTTTCTTTTTTAAAAGAATTGCTATTTGCAGCAAGGCTGGATCATGTGTATCTGTACATACTTTTTTTGTAAAAAAAAAAAAAGACTGTTGAAAATATATTTTATCCCAATCAGTGTGTAAAAATAAAATTATCCATAATCACGCCATGTTCCTCTATCATACATATCATACAGTTTAGCTGTAATGATCCCCACACACTACACTCGCACATCAATTATGATGATCATAATAACGGTCGTTAAGCTCAATGTTCATTATTATCTGGATGCTGGTGACAGCAGATTCAATCACCGGGTGCAATGGGCAGGCAGTCACAGTCCCACCCAAGTTTCTGCAGACAGCGATGTGCCACATTAAGCCTATGATGTCTTCCACATCCCACTTCATTTCAAAAGCTGCAGACGGTAAAGGTCAACTTTATGTTCTGTGCAATATGCTTAGGTTCTCTAATTGTTTGGAGTACTAGCTATTTTTATACTTTGTAGTATATTAAAATTCTATCTGAAAACAAATATACAGGAGCAAATAAGGAGAAAAAAGGCTGGCTGGTAAATCACCAAAAACAAGGTGTATGCCATAAAATACTGCTGAGTAAGATCGTAAATACCACTTCTTTATTTTGGGAGAGAAGGAACATCTCTAAAGTTGCTGCCATTAGCAGTTATTGGTCTAAAATCTTTATAGAAGTTTCATTTTTTGTATTAAAGACTGTGGACTATCATTTCATTTTGATGGATATGAATTTGTAAGCATTTTGACAAGTGGAGGATTACTTAATAATTCTTATCCCTTAATTATTTATTTTTATTTATTTTATTTTAATCCCATTTATATCCCGCCCTTCTCCGAAGACTCAGGGCGGCTTACAATCTAAAGCACAAATCAATGTCCTTAGCAATAGCCTTCATTCTATGTATATGCCTGCTTATTAGGGCTTTCGGGGGCCCCAAGTGGCATTATTACAAAGTCAGCTTATTGCCCCCAACAATCTGGGTCCTCATTTTACCTACCTCGGAAGGATGGAAGGCTGAGTCAACCTTGAGCCTGGTGGGACTCGAACCTGCACTAATTGCAGGCAGCTGGTGTTACTTAAGGAGGCATTAGCCCACTGCTCCACCAAGGCTCTTATCTCATCACAAAGGGCAAACCATTGTTGATTACATTTTTGGTGCCTAGTGCATTCTCATTTCTAAAACTTCATGTTTCCTGTAAATGTATTATTAATCATTTGGGATTTTCAGTCTATACCAATATACAGAATAACAGAGTTAGAAGGGACCTTGGAGGTCTTCTAGTCCAACTCTCTCCTCAAGCAGGAGACTATAGCATTCCAGAAAAAGGGTTGTCCAATCTCTTCCTCAGATTTTGTTTCAGGAACAAGAGTGAAAGCACCGTGTTTTAAACTGAACAGAATGCCTGGCCATCTAATCAGGATGCCTGAGCTTGGTTCCCAAAGTTGTCCTTACAAATTAAAATATCACTTCCTTCATATTGTGCTTGTCTCTGAATTTTTAAATGCAGTTCTCAGCTCAAAATCACATCCAAAATTTGTATGTATACTTGCAAAATTTAAAGCTAAACATTGTGTAAAGGTAAAGGTAAAGGTTCCCACGCACATGCGTGCTAGTCGTTTCCGACTCTAGGGGCCAGTGCTCATCTCCGTTTCAAAGCCAAAGAGCCAGCGCTTGTCCGAGGACGTCTCCGTGGTCATGTGGCCGGCATGACTAGACGCCAAAGGCGCACGGAACGCTGTTACCTTCCCACCGTGGTGGTCCCTATTTTTCTACTTGCATTTTTACATGCTTTCGAACTGCTAGGTTGGCAGAAGCTGGGACGAGTAACAGGCGCTCACTCTGCTACGCGGCACTCGGGATTCGACCCGCCAAACTGCCGACCATCTGATCGACAAGCTCAGCGTCCTAACCCACTGAGCCACCGCGTCCCTTCTAAACATTGTGTATTAGAATATATATACAGTATATAAGAATGTAAAATTTCAGCAAAATAAATGCACATTTTTTATTTTAAACAAAGATCGCAAAATCATATTGAAGTTTTCTGAAGATATATAGCTGAACATATGGAGATAAAGAGCTAAGACAGTTTGATTCAAGAAACTTTCTCTAAACAATGCACTTTAAGATAAACAAACATTGTAACGTATCATGACTTGTTCATGTCACAATTTTCGTAATAGGCATTTACTCTTGATAGCTTTTTACCAGTTTATCCTTTGTACCTTTACTACATGGGCTCAGACTTTCAAATTCTTGGAGGGAAAACAGTGAATCTGCAGTTGCTACCACTGTGGCAGGAACCACTGCAGGGTAAGAGCAAGTAAGAGCAACCCATCATCTTAATTTTTAGCTTTTCTATTTTCCTAATTTTAATTTAGTTCGTAACCAATGCAGCTCAACAACCAGAAATGTAAGGTGTGTGGTTCTTGAAGCATACCTAACTGTCCATGCTACCACATTTTGTACCAGCTGAAGCATCCAGATACTCTTCAAGGGGAACCTTATGCAGAGCATATTACAGAGTAATCCATCTGGGAATAGACTAGGGTATGAGTTGACTGTGAGTAGAATCTCTCAATCTGGAAATGGGTGCAAATGGTGCACAACATGAAGCTGTGCAAAGACCCTTTGGCTATGACTGCTAGCTGTTTTTTGAACAGGATATGTGAGTTCAGAAGAACCCTCAAATTGCACACTGGGTCTATTTGGGGTAGTTCTACCCCATTCAGGACCAAAAGATGATAAATCCCCAGATATAGAAGGTCCCCAAACCCAAAGCCACTCAATCTACCAGGGTTTACTTGAAGCCTGTTTTCCCATCCACACTGCTACAGCCTCCAAGCATTGAGAAAGGATATCATTTAACTCACCAGTAGCAGAGATATACAACCGGGTGTCATCAGCATATTGATGATTCCTCACCTCATGTTGATGATCTCATATATTGGCTTCATATAAATATTAAACAGGACCAAAGAAAGTATTAAACCCTGTAGCTTCCCACATAGCAGGGGCAGAGAGCGGGACTTCTCACTCTTAATCAGTACAAATTGGGACCGGCTATAGATCATAAAAAACTGTGACCCCCTCCATCTTCAACTCCAAAAAGCTAACTCAAAAGTATAACACGGAGAAAGGAAGATAACAAGCACAATATTGTGCCACACACTTCTAACTCTCAAAAAATGCCAGGGTTGATAGTATCAAGAGATCAAGTAGAACAAGGATGGACGCAATACCCCCATCCCAGCAGAGATCACCCAAAAGTGTAATCAGTGCCTGAATCTGGACTGAAAGGAATCCAGATAATCCACTTTATCCAGGGACCTCTGAAGCTGCTCAGAATCTTCATGAGATTGGCCTTAATAGTGGCTATTACTCTTATTGAGTTTGTTCCTGTTCTGTTCCAGCCTACTACCGGCCCTGCATAAAAGCCAGGGACAACCTCTTTACAAAAGGCAAAAGGCTGGAAGTAAGTCTGCCAAATTTATTTACACAAAACAGATCCAAAACAGAGCAAACTGAGCAAAACAAAATACGAACCACTAAAACAGGAGCTATTCAAATGGTTGCCTTCAGCAAACCAGCCCTCCCACACATTCCCCTTTTAAACAGTTCAAGGCGTGGCTTCTCTCTGCCTCCTTCCGAGGTGCCCCATTGCCTTCCTCTGTTTACTCCTGATTGACTGCCTCCTGTGTCGGGCGTCCTTGAACAGGGCCAGCTGTGGGTCATCTTCATCCACGCTGTCAGGCTCACACAGCTGGGTCTGCGTAGTATCCAGATGGGAGGGGCCTGGCTGAGAGCTCTGCGAAGCCTCAGAACTGTCCTCTGCAGGCTCTCCAAACCCCTCCTCCTCCTCCTCTGAATCATCCGACCCAACTGCTGAACCCACAGGCTGACCCTGAATCACAACAGTTCCTTGTTGATTTCCAACAGCACTCCAGGCACTTCTTCATCCATTCTTCTCTCTCAACTTCTCCATAAACCACAGAGAATGTCAGGATCCAAGGGGAAGGAGAGGTTGCATAGGTGTGATCCACTCCATGGCCTCAGCTGTCCTCTTGTGCCCTCAAGTGACGACCAGGGCCTCAGATGAATCATGTAGCAGATCATCAGGAATAATCCTTAGCTGCCTCTGAAACCCATTAGGTCCATCAACCACTGGGAACACACCAATCAAATAGCCCCTGCCTCTCTGATAGTGCCAGAGAATCTCATGACAACCAGGGAGTGACAAAGGAGTCAAAAAACCTTCAGCACTTCCAGATTGCATCTCCACTGTTCTGAGAGGAAGATATCAGGTGTGTGACCACTGTCTTATGTGTGTGGCCTATGATAGGCCCAGGGGCTGTCATAGTAACCATGAACTCCTGAGCCATCTGAAACCCAACTCCCAGAGAAGGCAGATTGAAGTCCCCAGGACCATAAATCTGGGGAATTCCTCTGCCACCTCTGAGTTAAGAGTCAAGGAGTTCTATTCTTGAAATCTATTTTTAAAAACTGTTGAACACATATTCATTTAATCATTACAGCAGAGGAAGCAAGATTAGTTCCACATTCAACTCCTCCCTGCCCTGTCATAATGGTGTTCCATTATTAGTAAAAAAAATTCAAGAAAATCACTACAGGCCACTTGTACCAGGATACTGCAGGAAATTTTTTTAACAGAGTAATTAGTAATTTCTAGTCTCAGTTATTTGGTGAGATATAGAAAAAAGAATTTGAGGACATATTTTATTCTCACATCAAACGTTTACTAATAACATTCTATAGTTTTCCAAATGAACTGTTATTTAATTTTAGTAGAAATGGATTCAGTGGATTATATCTAATTGCTTTGACTAGCCTTAAGAAGTTGTACAGTATCTTACCCTTGTATATAGCTCACCTTCTTTGTTATCCATTTCTCTGGGTGTTCTTCCCGGAAATACTTGAGTCCATAATTTGACTGACCATATTTGCTTGCTCTCTGAATGGATGGAATATAGTCATCTGGCACATTATATGAAAATGGTAGAAATCTGGAAAGTAAAACATTATATATAATTATTTTCTCCTTATCTTACTAATTAGAAGACATGTACATTAGCAATAAGAAAAAATGTAATTTAAAATAACTTTTTATGCCATAATTATCAATATTGTTTTATAGTGTACTGATATAGTCAACAGTTAATAACAAGAAGAAGAAGAAGAAGAAGAAGAAGAAGAAGAAGAAGAAGAAGAAGAAGAAGAAGAAGAAGAAGAAGAAGAAGAAGAAGAAGAAGAAGAAGAAGAAGAAGAAGTAGTTGGAAGGGATCTTGGAGGTCATCTAGTCCAACCCCCTGCTAAGGCAGGAAACCCTATACCATTTCAGACAAATGGCTGTCCAGTCTCTTCTTAAAAACTTCCAGTGTTGGAGCATTCACTACTTCTGGAGGCAGGTTGTTCCACTGGTTAGTTGTTCTAACTGTCAGGAAGTTTCTCCTTAGTTCTAGGTTGCTTCTCTCCTTGACTAGTTTCCATCCATTGCTTCTTGTCCTGCTTTCAGGTGCTTTGGAGAATAGCTTGGCTCCCTCTTCTTTGTGGCAGCCCCTGAGATATTGGAATTGGAACACTGCTATCATGTCACCCCTCATCCTTCTCTTCATTAAACTACACATACCCAATTCCAGCAACCGTTCCCTATATGTTTTAGCCTCCAGTCCCCCAATCATCTTTGTTGCTCTTCTATGTACTATTTCTAGAGTCTTGACATCTTTGTTACATCGTGGTGACCAAAACTGGATGCAATATTCCAGGTGTGGCCTTACCAAGGCACCTTACCAAGTGGTATTAGTACTTCACGTGATCTTGATTCTATCCCTCTGTTAATGCCGCCTAGCACTGTGTTGGCTTTTTTGGCAGCTGCAGCACACTACTGGCTCATATTGTCCACTAGGACTCCAAGATCTCTCTCACAGTTACTACTATTGAGCAAGGTACCACCTATAGTATACCTGTGCATTTGATTTTTCCTGCCTAAATGTAGAACCTTATTTTTTTCACAATTGAATTTCATTTTGTTAGATAGTGCCCAGTGTTCGAGTCTGTCCAGATCCTCCTGTATCTTAAGCCTATCTTCTGGAGTATTGGCTATTCCTGCCAGCTTGGTGTCGTCTGCAAATCTGATGATTTCCCCATCTATCCCCTCATCCAAATCATTGATGAAGATGTTGAAGAGCACTGGGCCCAGAACAGAGCCCTGGGGCACCCCACTACACACTTCCTTCCATGTAGATGCAGTTCCATTGAGGACCACACGCTGAGTACGGCCTGTCAGCCAGCTACGAATCCATCTGGTGGTGATGCTATCTAACCCACATTTTTCTATCTTATCAAGTAGTAGGTTGTGATCTACTTTATCGAATGCCTTACTGAAGTCCAAATAAATTATATCTACAGCATTCCTCTGGTCCACTAGTTTTTTCACTTGGTCAAAGAATGCAATAAGATTTGTCTGGTATGATCTGTTTTTGACAAACCCATGTTGGCTTTTAGTGATAACTTTGTTTGCATCAAGGTGTTCGCTGATTTGTTGTTTGATTATCTTTTCCAGAATCTTCCCAGGTATTGAGGTCAGGCTGATAGGTCTGTAGTTTCCTGGATCTATTTTTTCCCCTTTGTAATAGTAAATTTGCAAACAATAGTACAATATTTCTATTATAGTACAATAGTATAAATATTCATTGCAGAGCACAAAATACAAGTTAAGAATTAAATTATGCTCAAGTGCCACTCTCATCTAGATATTCTTTCCAGTTGAAACTGTAAATGCAACTGTATAAAATTTTGTTATAATATGTATGATAGAATTATTTTTATTTGATAGAAATAAGAAATGTACAATTGTTCTGAATGGCTTGGAAATTGGAGCAAAAGAGATATATAAGTCCAGTTGCCTTTTGAAAAATCACCTTTGGGAAATCTGCAACTGGAGAATGGAAAGATTTATATTTCTTTCAGTCATCTTGTAACTGGCACTCTTTCTGAGAGCTGTTGAGGCCACTTGGAGGTTTATCTGTGCCTTCAGGGTCACCTGAGTAGTGCAAATGTGTGTGGAACTTTCTTGGAACTGCTGAAAGGACTGTGTTTACAACAGAAGGTTCTGCACTCATTTGCACTATTCAGATGATCCTGGGGACACAGATAAACCTCCAAGTGGCCTCAGCAACTCTCAGAAAGAGTGCCAGTTATGAGATGACTGCAAGAAATATAAATCCTTCCATTCTCCACCATTCAGTCAGAACTGAAGAGGCTTCTTGGATGAGAAACAAAACATCTTCAAGGAAAAACAAAGAAAGTCCAGTTGGCTTTTGAAAAAGCACCTTTGGGACTGCTATGACCTACATGACTGAGATCTCCATAAACATTAAGGACAGATGCATTCCTTATATGGAAATTTATTTATTTAATTTTTATTTAATTAGATTTTTATACCGCCCTATATTTATTTTTTTTCTTCTGTTCATCAAGTCACTGAAAACAATAGAACCTGCCATTTTGGGGTTAAATTACTATTTAGTTTAATTAAATGAATTAATTAAGTAAAAGATAAAATGCTCATCCCTTGTGATTCAGTTCCATCTTATTTTGTTTTCTAAGTGTTTTGTCTCTGCTATATTCTTTCATTACCTCCTGCTTGGACTTTTGTAGTGTGTTTGAATGGGGATGCCCTTCAAAATGTTCAAAAATTACAGCTGTTTCAAAATATTGCTTCCAAAGTGCTCACTATATGACTCCTTTATTGCTCCAATAAGTAATTACTTTTAGAGCTGTAAACAGTTTGGGATCAAGATGCCTAAAGGATCACCTCCATCTGTACAAGTGCACCTGCGCTTTAAGAGGTCATGCCCATGATTTCATCCAGGTCATGAAACTTCTTTCCCTCAGAGATTATTCTAGAATTTTCTCTACTTTTAGTTAGTTAGCTTGGTAGATATTTATATGTGTTTCTATTAACAGTACTGAAAATGAAAAAGAAGATTCAGTATCTGCTCAGAGGAGGGAGGAAAGGAGAAAGGGAAGAATAAAAGCAAGCAATCAATAAAATGAAATAAATACCAGAAGCTAGGACTGGGAGAAGTAGCAGCCAGCAAAACAAAAAACCAAAAATGGGGGGCATGCAAGTGAAAAGCTGCCCTAAGCAGGAACAAAAATTCGAAGGGAGGGGGGAAGAGAGATTTCAAAGCATAGACAACAAAGGGAAAGCAAAGATAAATTAATGGGAGTATGAGATAATGATGGAAATGGAATAAAGGAAAAAGTAGGTGTCCCCAAGTTTGGGTGGCAGAAAGCAAAGGGATCCTCAAGGGAACTGAATCACATTACTTTAACAGAGGTCTTAGTAAGGTAGAATATCAATAAGCAGTAGAATCAGTAGAGTAGAATTTTGGAAACTATTCTATTATAATCAGTTACTTAGGACAGAAATTACTGAGGAAGAGCTATGCTATAACCTCTGATGTTTGCTTATTAAAATATTTTTAATCTGCTTCACATCATTGATTTATGATGGAGCACAATGAATAGACAACCATAGAGATTAAAGAACAAATAAAACACAATATTTAATAAACCAAATCAAACAAAAACTGATTGTATCTTCAGGTTTGTGTAGACAAGCAGGTCTTAACTAAGCGCTGAAATCGGGTGAATCTTGAACCAGTGAAGGAAGAATATCTCACGATTAGGCTGCCAAAGCAGAGAAGGCCCTATGTTCCATTTCCCCACGATGAACTAATGCAATGAGACCTTTCATTAGCACTTTATACTTTGGCAGGTATAAAACAAAAAGAATTGCTGAAATGTAAATGACTGAATTTTTACTTTAAACATCAACACTTAATGCAGAGCAGAAGCCATTGTCCTTTAGTGCAATCGTTTTATATACCACTTGTGAACAAATCTACTCCTACATTATATACTATGGGTTGTTATAACTTCATCTTTTTCTCAAGGGCTGTGCCACATACAGTGCTTTTAGCTGTAAGCTTTCATGAGATCATGTTCCCCACTGCATCTCTAAATTTTTGCTGAATTGGAATAACTCAGGTGAGGTGTTAAATTCTTTCTATAAAGGAATTTATAAAGTTATTTTCTGAGAGGTTATGTAGAAAAGTGTGAAAAAGGGGGAAATTGAGGAGAGTTATATTTTCTGAAGCATTAACAATATTACAATATATTTGCTGTGTACTACTTTTATAATGTCAATTAAAAAGCCTGCTTGTTTTAAAATAGCCTGCTTATTTTAATAAAGTTATTTAAAAATTCTCTGTTGAAAGAAATTAATATTTTATCAGCTGTAAATTACATCAATAAACCTTCCTTGTGGAGAAACAAATTGGTCTTTATTAGCATCTGGCCAGTCAAATTGCCCATAAAGCCTTCTAAACCAAGGGCTCTTGAAAATTAACAAAACAATAGCACAGGAGAAGCAGAGCTTTAAATTATACAAAGCTACAGAAGCATGTATATACTCCTGGGACAGGTGGTTCTCATATAAGACGGATTATAGCACTTCCAGGGCTAATTTGCACATGGGATGGACATCACATACAAAAAAAATTAATGTGGCCCCAATGTCCCTGAGTATACATAGGAGGTACAAAAAACCGGCTGCTCCACTTACAGTTTTTATCACTTCTGAATTGCATTTTAATAGTACATTTTTCTTCAGTTCAGACATTAAAGAAAATTGGCTCTCTCTAGGGATTGGATGAGAACTGAAATGACAAGACTTGTACTTAGGAATTTGCCTATGGAAGCATGGAATTTAATCAGTCTTAATCTTCAGAAGAAGTTTTGCTTTTTGTGATAAGGTGCACATTGTTGCAAACTATCTTTAACAATGTTACTTAGTTACTATAGAAATATGTACCTTATGGTACAAATTCCATTATTTCAAGGATTACTGACCCTGCTACCAGAAATTAAATTTAAATTTATATTCCCAGGAAGCATGTTATAATAAAATAAACATGGAGAATAGCCAAGATCGGAAAGAGATATTGAAGATATTTTTGGAAAATTAAAGAATTCATGATCCAAAGGAATAAGTAAATTAAAACATATAAGAAAATGGCTTTCACTAAAGTTTGAATATGAAATTGCCAAACCAATGGGGAGCAGACATTGAATTTAAATGATTTTAAATGGTTATATAGAATCAGACCTCCCTGTTTATAATTTGGGAACTGCAGAATTGAATCGGAGAGCTATGTTAATCTGAATAATCTGAAGATTTTGCGCTTCTAGAAAGTTGCTCCTCAAATAAGTGTAAAAATCATGTGTTTTATTTAATGGACCTGGGTGGGAATTTGATTCTTACAGGATGTGAATTTGTGCTTTGTAAAACCAAACTCCATGAAGAACTGTATTCAGATGAAGAATATTGCATTGCTATAATAGCTGCAGAACTTGCCACATGCGCTATATTGTAAAGTGCTCAAGTTTTCTGAAATAATGTATAATGAACTCAACATCAAATTGTAAGGGAGCAAAGCAACATTTTATGTAAAAGGTTGCACACATCTGATGAAAACCATAAAACTCCATGTAGTAAGGTAGTTGAGAACTTTTGGATAAAAATAAAGAGAAGGAAATATTACTGATATCATTGTGGAGATCTGCTTCTGGCTACCGAAATAGGCAGAAAACTTAAATGACACCATGCAGTGTCCACTGCCTTCTGTAATGACACAAAAATGACAACATGCACACTGTAATGTCATAAAGCAAATATCATTACATACTTCCATCTTGATGCCTGACATAATAACATAAGAAAGACATGGCATTTGTATGATGGTGTTTTAATTTTGCCTCGCCTACCTGTATATATCTAATGTTCTACATTCAAATTACCCAGGATAAATTTGGAGGGATGAAAAAAATCAATAATGTTAATATTTGTTGGCAGACAAATTCTACCAATAATAAATAGTTTCATACATTTCTGATTTAACTGGCTGAATTTATGCAGAGGAAGTCATCAAATTAATTGGCAGTAACACACAACAGGATAGAACACCCAGAGTTAGAACAGTCTTGGCAAGCTGGAAAAGTAAGTCGAAGCCAACAAAATGTATTTCACAAATTCATTTTAAATAGGAAGAATAAACTGCATAAATATAATATTGATCTGTAAAGAGCCAAGGAAACGGTCTTGAAAGAAATATTCAGAATCCATTACATATTCACAATGGACATAAGCATTCCTTAAGTCCTGAGAAGAGACTTTGGATGACTCCTCCCTTATTCTCTGGGGGTCTAAGAGGGAGGGTAGGAAAAACACGAACAGACTTTCAACCATATTATACTGCAGCTGATGTTAATAAAGTATAATTCTGGTATTCCTGAGGAACCAGTTTCCTGGTCTGGACTATCCAGTAGAGTTCACTTAATGAAAACTAACTATCTTAATAGGAGTCAGCTTTGCAATACAGTATGTAAAAATCTGCTGATTCTAGATTAGAATAACAGGGGCCTAGCATTCAGACTCTTATCTATACTTTTTGTTATGTTTTGATCAGGTTTTATTGGTATCCTGACACTGCTATTTAAGGGTAGTCTATTCCAGGGCTTTTCAACTTTTTCACCCATTGTACCACTTTTAGGATATGGCAACATCCAAATACCACCAGTCACCTAGCAAGGTGTCAAAAACTTGATGACCAAAAAAAAAGGAGAAAAGTGATGAAGTACAGGTAGTCCTCGACTTACAACAGTTTGCTTAGTGACTGTTCAAAGTTACAATGGCACTGAAAAAAGTGCCCTCCAAGCCAAAGCTGAGCAAGACACCTGCCTGCCTGCCCAGTGGCACTCTCCCTCCTGTCCGAGATTTTCACTGTTGTGAGCAGGGCTTTTTTTCTCATAGAACGCTCAGAACGGCGTTCCAGCACCTTTTTTGCAAAAAAAGAAAGCTTTTGTACAAGCTGTGCTGCTATTGGCTTAAGCCTATTGCAGGCTTTGCTCTTTTATGACTCATGGAATTCAATTCCCAGAATTCCTGAGTCAGCTATGCTATTGGCTTTTGGAAGCCAATAGGAATTGCTGCTGAGCTTGCCAAAAGACCCGGCAGGCAAATGTTGCACAGGCAAGTTGCAGCGAAGACTCCCCAACTCCTCCCTGCTCCCCAACTACACCATCTCAACTAGGTAAGTAAGATATTATTTGCAAATAGGATATCCAAGTATGACTCAAGGAAATTTTCCCTGCATGGAGGGAGTAGTGGTTTGTTTCACTTTGTTTTACTTTTTAAATTGCTGTAGGGAAGAAATGATGATTAGAAAAAGGCAGGAAGTTATTTTTATTAGGAAGAATTCATTTATCCCATGCTAGATCTTTGGGAGCTTAGTACCACCAGCACAGAACATTTGCTTTTCTGAAACTTCATTCAAATTCAATTCCTGTTAGGGGCATTTGGAAAAAAAATGTTATTTATTAAATTTATATGCTGACTATCTCACCAGGATGACACTGAAGTCAAGGAGAGGGCTTGCAACTTCTGTTTGTAGTTATCCACGTTTCTGCACACTGACATAATCGGCCATTGTACAAATACAGAGCCTATCATGCTTGTATATTTATATGGAACAGATACATTACCTGAATTTTTGGGAATGTGTAAAAAATTTGAACCAGCCCAGAAACTCATTTCCCATTGTTTGTGTATATAGAAAGTAAACCCTGAAATAGATTTGGAAAGAGCAAGGACTTTGATTAAATGGAAATGTTGCTAAGCATAGAACTGTTGAGTTAATTTGCAGCTGTTTCTGCTGTTTTCTTTTTATGTGCTTAAGATTTTACATCACATTTTAAAATCAGCCAAATTGAATAGGAATAAGATTGTGACTGAAAGAATACTAATTCTGAGATATAGTAAATATCTTTAACAAGTAACGTTAAATTTAGCTTTAGTGTAATTTGCTTGTTTACTGTAGCTAAAACTGGAAATTATATTTCTAAAGCATTAGTTTGGATCATTGGGAAAAAAAGATTTAATATTTATGATTCAAAAGTATAAATATGTGAGAAACATATTTTTAAAGACCTTTGCAGCTTGTTCTCATATATACTCTGCCACAAAGGAATAACTAAAATTATGAAATTTAGAATCTACCAAGCTTCCCTCCCATGGGCAGAAGACAATCCATGGGAAATGTGAATCCGTAATCCATAGCTTTAGCAGCAATAATAAATCTAATTATGCTATGCATATTTAAGTTAGCCAAACCCTGGAACAGTGGTAGCAATCCTCTATCACAATGGCAAGTTCTTTAAGATTATATATTGTTAATCATATAAGTGAAGAAATGAGGAAAACTGTGATTAAAGAAATTGTTTGATCCAATAATAAAATTTCATTGATAATTGATGAATCAACCACAATAAGCAAAAAAACTACCCTCATAGTATTTGTTCGATGCTGTATCGAAGGTATGGGAATAAATTCACCAGTAAATTTGTTTTTGGACTTGGTAAAACTTGAAAAAGTAACAGCAGCAGGAATATTTGATTCCTTACTCCAATGTCTTTACTCTTATGGGATGACAGAAGATTATTTGAAAAAAATATTTGATTTCTCTGGCATGCGATGACGCCGCTGTGATGATGGGATGTAAAAGTGGAGTGAAAAAATTGCTGTCAGAACGTTTTCCTTCTCTTATAGTTTGGCATTGTGCTAATCACAGACTAGAATTATCAGTAGGTGGTGCTGCCAAGGAAACTTCAGGAATAAATGGGCACTATCTAACAAAATGAAATTCAATTTTGAAAAAAATAAGGTTCTACATTTAGGCAGGAAAAATCAAATGCACAGGTATACTATAGGTGGTACCTTGCTCGATAGTAGTAACTGTGAGAGAGATCTCGGAGTCCTAGTGGACAATCACTTAAATATGAGCCAGCAGTATGCTGCAGCTGCCAAAAAAGCCAACACAGTGCTAGGCTGCATTAACAGAGGGATAGAATCAAGATCACGTGAAGTACTAATACCACTTTACAATGCCTTGGTAAGGCCACACCTGGAATACTGCATCCAGTTTTGGTCACCACGATGTAAAAAAGACGTCGAGACTCTAGAAAGAGTACAGAGAAGAGCAAAAAAGATGATTGGGGGACTGGAGGCTAAAACATATAGGGAACGGTTGCTGAAATTGGGTATATGTAGTTTAATGAAGAGAAGGGTGAGGGGTGACATGATAGCAGTGTTCCAATATCTCAGGGGCTGCCACAAAGAAGAGGGAGCCAAGCTATTCTCCAAAGCACCTGAAAGCAGGACAAGAAGCAATGGATGGAAACTAGTCAAGGAGAGAAGCAACCTAGAACTAAGGAGAAGCTTCCTGACAGAACAACTAACCAGTGGAACAACCTGCCTCCAGAAGTGGTGAATGCTCCAACACTGGAAGTTTTTAAGAAGAGACTGGACAGCCATTTGTCTGAAATGGTATAGGGTTTCCTGCCTTAGCAGGGGGTTGGACTAGATGACCTCCAAGGTCCCTTCCAACTTATTATTATTATTATTATTATTATTATTATTATTATTATTATTATTATTATTATTATTATTATTATTATTAAATAGATTCCAATCATTTATTGATAAACTGTATGTCATATACCATGCTTCACCAAAGAATAGCAGAGTGTTGCATTCATGTGCAGAATTACTGGGGACTGAGCTGCTGAAAATTGGACGAATTTTAAGTACCCAATGGGTGTCATCTAGTTTGCGTACAGTTTTGGCTGTATGGAATAATTTTGAATCCCTTGTGTATCATTTTGAACAAGCAATACATGATCCTATAAGAGATAAAAATGATAAATGCACTTATGATGGCTTGAAAAGTAAAATAACATCTACAGAATTTTTATTGGACCTAGGATTTATTTATTTATTTATTTTATTAAATTTATATGCCCCCCTTCTCTCTAAGGACTCAGGGCGGCTCACAACAATAAAAATTAAAAAACATAGAATAAAAAATTTAAGAAAGAATTAAACAATAAATACAATTTAACCCAATAAAAAGCCTAATTAAAAATCGTAGTCAGTCCAGGCCCGCTTGTTGAAACAACCACGTCTTCAGGTCACGGCAGAAGGACCGAAGGTCAGGGGCCATCTGCAGCTCCGGAGGCAGTTCGTTCCAGAGGGTAGGCGCGCCCACAGAGAAGGCTCTCCCCCTGGGGGTCGCCAGCCGGCATTGCCTGGCCGACGGAATCCCTGAGGAGGCCGACTCTGTGGGAGCAAACCGGGCGATGGGAGGTTGAAATTGGCAGCAGGTGGTCTCGCAAGAACCCCGGGCCTAAGCCATGTAGGACTTTAAAGGTTATTACCAGCACCTTGAATCACACCCGGAGGGCAACCGGAAGCCAATGAAGCTCACACAGGTACTCCCATAAGCACCTGCGGGGCCGCATTTTGCACCAGTTGAAGCCTCCGGGTGCTCTTCAAGGGCAGCCCCATGTAAAGAGCATTGCAGTAATCCAGGCGAGAAGTGACGAGGGCGTGGGTAACCGTGCATAGGGCATCTCAGTCCAAAAAGGGGTGCAACTGGCGCACTAGAAGAACCTGTGCAAAGGCCCCCCTGGTCACGGCCGTTAGATGATCTTCCAAATTAAGCCATGAATCCAGGAGGACACCCAAGTTGCGATCCCTCCATCAAAAGAGATGGAACTTGTTGGACAATACGAGATGCTGGTATCCACAGCCACTCGGTCTTGGAGGGGTTAAGCTTGAGCCTGTTCCTTCCCATCCAGACCCGCACCGCCTCCAGGCACCGGGACATCACGTCAAGGGCATCACTGGGTTGGCTCGGGGTGGAGATGAACAACTGGATATCATCCGCATATTGATGATACCTCACCCCAAAACCACGGATGACCTCACCCAGCAGCTTCATATAGATGTTAAACAGAAGGGGGGAGAGAACCGACCCCTGAGGTACCCCACAACTGAGGGGCCTCAGGGTAGATCTCTGTCCCCCTGCCAATACAAACTGCGAGCAGCCCGAGAGGTAGGAGGAGAACCACCATAAAACAGTGCCTCCCACTCCCAAACCCTCGAGCCGTCGCAGCAGGATAACATGCTCGATGGTATCAAAAGCCACTGAGAGGTCAAGTAGGACCAGGACAGAGGAGCAACCCCTGTCCCAGGCCCGCCAGAGATCATCTACCAGTGTGACCAATGCCATTTCCGTGCTGTAACCGGGTCTGAAACCGGACGCTCTCCAAGAATTGTCAGATTTAAGTTTGGATCTACAGGACCGCAACATCGACTTGTATAAGGCAAATAAGAAAATAAAAATACTGGTACAAGTTTTTGAAGAAAGAAGACAGAACTTTGGGCCCTATTATAAATGTGCTGTTGCTGCTGTAAGTGATCTTTGCTCTCATGGAGTTTTACTTCACAAAAGAGATTCAAAAAAGGATCCTACCATTGACCCAAGTATATTTTATACAAAATTGAAAGAGTCAATTGAAAAAAGATTACTTGATAGCAAAGACAATGAGTTGGCGTATTGGTCTCCCGTACTTGATCAAAAACATTGGCCAGAAGATGTTAATACTCAACTGACATTTGGAGAAGTGGAAATTAGAAACGTATCAATCAGACTGCAACTAAATGAAAGAGAAATGATTTGTGGATTCTGTGAATATATTCTCGAAAAGACATATCCAGAAAAACTGTTGCATTTGATATGGACTCTGAATACCATTGCTATTTCTTCAAATGAATGTGAATGTGGGTTTTCACAGATGAATCTAATTGCCACCCTAACAAGAGCTTCGTTAAATACTAAGACAATTTCAGCACTTTTGTTCATCAAACTTGTCAGACCACCTCTGAGACTTTTCAATCCTTCAAAGTACGTTGATCTGTGGTTACTCAGAGGACAACATTCGGCCATAGATGCTAAGAGCAAGGAAAGGAGTCAAGAAGATTTGCCAGACGAGAATTGGACAAAAGTTTGGAATTTTCTATGAACATTTGCCTTAAATACAATAAATTAAATGTATGTTAAGAATTGAATATATAATTGTTTAATTATATAAATAAATATATAAATAAAATTATATAAATAAAAGATTAAGAAGATGAGAGTTCCGGCACCTTTTTTTTAAGAAAAAAAAGCCCTGGTTGTGAGCATTTCTGTTGAGGATTGCAGTGGGGGTGGAGGTGGGGGGGGGTGTCTGGTTTTTATTTCCTCCCCCTCTACTGGGTGGTTGCAGCAGGTTTTGGTCACTTCACATGAACCTGGGACACTGTGACCATCATAAATATGAATTAATTGCCAAGCATCTGAATGTAAATCAGAAGACCCTGGAGATGCTGCAACATTCCAGCTGATCAGCGCTTCTTCTGGTCTCAGCAGAAGCACCAGGATCAGCGCCGAGCTCCAGCTGGAGCTTGGCACTGATCCTGGCACTTCCGCTGAGCCCCGACAGCCCTGCAACTCCAGCCATCTTTCGCTCAGGCTTGTGCGGTGCTACCACCGGTTCAGCTCATTCCCTTCCCCCGCTACCACTTTTCTAAGATGGTTGTGTACCAACTGCTAGGTGCCAATGTACCACAGGTGGTACCCGTACCACTGGTTGAAAAGCCCTGGTCTATCACTGCTGTTGAAGGCTATTAACACACATAGATGTGGCTATAAGGATGAGTGAAGAGATCTTATTAGAGTTGAAGATGTTTGTATTTTTATCGAGGTTAGAAAAGATTAAGAGTTGATAAGACAGTCCCCATCAAATATTTGGAGGATTTTCATACATATGAAGAAGAAAATTTCATTCAGAGAATTCAAACCAATGAGATTACATTATAATAGAAACTATTTCTGCCAAACATTAAAAAAAATGTTTTAAAAAAGCAGAAAATTCTGGTTACATAACATTTATATTATTGCCCAGCTATCAGTTTTTGACATTGCATACATCTCATTTTCTGATATTAAACTACACATCATGAGGCTGATTGTAATAGCAGTTTACAGGAGAAGAAAAAGTTTCAGATAAAATGCAGCTTAGTTCCTATATAATCAAAAATAACAGAGACTTCTTAATGGCAGACAATTCTAGAGCTCCTTAATTATAGAGAGGCTTATTATCTGCATCCCCAGTGTTATAAAATACCAGAACTTCATTAGAAAAATTAAGGTGGAAAAATGAAGGCACCACTTTATAAATTTCCAGTGGAAATTAGCTAGAAGAGGCAGAGGAATACTGGATCAAAAGAGGGTAATCATGCTTAACTGTGCCCTAGAGCACCAGCATTTATAATACGATTTGCTCAGTAACTACCATTCCTATTACTGCTTGTATGGGGTATTCTGTGTTAATGGGGTTAGCTGATTTAGTATTGTAACTTAAAAAGGCTCTGCTGATTAATAAATGTCACACACTGTGCTAGTAATTAAAGTAAATGGAAGAGTTACAAACAGAATGTTGAATGGCTAAGAAAGCATTATCTGAAATATATGATAATCCCTATTTATCAGAGTACAGTCATAGTCCAGAAAATATTCAAATTGCTAAAGTTAGAAAGCATCTGAAAAACTAGACATCATTTGAAAAAGAATTCTGATATATGATATTGGTTCAACATACTATTGAGTGTTTGTTTTACAACTTCCCTTTGCTCTTCAGATTTGTAAACACAAAACTAAAATCTCAAATAATTTGTCCAAGTGAGGACAATACATACTTGGAAATATCTCATATCACATAAAAACAATATGGGCAAAGAAGTTGTCAAAAACTGATATAGGAAAAATACTTACACAGTGTTTTGACATGACCTATTTTGGAAGATTGATGAATTAAATAGGGGGTATTGTATTTCACATCCCTTAGCTGCTCCTAAGTAAGTCCAATGATAGATCTGCTCTCCAATCAACTGGAAGTGGTAATTAGTACTATCAAAACAGGCCAAGCCTACCATGACTAAAAAGGCAGATGCTTCATGTAACTGATCATGCTTTGAAAATGAAGCAATTTATTGTTCAAGTTATTATTATTTGAGTTGAAAAACTAAGTTGTTTAGTTTTATATCACAGGTGCAAAAATAATATTGATTTCCTTGGACCCCAAATATTGTGATGGGGGAAACACTATTTGTTATTTTATCTTAGGCAACGAAGTGATTCTGCCACATAAGCTCAAACACACATGGGTAGAAACATTTGACTGTGTTAACTATCTTTGAAACTTTTGCTACTACAAAATCTTATGGTAACTAAAAATAAAATTAATCCTTCGGTATGCAGCCCTAAAGGAAAAATGAGACACAGTTCCAGTTAAAAATCACATAATTTATTTTAGACTAGAAATGAAATTTTCATATCTAAGGGTTAATAATATCTTTCTGAACATGTTCTTATTTTGAAAGGTCCATTATACAGCAAGTCCATGATAAAATTCACTTAATAACTTAAGGTATTCTGAATTTTAAAACAATATCTGGCAGCATGAAATGTTGAAACAGAGGGAGGGGTTCCTATCTGAACAATAGGGTTATCAGTTTACATCACATAATGATTGGGTCTATGCAGAAGAGTAGATGGGATTTTTAAGTTAGAAATAGGCTTAGGTGAACATCTAACAATGTCTGTATAAAGATTAAGAAACTTAGTATTAATTTCCTTCTTTAAATGAATAATTGCTCAATTTCCAATCCTGATCAGTCTCCCACCAACAATTTTCTTAAATATTACCTGTTAATGTGCACTCTTATTATAATATAAATAATATACAAACTGTGTGATGAGAGTATGGGCTTATACTGAAAGCTGGTAAGTACTTCACTCTGGATGGAGTTGTTGACAGAGTAATTTTTCACGAATATTTAACTTATTTGAAGATGCTTAATGCTGTAAAAGAATTTTTCAACTGAAGTAACTATATATATTTTTAATTTATACACATATATATGAGCTATCTAGGGCCTGTAGAATGGGCCACATGCAATCAATCAATCAGTCAAATTACTACAGAATAATAATCAAACCAATGAATCAATCTGTTTAGAAAAGTCACATTTAAAAAGATTTTGTCCCCATTTATTCTAAATAAACTGAACAAGCTTAAAGCACCAGTATATTAAATAAAACAGAAAAGATAGGTCACATACACTTCATCGTTTATACGGTTTCGCCATTCTTCTTGTTTTTGTTTTTCTTGAGCAAGTTTGAGTGAAGAACTTGAGGCTGCCACCCGCACAGATGGTTCCAAGGGTTTGAAGCGTTGGTGTAGTACGTCAACAGTATCACGGAAGGGTCCCTGAGAGTTTCAAATGAAATATTTATTTTTGCCTTCTTTTATTTTGGAGAAGCTTAGATTGTATACAGAGAAGAAATGATGTTTGCAATTAATAACTTCGTTTGAGAATCCAACATCTCTAAAGGCTAAAATTAGACTAGCCATGAATGATTAACCTTATAGATGCTGATAATTTCTAGAAAAAGAATCATGATATTGTCTTAAAATAAAAACAATAATGACTGTTTGCAGTTTGAAGCTTACATGTTTTTTGTTGGTTTTTATTGTGCCACAATTTGGGTTTTTTTCAGATGCAAATAATATAAAAACATAGATATATTTTACAATACTAGAGAGAATGGATAAACATGTGTCAACTGTTTGTAATTCTTTGTGCGACCAGCTCACTTAAATTGCAAAGTTCAGCATAATTCTAGAGATATCAAGTCAGAATAGCTTAGAAGATTTTTTTTAAAACTAATAACTGAAAGTTAAATATAATTCCCCACTAAATTCTTGCTTTATCTACTTAAAAAAACAAACCTTTTCTAAATCAGAAACATTCTATGGTATATGTGTAAAAATGTTTTGTTTAAACAGATTTTTTAATGTTAAAAAATTAATAATTCTCAGTATTTTTAAAAAGGGTGCATTACAATTTCTATTATTTTAACCCTGAAAAAAAATTACTATATTTAACAATTATAAAGTTGATTTTTCAATTATCTTAAAAAATAGGCTTATTATATTTTTACCTACAACTTTTGATAAAACCTACATTTAATATTTAATACAAATAAGCCATTTTCTGTGCACTGAGTTATGGTAGAACTTTTTATATTCTAATAAGCAACATGTCTTTTATATATAAGACCTCATTCCCGGAAATTTCAAATGAAGTGGAAAAACTGTATGGAGACCATAAAATTTAAGGGTAAACGTGGATAAACAATTGTTTTTTCTACATAAGAAAACAACCCATATCACTAGTTGGCTGGCACAGAGAACAGCTCTCTAGCCTACCTTTTTTATATACACGTGACAATGTTCAATATGTATGCATACTGTAATTGCATTGGTTTGTTCATATGTTCAATGGTGTGAACATATGAATGGTTTATAAACTAATCCCTATACTGGAGTTTTCTGAAAAAAGACAATGTTGTTAGGCCTTGTAAAAATTCTTTGCATTACCTCTTGCCTTTAGGTAATTGTGAGTATAAATTCACCAAGACTATCATTAGCACTATAACGTGATACCATTTACAGTCAGCTGTGACTTTGCTGAGCCACTAATTACAGCCTCTTTCCTTTTTTAAAACTGTTGTTCAACTTGTGAAGTAAGGAAGCAAATTCCCCTCCTTCCAAAGGAAGTGAAGGCAAAATCCTAATCATGCCTCTTCTTCTGAAGGATCTCTTTAAATAGGTTATCACTAACAAGTCACAGCTGGAGTTACTGCAAGAACTGAGTGAAGACTGCAGGGCTAATAAAAAGAAATGATTCACGCCTCATTTATGTTCACTTATGTTTTACATTAATAGAAACCAATAATAGGAACCAGTTACCATAAAAGTCATGGACCATAAATAACACAAATGGCAAATAAGTATCATCTAGTACTTTTCACAGCTGGACAAGAGGATTGCTATATTTGAAAGTTGTTAATGGATTTTTACTGGAACTTTATTTTTTAAAGGCACAAACAGCATTCAGATTCCATTGACGATGTCAATAACTATAGTAGTTGTGAATTGTGCAAGATTTCTTCTGCACCCCCAATTAATTTATTTCTATTTCAGAACTTTTAAATGATTGCAAAAGAAATTTAAGAGATGGGAGGGAGATGGACGGTTCAGAAATGTGAAATATAAATGAATATGTCACATGGGCATGGATAAACAAGTTAGTGACAAAAAATAATAAACATTATTTATTAAAATTGTTTGGAAAATTTGCATGTAAGAATAAGTAAAAAGAGAATTAATTCTGACCTTATCTGACTGTACTGTATTGAATACAAAACGAGAAACATATTACAAAAGAAAAGAGGCTTTCGGGGTTTTTTTTTGTTTTTGTAGTTCAAAAACCATCCAATTCTTCTTATGTGACATTTCAGAATAAATAGTACAATTCAGCACAGAAGCAAAGTTGGCATGGAATGGAGTGGCAATTCACAATCCATACAGTAATATTAAAGTTGGATGGATAAAGACTGCACTTTACAATATCCTAATAGAGACATGACTGAAAACCCCCTTGAAATTACATATATTTATAACACATATCTGGCAAAATATTCCTATACAGAATTCTATTTCTATAAATCATTTTGATAGTTGCCTGTTGGCACTCACATTATTCAGTATAGATTGACTGTTAGCTGACAATTATGAATTTAACTGGCAATTATGAACATATTGCTTGTTTAACATTAGCAATGGCATACTGAAAAGGGGACCTGGCTTAATCCTAAATTTCCCAGTACTGGAACTGTAATCCGTGGAGATGAATCATTGGATTATCCAGCCTAGTTGGAATATACTGATACTGGCCCTCTAAATGTTAAAGTATAAATATGTCACTACTTTCTCCCTTGTATCTTTTTAACTGAAAATGCCAAGGGCTGAATCTGTGGCCATTATCTCAGAATTCATGGCTAGAGGCCAGATGAGGAAAACACATCCTACAATTGTTTTCACTGAAATGTGTTGAGGTCATTAACTCTGGTATACCATGGTTCTTATTTTTCCCTGAATCCCATCTATATTAAAAATTAGATTTGGCAAATACTGGAATTCATAATGCCACTTTTATGGCCTTGACAAACTCAATAAAGCAGAGAAGAATTCAGTGAAAGAGTATGAGAGATAGCAATGAATAATGTTTTAGAAGTGCAGTGAGGGAAGACGTATATGGTTCAACATTAAGAATACTAAGGCAAGAATGTGTCTTTTCTCCTTCATTGTTTAATGTAGAATGAATGGTTGTCATGATATATAAAGAATGATGTTAAATATTTCTCTGTTGGGGACATGTTCATGTGCTTTCTACATAGTGGATGCCATATTGAGAGCTGAGAATCAAACTGATTTGCAGCAAATGTCTGATAGTGTATGATTCAGGATGGACATGAAAATTATTGTATCAAAACCACATGTTTGATAATAAAAACGGGTACATAATTTCAAAGTATACAAAATAGTGAAAAACAAGAGAAAGTCCATGAATTGAATATAGTAGTTCTTGACTTACAACAATTAGGACAGTATCACGTAGTGATGGTAATCCTGACAATCCTGGTTGCCATTCTAACCCCAGGACCATGTGGGTTGTTAAGCAGGAAGAGGCCCTGGCAAGGGGAGGGGGGGGCATGGAAGCCACAAATGTGCTGTGGTTGGGTGAAAGAGCAAAAGGGGAAATGGGGCTACAGGTGGGCCAGCATAGGCTATGGGAGGATTTGAGGGAGTAGATGGCCAGGCTAGGTAGGTGAGGAGAGTACTGTGGGTGCATGGGCATCATGAAGTGCAGGAGACTGGTGGGATGTTATGGAGTATACTCTATAGTGGTGTATACTCTATAGTGGTGTATACTCTATAGTGGTGGCTTCTCAGAAGAAAAAACATTGGAAGTGACTTACAGGAGCAACTTGTGACCTTCACTGTCAGCTTCCCATTGGTTTTATTTGTAGGAAATTGGCAGGGAAAGTCACAAATGGTGACCATGTGACCATGGGACACTGCAACCACTGTGACATCAATTCTAGCAGTCCTAGTTACCATTGTTAAATGAGGATCTCACTTTCAATTTCCTGCTGGCTTTTCCATTGCCTTTGCTTGTGGGAACCTGGCAGAATATGTTGGAAGTTGTGATCAACTGACTGCAATCTGCTTCCACATCGTAATCATGAGCCAGGCTCCAAGTGCCCAGATCACAATGACATAATTGAGAGAATGTGTCAATGGCCAGAACCCTGAGGACCAGTCATAAGTCCCTCTTATTCAGTGCCATGACAAGTTTGAACAGTGACTACAACAGTAGCCATAAGCTGAGGACCACCTGTATAAACATAACGTTATAATTGTGTCATTGAGGCAATCAAGGCATGTTTAGTTTTACAAACAGTTTAACAAAATTTTGCTGCACTTAAGGAAACTGAATCACATTGGTTTGACAAGAGTAACTGTACTTAAAATAAATCAGAATTGTCTGAGTACTTCAATATATAGGGAAATTACTATCACATTAGAAACATATGGGCCCAGTAGAAGTCCTTAAGAATTTACATAGATCAAACTACTTCCACAGGGCCAAAGTAGCAATATGTTTCTAACTGAATTCCAAAAAGAGTTGTGTGCCTCAGACAAATATAATTTTAGTGCTGGGATTATGTTGTGCTCCTCTAGAAAAGTAACTGGATTGTACTGCTGGCCACTGATTTGTATACATTTTAAACTACAAAATTTTGATATGCCTTGGGTTTAATAAAGTTAAGAAAAACCACATCTAAGTTCTTAAATGTTTAAATTTGCTCTACTGTCTGATTATTTAATATTTAGGAATGCAATTGTTTCTGAATATGGCATCCTGAATTACTCATGTTGGCCACAAGAGAGTTGATATACAAATTGAATAGCATGGAACTCAACATGCATCTCTGGAACCGCCATTTGCTTGAAATGGTATAGGGTTTCCTGCCTGAGCAGGGGGTTGGACTAGATGACCTCCAAGGTCCCTTCCAACATCATCATCATCATCATCATCATCATCATCATCATCATCATCATCATCATCATCATTATTATTATTATTATTATTATTATTATTATTATTATTATTATTATTATTATTATTATTCTAGGATAATTGTTTGAGATCAGATTTCTTTGGTATTGTGGCCTAGTGACTTTGCATATGATAGCAAAACTTGATTTTAGAGTTCTCATGGAATTTCCACTCGCGGGAAACTATCTATTGCAGTGTTTCTGAGTTTGCCCCAGAGCTTTGTTCTGGAAAGAAGAAGATTAAATTTATACTGGAATTTGATAAATAGAGTATATAATATAGAACCTAGCTTGGATGGAGGCTTTTCAGTCAGAGCTTGCAAAATAAGAACATTATCAAAACTGAGATTCTAGCTCTGAAATCCGCCCACTCATCTGCCAGTGTTCAGATAAATACATATATACAGACCTGATAAATATAGAATAAAGGATGGATGAACAGCACTGTGTAAGGCAACAGTTTGTAATTGTGTTTATTTCTGAATTAAAAGTCATACTTCAGACAGAACATACCTATCAGCAGCATAAATATTGTCTGTATAAATTAAATGCCCCGTTTCCTTAAGTGAGATCTAAAGACGAGTTAACATTTATTCCTTAAAAATTTGAAAGAAATGCAGCTCATACTTTTAACACTCTCCTTGAGCACTTTTTTGCTATCATAACACACGGTGGCTAATATGGAAAATACAGTTAATGTCAAATACTGCTGTCACAAAATACTAAGCCACAAGCATGCTTAGTAATTATAAATCCCCATTTTAGCATCACCCAGCCATTTTCAGAACAGTACATTCTGCTGGATTTTCTTTCCCAGCTGTTTCATCAGCTCAGGCCAATGTCCTTTCTCAAAAATATACCTCTAAACTGTCTTATCCACGGATTTAGCCGTGTGACTCCCATTAACATCAATAAGAGTCACACAGTTAAATCTACGCACAGCACTTTGAAAATTTACTCCACAGCATACATCCCAGGGCACTGAAAGGATTAAAGTATTATACCGCAAATTCCCCCTTCAAGATACCAGAAAATAAACAAAAGTCTTCTGCTTTGTTCTAAAAGGCTTTAAGTTTCTTGGTGTCTCGACTAAGGGGGAGAAAAGATTACAAAATAGCCTAAAACAAGAGAAATATCAGATCAACACATTGTATAACAATTTGTGGTTTTACAATGGTCGATTATAATCAGGATACTCCATCCACCCTAAGGAATAGCTTAATTGATTTTAATTGACCACTGAGCAGAGCAACAAGTTTTTAGAGATTTTATACTCCTATTCTAAATACTGCCATTTTCTTTTTAACTTTTAAAATACCCATGATTCCTATATAATGTAGACTTAACAAAGTTATACCTTCCAAATGATATGTTCCTGTTGACTTTTTAAATCTCTTAAATTTATCTTTTTATCTGTGGAAAATTTAATAAAGTAAATTGACTGAAAAGATTACATTCTCAGCAAGGTAGATAAATATACCACTTTTTGTAAATCTGAGGCTGCAAATGAGGCTAATGGAAAACCATATAAAGTGTACTAAAAATATATGCCTTTTTTAAAATTACTGAACTGATTTCAAAATGCGAAACATGCTCCACCTGAACATAGAACATATGAGCATCCTAATCTTATTAGGATAAATAGTTTCCTACATTTTAATATCCCTGCTAAGGCCCTCTGCCTTGAGGACTATTATAAAAGGGTTATGGCCATTTTAGTAAAAAGACCATCAGTTCCAAATAATTGGGGGGGAAGAAAAATGGGAAATAAATAAGAACAAATTACAAAGTGTTGGGCTTTCTAAATATTCTAGTCATGTAACTGCTTCCATGTCTCTATGGCACCATTTATCCCCACCCCCACCCCATTTTGGAAACCATAGTGGGGAAGAATCAAAACAAAATAACTAGAGGGATAATCACTGAAAAGGGAATGGTGGGGCGGCGGGATCAGCAAGGGATGGAAGGGATTGGAATCCTCCACAATGAGTCTTCTTGAATTCTACCTAGCTCTTACATTAAGACTAAATATAGAAATATAACAGAGTGATCTTGATATCCTCACCATGGCAACACTGGATGGTTAATTACTGAAAGAAGAGAAGACCCAAGAAAATCAAGATTCAGGGAGATTTGCTCATTCAGAAGTAGGAGTCTTACAAATGCGACAATCAGTACAAATAGAAATTGGGACTGAAGAAAAGGGAATAAAGGAATTCAAAACTGCATCTGCATCTGATGATGTTACCTAGTTTGGTAATGAAACGTCTGCAGGAAAACAACCAAGCTCAGAGAGCACCAAGGATCCCACAGTTCAGCCTTGAACTACATATATTCTCTTCTATAAATAATTCATTGTTCTCCGGAAGGATCACCCTACAGCAATTTTAGAAAGAATCAGCTGTTAATAGCAATGGGTGCCTAAACGTCATTAAGCATATTACCTGTGGTTTTTGTCTTCCAATTGGAGGAAGAGTTGACATCGTTTGAAAACCAAAGGAATCAGAATAAGTCTGCCATGGAAGATTCACAGCATTTTTCTCAATCTTCTTTTTGTGGCTCAAAGGTTTAGCTTTCTTTAACTGCATTTCCCACGGATCAGGTGACTTTCGATAGGGTGAATTATATATGCCTGCAATCTAAAACAGAGTATTATTTTGTTTATGTTTATTTGAATTATGCCAATGAAATCAATATAAGTTAATATTTTTTAAAAAATTGTTTGCTCTTGAATCAGAAAAGGACAAAAATAATTTTCACATCAACTACAATTCATTTCTTGAATTATTTCTTTTCATAGTTTTCAAAATTCTTTCAACAGGAAACCATTTCCACTGGACTTTAGCCACAACATTTAAAGCTATAGTGTAGCAAAAAGATAAAAATTACATGTTATTTTTACCTTACATGATGTATACATGTAGTCCTTGACTTATGACCATATTGGACCCTGGAATTTCCATCGTTAGTTATGATAGTCATAAGTCAAGGCAACCACATGACCAATTTTGTGTCATTTTTTTGTGGCAGTTGTTGAGCAAACTCCACAATCTTTAAGTGAACATGGCAATCATTAAGTCATTAATTTTTGTTACTAGGTTATTAATTTTGCTTTCTCGGCCAGCTACATTAATTTCACAATCCATTCTTCTGCTGTATGAGTTCGCATATCTTTCCACCTATGTGCACATGTAAGTCTTGCTGCTATTAAATATAAGAACAAAGTCACATGTTTCTTCTCAGTTTCGTATCCATCTTGTTTATCCATTCGTTAAGCAAACATTACACTCAATAAGCAAATCACTGTATTCCTATGGTGTGTGTGTGTGTCATAACTATGAATAGTCACTAAGTGACCAGTTGTAAGTCAAGAACTACCTGTATTCCATCACAGAGTTAGAATACATATAGGATTACAGAATGAAGTCTTAAAGGAAGTCAAATTATTTGTCCATCTAGCTCAGTATTATCTATTATGATAGTTTTATGCTCTAAATTTTCCCATTATTTTCCCATTATTTTTGCATTCTATTCTTTATGATAGGGCAAGATAGAGAAGCTGAAGGAGAAACTGACATGGATTCCTGCTCCATATCCGTTGTGTGTTGGCATAAACATTCCTTATTACAGAAACTAAGGAAGACTGGTAAATGTGACTTAAGGTACCAATAATTTTAACCAGAGAAAAGAGCTAAGAACGTCTGCACTGAAAACAGGTTGTGTATCACAGTTATATCTCTTCTGTGATTCACTAACACTGTAGAATAAATCATTTCTTCAGAAAAGTTTGTTTCCATTGCTGATTTTGGTAACTAGGAATGCCTGAAAAACTTCCAATTTACTGACAGGATTCTAAAAATAACCACTAGTTATAAAGGCTATCCTATATCACCTGCTTTTTAAATCTGGGATTGTAGAGGTCAGCAAGACTAGTCATAATGTTTTTTATCTATTTCAGGGGATAGGGAAGGTCTAAATGACATCTCGTAGCCTGTCATTTTGATAAAAAAACCAGCAATAAATTTTGAATAATAAATACAATCCACAGAATCTTATACATAATACCTTTTTTACTCATGTAATTTCAAATACAGAACACAAGAATTATTATACCTGTCTTCAAAGAGTATGTGCTCCTAATAATTATGTCTGTCATTTCCTGGCTTACACATTTTTAGGTGACAAAAATAGAATTCTACATTGCATTTCAAAAGTCATTATAAAATAATTTATATATCCACTATTATGACTTGGCTATCCTTTTCATAATAATCCATATTAATTAATTTACCCTTTTACCATTAGCAAAACTGAATTTATGTTTCTGTGAAATTATTCACAGGAACATTGAAGAATCTCTTTTTGGTTTATTTACCCATTGTTCACATTCCATCTTTGTATGGATTAGCTAAGCAACAGTTTGATTTGTTTGGCCTGGGCTAAGTGCAACCCATCAAGCTGGTTTATTTAACAAGCCAGAATTTTCCATAGTTGAACATGTAAATCGGCCTATATGAAGATTAAGTAGGAACGAGGGCTGGCTCTTAATGGATCACTTTATCTACAAGGCCATTTTGTTTCCTATTCCTATTCTTTCTAATTAAAATTATAGCTTATCTACAACCACCACCACCGTCACCTGCTACAATAAAGTCCCAAGTAGCGCAGGAAGAACATGACACTTTTTCCCCCTGTATCCATGTCTTCCCAAGCATTTCTCACAAGAGCCCCTGTCAAACCTAGCTTTCTAAGACATCATTTTTAGGAATAATTTTATGAAGTGACAAACACTATAGGGAAATCTGTGCTAACGGTTAAAAAACCTGCAACTGAGTTATTTGCAGTACTGTCATGCTAACTTCCAACTCAATAAGACCAAAGAAATCTCTGGGGAAGACTCTGCTAATAGCTTCTCACTGACCTCCTTGAAGCACAGTCTTCTGCTGAATAGCGCACAGTGGTGAATACGGCAAATGAGGTGTGAAAGCTCTGTTGGTATTCCCTCCTCACTTAAAAAAAACCCCTATGATTCTGACTCACTAGAAAAAGAAACATGGAGCTACACAAACTATTTCTAGTTTTCTGCCCTAGAATTCTCTCTTCACCCATGCATGATCCATAAGCATTATTAATTTTACCAGATCCTGAGCTTATGAGCAAATGTATCATTTGTTCTTCAGCCATCCTTAGCATTACATTAATATTTTGAATCATTTTAATGTTTCATTTTGCTTTCTTCATATAATTTTAATTGTGGTAATGAGAATGGCACGCAAATAAAAAGAAAGGATTTGCTGGAAAGAATCAGGTTAAATGGATATAACGTGTAAGATTTTCACTCCTCTGTTTTTCCCCCCAAACTGAGTAGATAATTTGTAAGGATCCAAGTTCCTAATTTCCCTTTGATGATAATAAAGAATTATGATATTTGCATTTATACATAAGGATTATTAACATTGTTTAAAAAAAAGAATGCTGTATCAGGAAGAATATGTTTTTAGCTGATTGTTACCCAGAATACAGAAATATACTAGAAGCAGAATTATCAGTTCTCCAATGTTCTGCTAATTGGCAGAGTCTAGAGAGCTTTTGAGTATGCAATCAATTGATTCAGGAAGAAAAATACGTCCACATACATAAAAACTTTAGCCACTGTAAATTCTAACAGGTGTTTAACAACAGCTTTAAAATACATTTTAAAAAGCATTCGTAGAAGCCTTTCTTCCTCAAAACATAGCAATTATTTAACTGCTGACAGAACACCAAAGTAGCCAATTCAGACTGAACAGATCATACTTGTATTATACGTGGAAGGAACTAAGCAATTAAAAGACTTTTTTATACAGACCTAATCTACTGTAACTAGTCTGGGATAATAGGACATTAACCTATAAGGCTTAACCATGTTATAGTTTGTCTAACTATGGTTTGTTTATCTAAATTTATCCAAGAAAAGTTTTGTGTTTATTTTCCAGCTCAACTGTTTTAAAAATGGAACATTGCAATAGTTTGCTGATCATTTATGTGCTTTAACCACAAACTATTTATGTGTGAATCTAAAAGCTTCTTTGTGCAAGGTAAGTCACCTACCAGAAAACAAGGGTAAGAAGCAAAAACAGATAGCAAAATGAAACTACTCTACAGACTAATCTGCTCTTACTGATATTTTTATTTCCATCTTAGTTTGTTTGACAAGAACCTGTTCCCACCTCCCTAAGCCTCACAAATCATAAAGCCTAACTTCTCTTCTCCTATTTAGAGGAAAGGGAGATTTAAAGGGATCACAACAGTTATAATAGCATCTCAGCTTGAAGACATGTACAAAACGCCACTTCACTCCCTATGGGATACCTTGACTTTTTCATCCCCAGAACTGGAGATAAATACCTTGCAAAGTGGAATTTTTATTTCTTTTGCAAAGAATATCTTCTGAAAGTTATTTTCCTTATTTTTTTGTTTTTGTTTTGGTCATTCCAAGTCGTAACTGCAAGATCCAACAGTGACTACAGATAGTTATTTCTAGTTGTCCTTCTCATACAATCATTTTAGTCATTAGGATCATAAGATTTACATACTGTATACAGTATATGTATACGCTAGACATACCTGGCTCCCTTATCTGTTCTTCATATGAATTAATCTCCAGTTCCTTTATCAGCTTTATCGCTCTTCTTTGCACATTTTCTAGGGTTTCAGCATCTTTTTTGCATCATGGTAATCAGAACTGTACACAATATTCCAAGTGTGGCCTCCCTAGTACGGTGTAAAGCAGGATTATCACTTTTTGTGATCTTGATGCTATCCCTCTGTTGATGCAGCCCATGACTGCATTGGCTTTTTTTGGCAGCTGCAGCACATTGCATACTCAAGTGGTGGTCCACAAGGACACTTATATGTTTTTTCACAGTTAATACTGTTGAGCCGGGTACCACCTATTTTGTACCACTGCATTTGATTTTTCCTGCCTAAATGTAAGACCTTACTTTTCTCACCACTGTATTGCATCTTGTTGGATAGAACCCAATGCCCAGATCCTTCTGGATCCTGAGCCTATCTTCCAAAGTATTATTCCCCCAGCTTGATGTCATCTGAACGTTTGATGTGATTCCTATCCCTTCTAGATAATTTATGAAGATATTGAAGAGTGCTGAGCCCAAGACTGTTTTTAACAAACCCATGGTGGCTCTACTAATCACCTTGTTCATTCATGAGTGCTTTGTAGGTTCTCACAAATCTTCCTCTTGGTTATCTTTTCCAGGATTTTACCGTATATTGATGTTAAGCTGATTAGCCTATAATTCATTGGATCCATGTATATACTGTATATATATATCACATAATAATGTTAAAAAGTTTATAATCTTGTGTGGCTGCATTAGTAGCTGTCCAGGGCCACATGTGACCAGTGGGCCTGTGGTGGAATTCTAAAGTTTGAGATCCAAGTAGTGAATCAAGTTTCACTGATATCTAAATGACTGTGGAGACCTGCATATGGAAGTCTAGGAAAATATGTTTGCAACACTTAATATTCCATCATCTAGTGTAGAAGAAGATGAATATCTTAAAGAAATATCACCATTCAACAGGCCCACTCAAGAGAAGAGATGCCAGTTGACTATGGAGAGTTAAAGTGTGATAGAATTTGATGTTTTATTATTGTTGTTAGCATATTTTAGATTATGCTTGTTTGTATCATTATACCCTGTATTCAGCTCTGGGAAGTCGGGGAGGGGGGAGGGGAGGGGAGGGGGGGTTGGGGAGAGGGGAGGGGGAGGAGGGTTTTTTTCCTTTTTTTTGTAATAAAAAAAATAAATAAGAGGAATGATGCCAGCTCATTGCTAGGAGCGCTCCTTAAGTTACCAAAAAGAGGGAAGGGAAAAATAACATTTGAGGAAAAGATCAAATTGATTTCCTATGATGATTGAATAGTGCTTCAGATTCAAATGCAACATGTTTCAGAATGCATGCAACACCTATCTGTAACTTCTTAAACCAAATGTGTGCTTTCATGGGACCACACTGCAGCTGTAGAAGGCAATCCCATAATCCTGGGGGAAAAATAAAAGTGGCCAGCATGACATCACACTGGAGTGCAGAGTGTGCAGTGAAACACAAAGCACTGTTACTTCTTACTCGAGTGGTACCTATTTATCTAGTCACATTTGCATGCTTTCAAACTGCTAGGTTGGCAGGAGCTGGGATGAATAATGGGAGCTCAGCCCATCATGTGGCACTTGGGTCTCAAACTTAGGCTATCAGCTTTCCGGCTGACAAGCCCAGAATCTTAACCGCTGAGCCATTGTATCTCTCCACCTGTAAAGAAATTTAAAATATTGCTGTTCTAAAGATAATAGCACAACAAAAGTTTAATACGTCAGAAGTTATTCCTCTGGATTCAAGTCAAGTAGGACTTGAACCACAACCAAGCAATAAAATCCTGTAAGTAACTTTGGTCTATATGTTAGTAAGAATCACTACACCTGGGATCTGTAACAAAATTTGATGCCATCAAATTGGACCCAACTCCTAGTGACTATATGGATAAAAACCTTCCATGACAGCAATCCACAAGTTTTTCAGGTATATTTCAGTGATCCTCCATTTATGTTCAAAGTATGTGAGTTTTGGCTTGCTAATCATTGTTTCAAAGGAACAATCTTTTTTTCTTGCAATCCATGGTTCTATTATTGATTTTTCAAAATCCTTAATTCAAATTCAAATGTTCTTGCTTTCACTTTTATCCCAATACCCAGGTTCATAGCTCTATACTACCACTGAGAAAACCATGGCTTTAACTATTCTGATCCTTGTTGTCATAGAAATATCCTTCACCCTTATCTAAATTTGTCACTGCCTTTCTCCCTTGGATTAATCTCCTCTTTACTTCTCTAGCATGCTATCTTTATCTATTATTGAGTCTCAGAAAACAAAACAGTATACCACCTTCACTCCTTCATTGCCAAATGCAAATTCCCTAAGCATGCTGGTTAACATTCCTTTAGTTTTCTTAATAATGATTAAGTCATATTTTTCACTATTTGTTTTTGCTTTCCTAAGAACAGTTCCTGAGGTGTTCCTTTCACCAAGTAAGTGAAAATCTATAGTATAAATCTTTACTTTCAGTTAAAATATTGTGATCTGCATATTTTCAATTCTTAATGTTTTACCTCCATTTCCGAGGCCACTTGTCACCACTTACAATTTTACTATGCTCATATTCATTATAGATTTGAACAAATAGGGTAACATTAATATTTATCTCATTCTCTTTCTTATTCTTCATCCTCCTATTTGTTCAAATTCAACCTCTACACTACAGTATCTTCCTTTTCATTATAATGGGACGTGGTGCTTAACTATGGTTTACATTTTAAAAAAAACCTCTCTGCATGATATTGATCATATTGAAGAATTGAAGCTAAAAAGCTACCAAAGCCTTTATGACAATGATTGAAAAAAATGTGCATACATTACACCTATATATTTTTTTTACTTAGTATATATTGACAATATGAGAAAATAAAAAAACAGATTTGAGGAGAGGAACATAAATGCAAAAGAATAGAGAGGTTCAAATGAAATATTTCTTAGAAATGGAAACGCTGAATCAACACTGACCAATGAACGTCATCGTAATTATCAGGACATACTTTTGCCAAGGGATTTATAAAAATCCCACTCAGCAAATAATTGCCTTGCTGTTAGGAGATAGTCAAGAGTGTTAACATACTGTCACAGACCAGAATTTAGACAGATATTCAACATTCAATTACTCTTGTCGAGTACAGGAAAAAAAGCATGATAGTTTTTCAGCCACTACAATTATGCCTCCACAAAAATTCCACTGAAAATTCTGCTAATCTCCAGCTAGAAAGGTGGGTTACAGCTGGGAGATATGATAGGAGAATCATCAAAGATGGGAGAGGTCCTTATGTTAGCAGATCATGTCTATCTGACCAGAAGAAGATCAGAAGAAAGGAGACCAGCATATTGGCAGTCTGAGTGATCACTGATTAAGTGAAAATAGAGAGAAAGGGATATAGTTGAGGCCTGTTAAAAGGAACTCCCATGGCAAGCAAAAAAATCATTAACATAGGGATGACATCCCCTTCATGGATTACTGCCTTGTCATGGCGAAGGGGCTTGCGTAATTCAATGAAGCTATGAGCTATGCCGTGCAGGGCCACCCAAGACGGATAGGTCATAGCAGAGAGTTCTGACAAAACGTGATCCACTGGAGAAGGAAATGGCAACCCACTCCAGTATCTTTGCCATGAAAACCCTATGGACATTACCAAAAGGCAAAACGATATGACGCTGGAAGATGAGCCCCTCAGGTCGGAAGGCATCCGATATGCTACTGGGGAAGAGCAGAGGGCTAGTACTAATAGCACCAGAAAGAATGAAGTGACTGGGACAAAGCCGAAAGGACGCTCAGCTGTGGATATGTCTGGTGGTGAAAGGAAAGTCCGATGCTATAAAGATTTTTTCTCCATAGGAACCTGGAATGTAAGATCCATGAATCAAGGCAAGCTGGACGTGGTCAAACAAGAGATGACAAGACTGAACATCGACATCTTAGGTATCAGCGAACTAAAATGGACAGGAATGGGTGAATTTAATTCAGATGACCATCAGGTATACTACTGCGGGCAAGAATCCCTCAGAAGAAATGGAGTAGCCTTCATACTCAATAAAAGAGTAGGAAAAGCAATACTGGGATACAATCCTCAAAATGACAGAATGATCTCAGTTCGAATCCAAGGCAAACCATTCAATATCACAGTAGTCCAAATCTATGCCCCAACCACCGGTGCTGAAGAGGATGAAATTGACCGGTTCTATGAAGCCCTACAGCACCTTATAGAACTAACACCAAAAAATGATGTCCTTATCATCATGGGGGATTGGAATGCTAAAGTAGGAAGCCAAAAGATAAGCGGAATAACAGGCAAGTTTGGCCTTGGAGTACAAAATGAAGCAGGGCACAGGCTGATAGAATTTTGTCAAGAGAATACGATGGTCATAGCAAACACTCTTTTCCAACAACCCAAGAGACGGCTCTACACATGGACATCACCAGACGGTCAACACAGAAATCAGATTGACTATATGCTCTGCAGCCAAAGTTGGAGAAGCTCTATACAGTCAGTAAAAACAAGACCAGGAGCTGACTGTGGCTCAGACCATGAGCTTCTCGTTGCAAAGTTTAGGCTTAAACTGAAGAAAGTAGGGAAAAGCACTAGGCCAGTCAGGTATGAATTAAATCATAACCCTGTTGAATATACAGTAGAGGTGACAAATAGATTTAAGGAATTAGATCTGATAGACAGGGTGCCTGAAGAACTATGGACAGAGGTTCGCAACATTGTACAAGAGGTAGCATCCAAAACCATCCCAAAGAAAAAGAAATGCAAGAAAGCAAAATGGCTGTCTGAGTAAGCTTTGCAAATAGCTGAGGAAAGGAGGGAAGCGAAAGGCAAGGGAGAAAAAGAAAGATACGCCCAACTGAATGCAGAATTCCAGAGAATAGCTAGAAGAGATAAGAATGCCTTCTTAAATGAAGAGTGCAAAGAAATAGAAGAAAACAATAGAATAGGGAGGACCAGAGATCTTTTCAAGAAAATTGGAGAGATGAAGGGAACGTTCAATGCAAAAATGGGCATGATAAAGGACCAAAATGGCAGGGACCTAACAGAGGCAGAAGAGATTAAGAAGAGATGGCAAAATTACACAGAAGAACTATACAGGAATGAGCTTAACGTCCCTGATAATCACAATGAGGTGGTCACTGACCTTGAGCCAGACATCCTAGAATGTGAAGTGAAGTGGGCCTTAGAAAAGCTGAGCAACAACAAAGCTAATGGAGGTGACAGTATTCCAGCTGAGCTATTCAAAATCTTAAAAGATGATGCAGTAAAAGTGCTACACTCAATTTGCCAGCAAATTTGGAAAACTCAACAGTGGCCACAGGATTGGAAAAGATCAGTTTACATTCTAATTCCAAAGAAAGGCAGTGCCAAAGAATGTTCAAACTATCGCACCATTGCACTCATTTCTCATGCTAGTAAAGTTATGCTTAAAATCCTACAAGCTAGACTTCAGCAGTATGTGGATCGAGAACTACCAGAAGTACAGGCAGGATTTCGAAGAGGCAGAGGAACTAGAGATCAAATTGCCAACATACGCTGGATCATGGAGAAAGCTAGAGAGTTCCAGAAAAACATCTACTTCTGCTTCATTGACTATGCTAAAGCATTTGATTGTGTGGATCATAACAAACTGTGGCAAGTCCTTAAAGAGATGGGTGTACCAGACCATCTTATTTGTCTCTTGAGAAACCTATATGCAGGCCAAGAAGCAACAGTGAGAACTGGACACGGAACCACTGATTGGTTCAAAATTGGGAAAGGAGTCCGGCAAGGCTGTATACTGTCGCCTTGCCTATTTAACTTATATGCAGAGCACATCATGAGAAAGGCAGGGCTAGATAAATCAAAAGTTGGAATTAAGATTGCTGGAAGAAATATCAACAACCTAAGATATGCAGATGATACCACTCTAATGGCAGAAAGTGAAGAGGAACTGAAGAGTCTCTTGCTGCGAGTGAAGAAGGAGAGTGCAAAAGTTGGGTTGAAACTAAACATTAAGAAAACCAAGATCATGGCATCCAGCCCTCTCAATTCCTGGCAAATAGATGGGGAAGAAATGGAGGTAGTGACAGATTTTATTTTCCTGGGCTCCAAGATCACTGCAGATGGGGACTGTAGCCAAGAAATTAAAAGATGCTTGCTCCTGGGGAGGAAAGCCATGGCAAATCTAGACAGCACACTAAAAAGCAGAGACATCACCCTGTCAACAAAAGTGCGTATAGTCAAGGCTATGGTCTTCCCAGTTGCAATGTATGGCAGTGAAAGTTGGACCATAAGAAAGGCTGAGCACCAAAGAATTGAGGCCTTTGAACTCTGGTGCTGGAGAAGACTCCTGCGAGTCCCTTGGACTGCAAGGCGATCAAACCGGTCAGTCCTAGAGGAGATCAACCCTGACTGCTCTTTAGAAGGCCAGATCCTGAAGTTAAAACTCAAATACTTTGGCCACCTAATGAGAAGGAAGGACTCATTGGAGAAGAGCCTAATGCTGGGAAAGTTTGAGGGCAATAGAAGAAGGGGACGACAGAGAATGAGGTGGCTGGATGGAGTTACTGAAGCAGTAGGCGTGAGTTTAAATGGACTCCAGAAGATGGTAGAGGACAGGAAAGCCTGGAGGAACGTTGTCCATAGGGTCACGATGGGTCGGACACGACTTCGCAACTAACAACAACAGGGATGACATATTCTAGAGCTATATGAATTTTAATATAATTTTTAACTTTATCAGTATTTAAATGTAATGATAAACAAAATTAACAGTACATCTGAATATAAAAATGGAGAGACATCAGATTTTTTTCCAGTCAATATCTAAGCAATCTGTTCAGCTCGGAAGAAGACACGAGGCTGGTTCCAGGCAGTAATATTTGCTTCTTTGAGGGAGGGTATTTTCCCCACCTCCCTGAAGGAGGCAGTGGTGAGACCCCTTCTCAAGAAGCCTGCCCTGGATCCAGCAATTTTGTACAACTATCGTCCAGTCTCCAACCTTCGCTTTTTGGCGAAGGTTGTTGAGAGTGTGGTAGCACATCAGCTCCCTCTGTTCCTGGACAAAACCGATTATCTTGACCTGTGCCAATCGGGCTTCAGGCCCGGGTACAGCACGGAGACAACATTGGTTGCGCTGGTAAATGATCTCTGGCGGGCCCGGGACAGGGATTGTTCCTATTAGACCTCTCAGCGGCTTTTGATACCATCGACCATGGTATCTTGCTGCGACGACTCAGGGGACTGGGAGTGGGGGGTACTGTTTTACAGTGGTTCTCCTCCTACCTCCTGGGCTGTTCGCAATCGGTGTTGACAGGAGGGCAGAGTTCCACCCCGAGGCCTCTCGTTTGTGGAGTTCCTCAGGGGTCGGTTCTCTCTCCCCTCCTGTTCAACATCTATATGAAGCCGCTGGGTGAGATCATTCGTGGTTTCGGGGTGGGGTATCATCAGTATGCTGATGATACCCAGCTTTTTCTTTCCACCCCAAACCAACCCAGTGATGCTCTCATCATGAGGTCCCGTTGCCTGGAGGCGGTTCAGGTTTGGATGGGAAGAAACAGGCTTTGACTCAATCTTGCCAAGACTGAGTGGCTGTACATACCAGCATCTCGGGTGAATCATTTTTGTCCATCATTAATGATGGGGGATGAGGTGTTACCCCCCCCCCGTTGATAGGGCTCGTAACTTGGGCGTTCTCCTGGATTCATGGCTCAGTTTTGAAGATCATATAGGAGCTGTGATCAGGGGGGCTTTTGCCCAGATTCGCCTGGTGCGCCAGTTGCGACCCTATTTGGACCAAGATGCCCTACGCACAGTCACTCATGCATTTGTTACCTCCCGGTTAGACTACTGCAATGCCCTCTACATGGGGCTGCCCTTGACCACTCGGAGGCTTCAGCTGGTGCAAAACGCAGCTGCGCTAGTAGTAATGGGAGTTTCCCGATACTCTCATGTAACACCTCTTCTCCATGAGCTGCATTGGCTTCCAATTCTCCTCCGGGTGAGATTCAAGGTGCTGGTGATGACCTATAAGGCCCTAAATGGCATGGGTCTGGATTATCTCAGGGAGCACCTGCTGCCAGCATCAGCCTCCCAGCATCCTGTGCGCTCCCACAGGGAGGGCCTCCTTAGGGTTCCACCGGTTAGGGAATGCCGACAGATGGTTCCAAGGGGGAGGGCATTCTCTGTGGGTGTGCCTGCCCTATGGAATGAACTGCCGGTAAAACTTCGGACTGCCCCAGACCTTCGCTTGTTTCGCCGGGATCTTAAAACTTGGTTGTTTGATCTTGCTGGCCTGGACTGAGGGGTTTTTAATTTAATTTTAATTTTAATTATTTTAATTTTAATTTTAATTATTTTAATTTTAATTTTAATTTTATTTGTTTAATTGTGGGCTAGTCTTATTTAATTCTATTTTAAAGTGTACTTATTTGTATTGTTTTAACTCGCCCTGTAAACCGCCCTGAGTCCTTCGGGAATAGGGCGGTATATAAAATCAAATAAATAAATAAATAAATAAATTTGACACTTTACACTTGTACTCAAAACCTAAGGATTGATCTAGGACAGGGCTTTTCAACCTTTTCACCCATTGTACCACTTTTAGGATATGGCAACATCCGAGTACCACCAGTCGCCTAGCAAGGTGTCAAAAACTTGATAACCAAAAAAAGAAGAAAACAAAGTGATAAAGTACAGGTAGTCCTTGACTTACAACAGTTCGCTTAGTGACTGTTCGAAGTTACAGTGGCACTGAAAAAGTGCTCCCCAAGCCACAGCCGAGCAAGACATCTGCCTGCCTATCCAGCGGCGCTCTTCCTCCTGTCCAAGGTTTTCATTGTTATGAGCATTTCTGTTGAGGATTGGCAGCGGGGGTGGGGTGGGGGGTGTTTGGTTTTTATTCTCCCCGTCTGCTGGGTGGTTGCAGCAGGTTTTGGTCATTTCACATGACCCTGGGCCACTGTGACTGTCATAAATATGAATCAGTTGCCAAGCATCTGAATGTAAATCACAAGACCCTGGAGATGCTGAAACATTCCAGATAATTGGCGCTTCTTCTGGGCTCAGAAGCACCAGGATCAATGCCAAGCTCCCGCTGGAGCCTGGCGCTGATCCTGGCGCTTCCACTAAGCCCTGACAGCCCTGAAGAAGGGCTGATCCTGGTGCTTCCGCTGAGCCCTGACAGCCCCGAAAAAGTGCTGATCCTGGCGCTTCCGCTGAGCCCTGACAGCCCTGCAGCTCCAGCTGTCTCTTGCTCAGGCTTGTGTGGTGCTGCCACCAGTTCAGCTCATTCCCCTCCCCCACTACCACTTTTCTAGGATGGTCGCATACCACCTGCCAGGTGCCAATGTACCACAGGTGGTACTCGTACCACTGGTTGAAAAGCCCTGATCTAGGATTCTGATTAAATGCAACTTGGATATGTAATATTTATATTTAATGAACTTTTTGTCATGCTTATTACAATTGTACTATCCCAAGTAATAAAAGGGATAAGAAAGTCTGTATTTTTATACTTATGCTATTTATTTCTGAGCTGAGATATAGTATAACTTGGAAAGTTTTATTACTTGTTTAAATGTAGGTTATACCTTTTTAACTCAATCTAAATAAGGCTATTAATGTCAACTCTTCCCTTAAAGAGCAGAATTTTCATAAATATGAGTATAGACAGGTTTAATCTTATCAATGTTCAGTCAATTTTTCTAAGAGCAGTTACACACAGGGTATGTTTGTTGCTTAAGGCTAAGATCAGTTTGTTTGATTTCTTATGTACAGATATCTTGCAGTATATTTGAAAATTTCTCTTCAATTTAATAATAATTATTTTTATGTAAGAGATATAATGTAACAATTACTTAACTAGACATAAAATTAGATGAGTCAAATTTGCTTAATAAAAATTAAATCTAAATTTTATATTTTTATTTAGATATTAAAATGCCATAATGTCATTTAAATATTCACACTGGAAAACTGCATTTTGCATTTTGTTCATTGGCATTTTCAAGTTATGCATCTATTCAAGTGACCATGTCCATGTTTCAAAAGACACTAAGAAAAAGCAGTCTTTAAAATTGTAATCTTGTGCCATTATGCTAAAATAGCATTTCATTTTTTAAAAATTAACATTTCTCCAGTTACTCCATCTATAATTACAGCATTCCTATTTTTCAAAATCCTTCCAATATTTATGATTTTCTTTTCAACACTTTAAAAATAATTTTATAGCAATCTTCTGATTTCATCCTTGATATCGCTATCTTTCCCACTCAAATCTCAATTTTTCCTCAAATTCTTTCATCACTTTCATTTTTAATTTCACTCTTTCTACTGGAACATCCATATTTAGCTCTCTTCCCCATACAAAACAAAAGTTTCATTGCCATAAAAATTGGCCTAAATTTATTTTGCTTCTTTACTTTGCATTTAAAATCTTTGTTGCTTGCATTCTCTTTAACAATCCTTTTCATGTCATTATATTTTTCTTTCAAGCCCATTTTTGCAGTGATCGTTCTCTTCCATATACTTTTTCTCATCTACCAAATATCCTTTTTACACTTTCACATCAGTTTAACTTCACATACTTTTCTGACGTTCTATAACTTAATTTTCTATACTCAGCTCCATGTAGCTTCCATATCCTCTTTCCTTGTATTTATATTCTATTTATTTTGTTAGAAGATAAATCTGTCTTCCCATATTTGTTCATTAAGGCTTCATATTTTCTTTCTTACAATTGTTCTACTTTTACTCTTATTTGGGCATTTTTTCAGTACCTCAAAAGTGAGCAATCAACTAAAATTGGATCGTCATTTCCCCAAAATCTCCAAAAAACAGGAGAGGAAGAGGAAGCAAAACTGGGCAGGGTTTAGATTTTACCTGATTATATATCCTGTACTGCCATGAAGCATTTTAGTATAATATATTGATGACTTTTATTGAATTATTTAAAAGTGGAAAGCAGCATGGGCACATCATTTTTGTTTTCAGTTTTGGAAAGCCTACTTCAGGCAATGTAGCTACAATGAACAACTTAGCTGTTTTAAATCCAGAAACAGAGTGAAAATAAACTTGTATAAATAGAATTGTTTTATAAATCAAGGTACTAGAAATAAGTCTCATGCAGGGTTTAGCTTACTTAATGAAACCTCAAAGCTAAAATTCTAACTATTTTTGTTCTTGTTCTAATGTTATTACTGCTATTGATAGAAGCATTTGAATCAATATTTTTAATAGATCAAAATTTTTGAAAAGCAGAATTACAACGTAAACCTTGCTGAGAAAATTGGGAAATTCACCTGATGTCATGGTTCCGACTAATGAAACACTTCAAAGAAACTTCAGGCATTGTTTATTCTAAAAAGTCTATAATAATGAGAACAAAGTGTCAGCACGGCATTTGAGATGCCAAAATCTGAATTCCCCTCCCTTCAGCACCTAATATCTGGCACAGTTCCCTCCTCCAATTCGCAGTCATAAATCACATTATCCAATCAGTTTGAAGGGCAAAGCTTCCCTTCCATTCTATAATAGACCATTTCTTATCTTATTAAAAACAACCGGGGTAACATTCTCCTCCCTGCAGCTTCATCTAATTCTAAGAGCAAAACAATTTAAAGGAAAAGGCTGCCTCTTATATTGTCAAAGCAAAAACATCCAATGTTTGCAGTGTTGACACCTATACACAATAAAAAGAAAGATTACATTAATTTTTCAGTTTTGTTCATTCAAGGTCCAAAACTGCTACAAACTGTGAGTTAAAACGGAGGAGGTAGTAGGAGGAAAATAGCTGAGGTCCTGCTGATTGGACCTCCATTGCATTTAAATTGCCCAGAGCTTGCTGGGAAGAGCTACAAACTGTGAGTTAAAAAGGAGGAGGTGGGAGGAGGAAAGTAGTGGCCCGTGCGCCTAATGGCGCTCGAATATATAACTAAAAATTAAAAAAAGCAGCGGTACATTGAGGGCAAGTGCATCTGAGATTCCCTGTATCTCAGAATGTCTGGCTTAGTTCAGTGCAACACTTGTTTTGCAGCTGTCTTTCGCAGTACACTTTTCAAACTTCGAAACTGTCCTATCTGTAAACAAACCACTAGACTACAAGGACAGATTATTTATCTAAGGTCTGTAATCTGTGTTCTTCAGGCAGAAATTAGGTGTCTAGTTCAGCCCTTCTACTCTACTGAGCCTCCGCGCTATCAGCCCCCTCTACCACAAAGATCCTGCAACAGAAGGGCAGTGTGGACAACCGTGGGATCTGGCAGGGTGATAGCTGTGAACCATAAACACAAAGCTTTCGTTATGCCCCTGCACAATAGATACAGTGCCCTTGCTGACCTTAATAGGGACATTAAGGAGACAGGTAAAGATATTTGTGATGATAATTCAAATAAGCAGGCGATCGTGGTCTGAGATGTTTTTGACAGGAAGAAATGCAAATCAGGAATTACACACCAGTCATGCAAGAACAGAAAGGCATCCAAAAAGAGAAGCCATCTTCTGGTTGGTGATTCAATTATAAGGGATGTAAATTTAGGAAAGGACACAGAGATTTCAAAAGAGGTCAGGTGTCTTCCAGGTGCTACTGCCAGTAGGGAGAAGAAGTGTATTTTCAAAATAGTCAAGAATGCCAGCAAGGACTGTGATGTGGATGCTATTGTACAAGACCTCTAAGATGGCGGACGTGCTTGATCGAGCTCCGTGAGCTCCGTGAGTTCCAGTTACGAGGCGTCCCTTTGGAGCCCCTCAGGAGCCTTCGGGCTGTCTGGGATGTGGATTGGGGGACGGGGCAGCTAGTGGCTGACGAAAACGGGCAGAGAACAGTCGGTAGCCTGCGAGCCCTTCCATCTGTTCGCCTTTGTTTGCCTTCTGCCTTCTGCCTTCTGCCTTCTGCCGCTTGCCGCTTGCCTTTTTCGGGCCGCCCTCAGCTGTTCGTGGCCGCCTTCTCCGGACCGCCCTCAGCTGTTCGTGGCCGCCTCCGGCGTTCCCTATTGTTCCCTGCTGTTCCGGACCGGTTTGGGCTGCTTGGTGTTCTCAGGCTGTTCCTGGTCGGCGAGGAGGACGAGGAGGACGCTTGCGGGTTCGTCTGGGTGGCAGTGATGGCGGCGGCGGCACGGGCGGCGGCCTCGGCGCTGGCGGCGGCAGTTTCTCGGGCTGCGCTCGGTGGCGGCGTTTCTTGCTTCCCCGGGCCGTTTCGGGCCGCCTTTAACACCTTCGGGCTGCCTCTGGTTGCCGAGAGAGACGCCTGTGGGTCCGACTTGGCGGCGGCGATGATGGCGGCGACGGCGTGGGCGTTGGCGTTGCCGCTGGTAGCGGCGTCCCTTGGGGCCGCATTCGACGGCGGAGATGGCCTGCATCCGGCGACGATGACGACGGCAGCAGTGGGCTCTGGCCGTTCTCAGCGACCAGCACTAAGCGGTGGCATTCCTGGGGCCTCCTGGCCCGAGTGGCAACATTTGACCTGTTTCTGGGCCACTTCGGCGGCATCAGCGTTTTCTGGCCTATTTGGGCCGCTTGTGGAGGCCAGTGATTGGCTGCGATGTTTCTCGGGCTCTTGGCCCCTCTCGCCGGCGGTGGTGCTTCCATCTTACCCCAGACTGCATCAGGCTGCTTTTAGTGACGCTATCGTCCTCAGGCCGTTTTGGCGGCGGAGAGGGCGACTGAGAGTTATCCTAGCGGCGATGATGTTTCCTGGGCTGCCTCGGACCGCTTGTGTTGGCAACGGCGTCTTCGGACCGCTTCAATGGAGCAACAGGCGGTCTTTATACCGCTTTTGGACCGTTTTAACGGCGGTGACGCTTTTAGACCATTTCGCCCATTTTGGCCCGTCTACTCTTCTGCCTGAATATATAACTTTGTCTGCCTCCCCCTCTCCCCTTTGGATTCGGTCGGTCCTGGGTACCAGCCACGGTGGGAGAGTGGCTGACTTTTACATCTGCAGCCCCATAGAGGTGGGAGCTCTATGGGGCATGCCTACCCAGAGTATATCTTTGACCATCTCCAGGTACAGAGTTGCAACCTGCCGTGAGAGGGCAGGGGTGACCTGTTTACTGGGGCACCTAGCTAAGTGGCAGTGCAGCTGGGTGTGGATCCAGATATTTTTTTTTCCGGCCTTCGACCCTCCTATGGACATGATCATCCCCGGGAATACCTATTCTGGACTTGCTGGACTAACATGCGACAATATACTAGCACGGACTTGCTCGCCCTCAGGGGTGCCCCCCTCGCCTGGGTGCGACCCGCCTCTTTAAATTCTAACCTCGATGAAGGGCCCGAGTTTTGGGTCTCTGAGAGATGGCTGGGCAGGGGCAGGGGCCGTCAACATAAATGTAATAAGAGGCCCCTGATTATGTTTTTATCAAAAATTTTTACGGGGTTGGGGAGAGGGGTGGGAGATAGGGGTTGTCTGGCTTTGGGGGGCGGCCAATCAACCATAGTTCAGGCCAGACTTGGGTCTGACCGCGCGGGGGGAGAACGAGGGGTCGTTGTCTCCGGGGCTCATGAGCGGGTCGTGGGATTACCAATTCCCATGACGGGGAATGGCAGCAGGCGGATAGACAGGGGGCCATATCGTTACCGGGAGTGCCGTCTCCGCTATTTGCAAGCGGTGGGGCGATCCGACCCTCTGCTTCTTTCCCGAGGTTCCGGGAGCGAGGATGTGCAGCCTCCTGAGCTCCGGCTGGTGTACCTGAATGCCAGGTCCGTGGTTAACAAGGCTCCCCTTGTTAGGGATTTAGTTGAGGGTGAGCATGCGGACCTGGCTTGCATCACGGAGACTTGGTTGGGCCCAGAGGGTGGGGTCCCTTTGGTTGACCTTTGCCCACCAGGCTTCCGGGTGCTACACCAGCCTCGAGCTCAAGGTAGGGGTGGGGGTGTGGCGGTGATCGTTAGGGAGACCTTATGTCCGCGGGAGACCACCGTTCCTCAGATAGTCGGGTGTGAGTCTCTCTTTATGAGATTTGGCTCTGGGGCGCAGTTGGGCTTGCTGCTCGTGTACATTTCGCCTAGTCGCGTAGCGGCAGCCCTGCCCGAGCTGCTCGATATCCTCTCGGGGTTGGTGGTTGAGTTCCCCAAACTTATAGTTTTGGGAGACGTCAACCTACCATCCCTGGGAGGTTCATCTGAGCTTGCTCGGGAGTTCATGGCTTCCATGACGGCCATGGACCTGACGCAGGTAATTTCTGAACCAACTCATGAGGGAGGCCACACCCTTGACCTGATTTTCTTATCTGGACGGTGGTTGGATGATCTTGGTGGGGGCTTTCCATTTATTATGCCCCTGTCATGGACCGATCATCACCTCCTGCGGCTGGTCTTCCATTTTGCCACCCCCCGCCGTGGGGGTACGGAGCCAACTAGATGGTACCGCCCCAGACGCCTAATGGATCCTGATAGATTCCAAGCGGCGCTGGGGTCCCCACCTGCCTCCATTGCTCACAGCTCGGCGGATGCCTTAGTGGAAGCCTGGGAAAGGGCAGCTACTGAGGCACTCGACCGGGTTGTACCCTTGCGGCCCCTGACCCGGCGCAGATCCCAGCGAGCTCCATGGTTCTCCGCGGAGCTCCGGGAGATGAAGCGTCAGAAACGGGGCCTAGAGAGCTGCTGGAGGTCCAGCCGATCTGAACCCGACCGATTGCGGTTAAGAACCTACATTAGGTCTTATCTCGCTGCGATGAGGGAGGCGAGGTGTAATTACTTCTCCACCCTCATCGCGTCCGCAGATAATCGCCCGGCCGCCTTGTTTAGGGTGACTCGCTCCCTTCTTAATCAGGAGGTGAGGGAGGATCCCTTGCAGGGTCGTGCCGAGGAGTTTAGTCAACATCTGTCGGATAAAATCACTCGGATTCGGACCGGTTTGGACTCCAGCTGGGCAGAGTCTGGCGATCAGGATGCGGGCGGTCTTGTCAATGTTATCTGGGAGGAGTTTGATTCTGTGACCCCTGATGAAGTGGACAGGATTATGGGGAAGCTGAGTTCCACCACATGTTTATTGGATCCGTGCCCTTCCTGGCTGGTTTATGCAGCTAGGGAGAGGACACGAGGCTGGCTCCAGGCGGTTATATCTGCTTCTTTGAGCGAGGGTTATTTCCCCACCATCTTGAAGGAGGCGGTGGTGAGACCTCTCCTCAAGAAGCCTGCCTTGGACCCAGCTGTATTGAACAACTTTCGTCCAGTCTCCAACCTTCGCTTTCTTGCGAAGGTTGTTGAGAGTGTGGTGGCGCATCAGCTCCCTCTGGTCCTGGATGAAGCGGATTATCTGGACCCTTACCAATCGGGTTTCAGGCCCGGGCACAGCACGGAGACGGCATTGGTCGCTCTGGTGAATGATCTCTGGAGGGCTCGGGATAGGGGATATTCCTCTGTCCTAGTCCTATTAGACCTCTCGGCGGCTTTCGATACCATCGACCATGGTATCCTGCTGCAGCGTCTCAGGGGATTGGGAGTGGGAGGCACGGTTTTTCAGTGGTTCTCCTCCTATCTCCTGGGACGCTCGCAGTCGGTGTTGGCAGGGGGGCAGAGGTCAACCCCTAGGACTCTCGCTTGTGGAGTTCCTCAGGGGTCGGTCCTCTCGCCTCTCCTGTTCAACATCTATATGAAACCGCTGGGTGAGATCATTTGTGGTTTTGGAGTTGGGTATCATCAATATGCTGATGATACCCAACTTTTTATTTCGACCCCAAACCACCCCAGTGATGCCCTCGCTGTGATGTCCCGTTGCCTGGAGGCGGTTCGGGTCTGGATGGGGAGGAACAGACTTCAACTCAACCCTGACAAGACTGAGTGGCTGTACATTCCGGCTTCCCGGGACATCTGGGATGTTCCATCTCTTTCTATGGGGGGTGAGCTTTTACCCCCTGTGGATAGGGCTCGCAACTTGGGAGTCCTCCTAGATTCACGACTCACTTTGGAGGATCACATAGTGGCCGTGACTAGGGGGGCTTTTGCCCAGGTTCGCCTGGTGCGCCAGTTGCGGCCCTATCTGGACCGGGAGGCCTTATGTACGGTCACTCATGCGCTCGTGACCTCTCGCCTAGACTACTGTAATGCTCTCTACATGGGACTTCCCTTGAAGACTACTCGGAGGCTCCAACTGGTACAGAATGTGGCCGCGAGAGTTGTCTTGGGAGTTTCCCGGTACTCCCATGTTACACCTTTGCTCCGTGAGCTGCATTGGTTACCAGTTGTCTTCCGGGTAAGGTTCAAGGTTTTGGTTATGATCTTTAAGTCCCTACATGGCATGGGTCCGCGATACCTCGAGGACCACCTGCTGCCGGCATCGACTCCCCTCCGCCCTGTGCGCGCACACAGAGAGGGCCTCCTCAGGGTGCCTCCTGTCAAGGAATGTCGACTGGTGGCCCCCAGGGGGAGGGCCTTCTCTGTGGGTGCTCCGGCGTTATGGAACCAACTGCCGGTTGAGCTCCGGATGGCATCAGACCTCCGATCCTTCCGTCGCGGGTTGAAGACCCATTTATTTGAACTAGCGGGTCTGGCCTGATGGGGGTACATGGGTTTTTTTTATAGGCTTGTTTTATTATTCTTGTTTTAACTTGGGCATTGATTTAATTGTCTTTTAATGTTTGTATTGTTATTTATATTTATGCCCTGTGAACCGCCCTGAGTCCCTTTGGGAGAAGGGCGGTATAAAAATCTCAATAAATTAAATTAAATTAAATTAAATCTTGGCACTAATGATCTTTCCCAAAAAGATGTACTCTGTGTACAGAATGATTTCCAGAGCTTGGGGCAGGAACTTAGCAGGATAGGCTGTAGGCTTACTTTTTCAGAGGTTTTACCAGTGTATAAGGAGCAAAATGGAAAAGGCCAGAGTATAGCAGAATTCAATATGTGGCTAAAGGAATGATGTAAAGGGGAAGGCTTTGGTTATATTAGTCACGATGTCTGTAGCTGGTCCAATGAAACAATATACAAAAGAGATGGTTTGCATCCATCAAAGAAAGGGATTGAGTTACTTGGCAATAAACTCACAGATTTTCTGGAGGAATATTTAAACTAAACAATGGGGACTGTGAATTAATTGGTACAGAACATCCCTGTCCCCGGCAATAAAAAAATTACAGGGTTAGCAGTGCATGTAACATAGATGTGTGTGTGGACAAGAATATCAACCTTGCTGTCAAGCAAAATCAAGCTTTTAATAGCGAGTGCCACACAAAGTGCACTAACCAAACAGGTGGTAAGAAAATAGGGGAACACAGGCACCGTACAGGTTATGTAGAAAGTAAACACAGGGTCAGTCATAAAGGACTCAAATGTCTATACACCAATGCACAGAGTATGAACAGTAAACAGGGTGAAGTAGAAATTCAGGTAAATGAGGGCAGATATGATATTGTTGGTATTACGGAAACATGGTGGGATGAAACCCATAAATGGAACACACATCTAGAGGGATTTATATTATTTAAAAGAAACAGACCAAATAAAAGAAGAGGTAGAGTTGCTCTCTCTATAGGAAATAACTACATCTCTATAGAAATAGAGCACAGCAATGATAAAAACTGTCTTGAATGCATTTGGGTCAATATAAAAGGGGGGGGAATGACATTGCCATAGGTGTGTACTATAGGCCACCCAACCAGAGGAAATAGATGAACTTTTTGCTAGTCAGCTAACTAAGGTATGTAGGAAGCATTCCACAATAGTAATGGGGGACTTTAATTACCCTGACATTAACTGGGACTCTGCACCAAGTGGAAGATCAAACAGATTCCTGACAAACCTAGCACACAACTTTGTCTCCCAAAAAGCAGAGAAGGGAACTAGGGGATTAGACATATTGGATCTAATTCTCACTAACAGAGATGAAATGATAGGAGGTATTGAAGCCATAGGAACCTTGGGGGGAAATGATCATGCAAGATTGGAATTCAACATTATGGAAGCACAACCAATAGAACACAGTCAAACTAGAGTCTTGGACTTTAAGAGAGCTAATTTCAAAAAACTAAGAGAGGGCTTGGGAAGGATTCCATGGATGAGAATCCTCAAGGGGAAAACAACTCAAGAAGCTTGGGAAATTTTGAAAAGTGAAATAATAAAAGCCCAGTCTAGTACAATACCAACAAAGAAGAAAAATAACAGCTCTCAAAAGAAACCAGCATGGCTGCATTAAAAATTCTCTTATAAATTGAAAGGTAAAAAGGACAAGTATAAAAAGTGGAAAGAGGGGTACATAACTAAAGCAGAATATAAGCAAATAGTCCGAGCCTGCAAAGAGGAAGTGAGAAAAGCTAAGGCTCAAAATGAACTAAGGCTTGTGACCAAAGTAAAAAATAACAAAAAAGCTTCTTTCAACATGTAAAAAAGAAGAAAAAAATTAAGAAAATGATTGGTCCATTAGTGGGGGAAAGTGGCAAAAAGGTGACAAGCAACAGGGAGAAAGCAGAACTACTTAACTAATTTTTTGCATCTGTCTTTACACAAAAACAGTACCATAAAAATAGATTAGAAACACAAGTTAAGATAGGCAAGAAAATAGTAAGTGAGCACCTATCCAGCCTAGACGAGTTCAAATCACCAGGACCAGATGGATTATACCCCAAGGTTCTCAAGGGACTGGCAGATGTGATCTCAGAAACATTTTTCAAAGATCCTGGAGCACTGGGGAACTATCAGAGGACTGGAAAAGAGCTGCTGTAGTTACCATCTCCAAAAAAAGGGAAAAAAAATAGATCCTGGAAACTACAGACCTATCAGCCTGACCTCAATACCTGGGAAGATTCTGGAAAAGATAATCAAACAACAAATCAGCTAACACCTAGAGGCAAGCAAAATCATTATTAAAAGCCAACACGGGTTTCTCAAAAACAGATCATGCCAGACAAATCTTATCACATTCTTTGACCAAGTGACAAAATTAGTGGATCAGAGGAATGCTGTAGATATAATTTACTTGGACTTCAGTAAGGCATTTAATAAAGTAGATCACAATCTTCTACTTGAAAAGATAGAAAAATGTGGGTTAGACAGCATCACTACCAGATGGATTCGTAGCTGGCTGACAATAGAAAAATGTGGGTTAGACAGCATCACTACCAGATGGATTCATAGCTGGCTGACAGGCCGTACTCAGCATGTGGTCCTCAATGGAACTGCATCTACATGGAGGGAAGTGTGTAGTGGGGTGCCACAGGGCTCTGTTTTGGGCCCAGTGTTCTTCAACATCTTCATCAATGATTTGGATGAGGGGATAGATGGGGAACTCATCAAATTTGCAGACGACACCAAGCCGGCAGGAATAGCCAACACTCCAGAAGATAGGCTTAAGATACAGGAGGATTTGAACAAACTGGAACACTGGGTGCTATCTAACAAAACGAAATTCAATTGTGAAAAAAGTAAAGTTCTACATTTAGGCAAGAAAAACCAAATGTACAGGTATAGTATAGGTGGTACCTTACTCAATAGTAGCAACTGTGAGACGGATTTCGGAGTCCTAGTGGACAATCACTATAATATTTTTTTATTATTATTGTTGTTGTTGTTGTATATATTTGAAGACACATCTAAAATTTGAACAAAAAGTTTATTAAAAGCTATACTTGTTCATGTTGAGCTAATGAAAACCCTAACTGTAAAGTGTAGTTTAATAATTAGTGTTTTCTACTGTTTTTATTTTAAAATGGCTTGTTTTCCCATATTTGATTTGTCATAAAAAATAAACTTTTTATGCAGTCATTACCAAAATAATAAAATAGGAATAGTTTGTGAGAAAAAAAATGGTTCATATTTTTATTATTAAATATTTTCTGTAATAAAAGCAAATATAAAAAAATATAAATGAATTCAAATTATCTTTTTCAAATCTTGTCAAATCAACAGAAATAGAGATTTTTGTACTCTATGGGTGCATTTTTCAGTGCAATTATCTTGCACAAGGCAACCAGTAGGTGGAGCAGATAACATAATTTATGACTTGGAAAACACCGGCAAAGATTTTATAGCAGGTTTCTTCATAATTACAGGGATCATGAAGAAAGAATTTTCTTCAAACAAAGGAAGGCTTAGATGTGTTAGGTGTTACTTGACTAGTTATTGAAACCACAGATAAACGAAGAACGTTGATTAAAAGCTCAATATTTCATAAGTATCAAGTTTTAGAGCTTGTCATTTATTTCTCCAGGCATCATCCTCTTGTAATGCGAGTTTTAATCAAAGTACAATTCGATTCTATTTTTAACTTCTTTTCATGCTTATTTAATACCAGCTTTAAACACACTGAAAAAGTAATATAAAGGAATATAGAAAATCGGTATACTATAATGGATGCAAATAATTTCATTTTTTGAATAATATTTGCATTAACATGCTGTCCACGAGATAATCGTGAATGGGTAATACATTTCAATTTTGCAAAAATAATTGGGCATGTGGGGGGAGGTTAAAACTTGAAATGCCAGTTCTTAAGTAGTATCTCAATGAATACATTATATTTTCAGACATGATCATGATTTTTGCATGTTTATTCCAAAAACAGCTAACAAATGAAAACTACACTAAAATTGTTTTTGAACTTTTCTCGAAATCATGCAAAACCAGATATTTTTAATTTCCACAATAATCTTAAGGATTCAGATCTGCCCTGAGTCCAATTTTACATTTTCCCCCCCTACTATTTAGAGGTTATTATATATTCTAGTTAAAGTTTTAAAACAACATGATGTGTTTTTTTGTGGAGTGATTATTTTCACAGTGCTCTTTCTGGCAGCATATGAATAATTCATTCTTAATAACATTCATGTACTAATTAGTCTTTTCTTCTGTTTCTTCACAAACAAACCTTGATTTCACTAAATTTACAATTAAAATAACTAATTTCTACTAATCAGTTCACTTTCCCATAATTAATTGCCATGCAGCTTATACAAACAAACTCTACCATTACTTATTCATGATTGATGTGACAGAGAGAAAAAAGAGGGGGGGAGAATTTTGGTTATGAAAGCACTTGGCATTGTGATTGATTCTTGATTGTAGGAATGACACTTGTTAAGCAGCAAGTGCACATCCTATTATAACCCCCCACTAATATTCAATAATAAATTTACTTAGTAAAGACTGAGATAATTGTGCTGCATTTCCTAAATATTAAGTAAGTGGTACCTACAAACGTGTTCATTCCCACTGATAAGAGTTCAGCATTAAAAGGAGGAACACCTCACATATCAAACAGCTCTTCAGAATTGAAACATATTTTTTAGGGAGTAACTAGATTTGTCTGAATACTTTTAACAGCAATAAAGGATCAACGGAAGTAATTGTGCAGGGCCTAAAAGAGCTCCCCAGAAAGTTTTTAAAAGACATCTTAGACTTACAATTTAATTCAAACACCACAGAAAAGGAATGTAATTCTGATCCAAACATTAGTTCAATTAATTTTTTTTTTAAATCAAATACCTCTTTGGCTTAATAACTAGCCTTTGACAACTGAGATAACACAACAATAAGCCAGTCAAAATGAGTTTCTAAAGTGAGGTTATGCCCTTCCTGTTGTGTTATCACAGTAGCAGATCAAACTGCTGACTTGGGCTCTTTCTGCCAGCCGTGCTAATGCTGTCTCTATGAAGCTGCTGTCACGCAGCAGTCATGGTACCTGCTCTCGCCTATAGAAATGCACTAAATTGAACTCGAAGTAGTGCCTTTGTGATATCTTTTCAACAAGTCATGTCCCATTCAGCCTGCTAGTTTATCTTTGTCAAGCTAGGGGTCCCAGTGGTTTGCATGAGCTGTCAGGGACAGGTACACCAACCTGCTGAGTGCTAAGGAGGTAATGCATCTTTCGGGCTAGGTAATCCTTTTTCTTTTTTTCCCTTTCAAGAGCTTTTTTCACCTCTTCTTTCTCCTTCATCTCTGCAAAATCTTCTAGTTCTTTCCTGCATCAAAACAATTTTGCATATTACTTTTGTTTTTGAAAAATATATGATTATACAAATTTTTTTTAAAAAAACCCTCTTTGTCATAGCCTTGCTTTGCAGTGATGATATTCTGACTCCATGTACTGTTTCTTGAAATCATCAACTTCAGAACCTGCTAAGTTGATTTAGCAATGCAGACCTCGTTCTGTTAGAACAAAAGCAAGGCAGCCACAGTCTGGTGTGCTTTAACGACTGACCTTTCAATGTGATTCAGCTACATGCATGTTTTAGATGTTTAGCAAATAGAAGACTTAAGTGTCACAGTTAGAGAGAAATGAATATTTTTTTTATCCAGATTGAAAAGAAGTTTGCTAAGAAACTAGATGTAAGGATTCTAATTTCACTAATTCAGAAATATAAACCAACATTCTAATTTTGGGGAAGAACTAAATTCGATGTAATGTTGGAGCATGAAGGAATCATACAGTACTGGCAAGTTTTCGGAAGTGTATGCAGTAAAATGAAATATTTTAGATGAGTGTGCAACATAAATGTAATAATATAGGCAATTGTTGCAGGGCTTGCAAGGAAGGAAATATCTGTCTCCTATTATTCAATAAGCCTCTGTCCATTTTTTGTGGTGGAAGGTCCCAATGAATAGAAGAAAGATAAGAGAGAATTCTATGGGAATTTGACATTATAGCTAGTATATAAGTGCAGAAAAATTCAAATAACAGGACTAAGAAAGATCTTTCCAGGGCCATTGTAGAACTGCACCTTGATCAGATGAATTCAGGGTCTAGTTCAGTTAAAAATACGGTCAAAGGACATCTTGCAGATTCTCTTTACCTCTTTACTCATTACCTCTTTTCTATTTTAATTAAAACATTGTACAGAAAATTTACAGAAACACTGACGTGTCTTGAAGATTAAATGTGAATACTATTGATAATACTGTATAATGACATGCCCCTCCCCACACACATATAGCCATACACATACATATCAAAGTAATAGTTTAATTAACATTTGTTGGTAGTGGTATTAAGAAAGAGCTAATTTAAATTAACCTTGTGTGTGAAAGACATAAATTTTGTTCAGTGAAGTATGTAGATTTAATAAATGTTAATTAAGTACATTATGACCTTTTTCTGGGCATCTTACATAAAATGCAGTATTAAAAATAATTCAATTCCTGTAGGGTAAATATTTATAATACTTCCAACATATTCCAAATCAATTAAAAACAGCAGATGCAATCCATATTCCATACAATCTAATAACAGAGTCCCATTATTATTAAGGGCATCTGTCTATATCTAGTATATTGTAATAGGGAGTATTCAAGTCCACTACTGTATGCAGATGGACAGTTATTAGTTTTTCCCATTCGCATATAGAGACCCTCGTTACACACCCCTTGGTTCAGACGTTCTTATGATTCTCAATAGCAAATTGTGAAAGGGACAAAAAAATGAAGGCAGGAAAGTGTAGTTAAATAAGTCTTTTTCCCCCCTGGCAGACTAATTGTGTATAGTATACTTGGAGTTTGTGATTCTCTATCTGAAGCAAAGAGAACATATGCATACATAAGTATCATGCTGTTCTCTTTCTAATTAAGCAACGTTTATGCAAAGCGTGAAAACAGAATGCAGAATGCTAAGCCAAAGAAATTAAAGGCATGAGATAATAAAATTAAAATTACAGACAAATCTAGTTTATGCTAACATCACACCTCTCAATGCCTTTTTATCCTTCCAAACGATCCTTGTTTTCACCATATCCACATGTTGCTTCAGATATTGTCTATTGTTCTTCAAACATCACACGTCTCTCCTTCCATCCAACCAGAAGGAGGGCTGAGGAGATATCTACAGACCCCTCACATCCTGGATATAAACTGAACTCCTCCCATCAGGGCGATACTTTAGGGCAGTGTTTTTCAACCTTTTTTGGGCAAAGGCACACTTGTTTCATGAAAAAAATCACGAGGCACTCCACTGTTTTCCGCACCATTGGACCTCCCCACGGTCGCTACACGAACGGTCGTAAGTCGAGGATGGCCTGTGTTCTCAAGGGGTTGGACTAGATGACCTCCAAGGTCCCTTCCAACTACTACTTCTTCTTCTTCTTCTTCTTCTTCTTCTTCTTCTTCTTCTTATTATTATTATTATTATTATTATTATTATTATTATTAGCCTCTTTATTTTATTTTATTTTATTTTGGGGCTTTTGTTTGTTTGTTTTTGCTGTGAAGGAAAAGGAAAGCTTGCATTTCTTTTTAATTTATCTTTCTGTATTTTCTTTTTTCTCTTCTTTTCTTTCTTCCTTCCTTCCTTCCCTCTCTTCCTTCCCTCTCTTTTCTTTCTTTATCTTCCTTCCTTCCTTTCTCTCTCCCACTTTCTTTCCCTCCCTCTCTCAATTTCTTGCTTTCTACTTGTTGTGGAAACTGGAAGCTACTTGCATTTCTTTTTAATTTTTCTTCCTGCTTTTTTCCTTCCTTCCTTCCTCCCTTCCTCTCTCTCTCTCTTTCTTTTCTATCCTCCTTTTTTTCTTTCTCCCTCCCTTTTCCCCTTCCCCCTTTCTCCTTTTTTCCCTTCCTTTTTTCTTTCTTTCTCACCTTTACCATCAAAAGCACTTCACTCCAGAGGGGGGGGGGAAACCCAAAGGTTTTTAATTGCTTTGGTCCAAAGGACATTTTATTATGCAACGTATCAAAAGGACAGGTTAAAAAAAAATCAGCCATGTAATTTTTCAGACGCAAGCAAAGCCTCCAAGAGCGAAGCGGTCAGATCCCTCTATTTCGGGCTGGGGTAAGGGGTCGCGGCGAGCAAAGAAAGCGGAGCCAGGCAGCCGATCAGGCGGGAGTCTCACATCCTCAGCCACGCGGGGAGTAAGGAGTAAGCGGCGCGTGCTGGGGAAGAAGAGCTTTTTCGAACGTTGCAGCCAACCAACCACGTGACAGCTCAGGCGAGCCAGGCTGGCCGCCCGTCCGTCCTCTTCCGATAAGCGAGCCGGTCGCCTCTCCCCAGCTTCTCTCTCTTCAGCAAGAGACCCTCCGAAGCCAGAGAAGGGGGCGGAGCTACGCTGCCGTGGAGCCCTGGTGCCTAGAGAGGTCGAGCCCACTTCTTTTCCCGGGCTTTTGCTTCCAGCGAAGTAGGGCCGTCAGCTTAGCCAAGGCTCCGGTGCCCAGCGCTCCCCGCCAGAGAGTCTTGCAGCACCGCTCCGCCCGCGGCTGTTCCTCCTCCTCCTCCTCCTCCTCCTCCTCCTCCTCACCGCTGTCTCCTAGGTCAGTGTTTTTTCAATTTTTCCCACGGCACACCAGGCAACATCTCGCAGCACACTAGTGTGCCGCGGAACAGTGGTTGAAAAACACTGCTTTAGGGCATTGCATGTCAAAACAACTAGACACAGGGACAGTTTCCCCCCCTCGCATGCCATCATTCTGATAAACACCTAATTCTTACAGTGCTGTCTAAGGTCCATATATATTTACCCATGTAGTGGTATTATTATTTATCCTTCTTAGTATCATCTTTACTTCCCCCTTTTATTGGTATTATTATGATTATTATTCTCTTGCTTTGCATGTACACTCAGTGCTTCTGTACCAAAGACAAATTCCTTGTATGCTGAATCACATTTGGCCAAATAAAGTTCAGTTCAATTGGTTCAATTCAATTCAATTCATATTCTTTCCTTTTCCATGTGAATCCATGATAGATTCATGCTTTTAAAACATGCATTTGAAACAGACTTTTTCTAAGCACATATTCATGTTACCATCACAGTTATCATTGATCCTTTGTCTCTGAATGTCCCAATCACTTTTTCTGTACTTTCTCAACACGGTCCTACCTATCAGATCATTATTTAAATAATCAGAATTATTTTCCTCCTTATGTATTAACTTGCATTACATTAATTCAGAATGTTACAAAATTCTTCCAAACCTTATCTCTGGTTCTTCATTATCATAATTCACTAGAACATGAAACTAGCACTAAAGTGTGGATTTCAACCTTCATATCCATCCAAAATCTAGATAATACGAATTCATACTTTCTGACCTTAGCATCTAGATTCTAGACCTTTTCCTTTTCCCTGTATACATTCAACTTCACTCCACAGACTACTTTCATTCAAACTTATTATTTCATTTCCTCCTCAACTTGGCTTCTATTTCTCATTTTTCATTTCATTTATTAATTAATTGATAGTGTTTACCATTTTTTTTACATTCCAAGTTGCAATGGTCTAGGAGTCATGGTCATTCTCAAATGGGCCCACATAGATTGACTGCTTTGCTCATCATGACATAGGTCTATTAAGCTATAGCACATAATACTTTTAAAAAACTGATAAGATGGGAATATATTACCAGCCTTAACAGGACCAATACTATAGACAGTAATCCCCACTAATGATAAGGATAGCATTGGTTAGTGATATAGCATTTCTGACCAATACGTTACAACCACGACAAACGCTAGGGTTTACCTCAAGCATTCCTATATTATTCTATGCAAGCTAAGATCTCTAATTGAGAGACTACCCTGAAAATTAACACAGTACCCAACTCAAAAGTACTGTATATAGAAAAAATGTGAAATAAGGCAATAAACATAAATAATGTCACCTTATTTTTGAAAAGCTCTGAAGAATTAAAGCTTTTAATTAAATTAAAAGGTACAGGATTAAATATTTTTAAGAGGTTGAACCCACAACACAATACTGCATCAGTCTGGAAATCTCTTGTGTTCTTTTGGTGAGAAAGGGATAGAATTGGATACTGATCATTAGAAGGAAATATAAGATTGAGGGGGCACTGGTTAAGATAGACTCACTATAGTACTATATAGTACTATATTCACTATAGTACTATATAGTACTATATTCACTCTTACCAGGGACTTGTAGGAGCTAACTACACACTCATGGCAGGTGGTAGAACTATCCAAACAAATATTGAAACGTGTGAATCAACTCTGTCTAGCCAACAACTGGAGCATATGCAGCATGCTGCAAATCTAAATATTTCAACTGCTGTGATGAGATATATTTAAGTCAAGATCACAATGTGGGAATAATTCTATCAAAACTACATAACACTCTCTAAAAATCTACATGCTGTTCTGCCTGTTTTTAATTAAATATTAACCCATGACGCATAGTATATGAATACATACTAAGAAATCTTACACATTTTTCTACCAAATGTTCAAGGTAAAAGAAAAACAAACATAAATGAATTAAAGATAGAAGAAGACATATTATTCTGTTTTGATCTCAGGATTTTTTTTTGTTGCTGCTTACTGTTAAAGGTTCCTTATACAATATTTCATACAAGGTTACTTATGAAACATACTGACATTTAAAAATCACCATGCTTTGCTTTTGCAGCAGTGTAATTTTTTTTCAACATAAGATTAAATTGCAAAATAAATGAATTACTTAGAGTGGCATGGCCTCCATTTTACCACACTTCTCTTGAAAATTGCTTATTAATATGAAAAAGAAGTTGGAATATAGCCTGCTTTACTTTATTCATAGCCTTTCTGGGTCTTAGTGCCTGAAGACCTGGAGTTCCTGCACATTTGAGATTGTGTTGGCAACTGGGTACAGTGACCTTTTTGACCTGCATCTCAAGGCTATTATTAATCGCTAAGTAACCTGGTAAAGCCAAACAAATTTGTTTCCATTGAAAGGATCTCTATCTGTGTCTGAGAATTTGTGCCGTACCAAATCAACCTCATTAACTGTGTCCACTTTTGACAAAGAACTAGGAGTTGGAGAGACTGGTGACCTTTCTTTGTCCTTAAAGAGCACAGCTCAGCCCTAAAATGTGAATAAAATGAACACTTTTGCAATAATATTATTGAACATAAAACATTCTCAGGTTTTTAAACAATTACACCTGCCAACATTGGTGCACATATCTCTTATTTAGTAATTATCTTTTTTTTACCGCTGATTAGTCTTGGAAATCACTATCACTTTGAGTAGCTAATAAAAAGCATACAAAGGTATAGCTGTACATATTTCATGGACACACTATATCATATTATGCTGCTCTTCATAGATTTTTCAAATCCGCTTTATTAACTGTGAAAACTTACACTATCCAAAAGAAGTGCTTAACAACACAAAAGAAAAAAAAATCTTATGTATAACTAATATAACTCTAACCTTAATTATGTATGAGAATTGAGGGCTTTTCTTCAAATGTGGAATATGGACATTTCTTATTAAGTATCCAACAGTTTTCTACTTGGAAATCTGATGATAATCCATAAGCCTTTTCTCTTTACATTGATTTTACTTCTTTAAATCCATAGTATAGGAGGAAGAACAATATATATGTTCCTACATGGACATACATACAACATACAAAACATATCTAAACTGTTCTAAAGTATCATGAACTCTTAATCACAATGTCTCAAATGATAAATTATTAAAAGACATATTACGTTATTCCTCCACCCTACCCCAAAAAACAATATAAAGCTCGAATTCTGCCAAGGCAATCTACTGAATGATAGTTTTACTTTTGGATAGTATTAGAATGTACAAATCCAAATTATTTTATTTATCTAGGAAATTTATATGGCTGTCTATGGGCAACATATAAACAACAACAAAGTCCATAGTAAGAAACCCATATAGTTAAGACCAGCAATAAAAATTAAAAGGCAATCAGGAGCCCAAATTTCTCTGACACTCTTCCAGAGTGAAATTTAAATCAATTTGGGCCCAGTGCCCAAACAAAAAACCAGATTTTAGCACCTTTCTGAAACTTAGCAGGTCTAGTATTGGTGGGAGAAAGGGGTGTCACTCCAGAGAGCAGATGATGCAATGAAAAAGGCTTACTTACTGTGTGCTGTCAGTAACATTGCTCCAAGGAAGAGACTCAAAGCATATCCATCTTACTAAAGTTTGTGGGGAAAACAAATACTGTTGGGGTAAATTAGCAGAACTAAAATTTGTAAATATAAATTTACTACATCATCCTTCTCAGTCTGGTTCCTCCAGATCCACTAGACTTCATTACTTTTTATCTCCTGGCCATAGAAGCTACTGGTCATACTAACTGTGGAGGAAAGGAAATAAACACCTGGTTGAGAAACAAAATAGTATATAGGTTTAGTTATAGTATGGACATCATGCTAGATAGATAATACAGAAATGTGAGGGATTCCCTATTTCTATAAGGGTTCTAGACAATAGTGAGTTTATACAAGTTCTGTGCTGTCCAAATCAAAAACCCTGGGAGTCTTGGAATAGACATAAAGCCATAAAACTGAAAATTGCAATAAAAGCATAAAATATACAACCACAACCAACATAGTAAAAGCCGGATTTAAGAATTAAGATACAAAAGTGGAATGGAAGAAAATAATTTCAAATTTCTTCCTAAATTCCAACAAGGAAGAGATTATCTTTCTTTTGAGGACAGAGGAAAACTGTTTCGCAGAATTGTGACAGGAACAAAAAAAGGCATATTTTAGAGTGTTCATTCATTTAGTTCTACCCCATAGCATGTCCTTTTGAAGATATTCTAATCTTGACCCAAAACTTAGCATTTCTATTCCAAGGAACATTGACCAAAGAAAGATAAAGCAAGAGCTCACAGGTTTTAAAAGACAGTCCCAGGAAAAGATACCATCCATTACAGCTGCTGTAACAACAGGATCCAGATAGCACCTTGTGTAACATTTTCTGTCACACACCGTAGAAGAAAGGCAAGAGTGTACTTGTTTGTAATTTATGGATCACAACATCTGGCACCCCGTCTGTCTTAAGAGAAATACCTCTAGGATGTACATTAGCTGTATTGTTTCCAAGAATCACCAACTGGAACATCATTTGCAATGCTATTAGATGGGTTATTGTAGTAGCCTTCTGATTAGAAGGACTTTCTATTCAACACTTAATACAAGGTCCTGCTCAAATCATGACTGCCACTATCTGCTCTTTCTGGACAGCAATTTTTCCAGGTGCAATTCAATGTGCTGGTTATTATCTTATAGCCCTAAATGACATAGGAGAAGTTAATAATTTGGTATTACCTGAAGGTATCTGTGCATCCCACTAGATCAGATAGGATGGATGCACATCAGGTCCCTTTCTTTAAAAGTTGCAATTTAGTGGGACCTGGAAAACATGGTTCCTCTGTTGCTGACCTTGCCCTGTGGAACCCTTTTAGAGATCCAGTAGGCCCCTATCCTCCTTGTCTTTCTGAAACCTTGAACAGTTGGCTTTTCCTATAAGTGTTAGGGTAGGATGGAACCAGTGGTGGGATTCAGCCAGTTCACACCACTTCCGCATAACTGGTAGCTAATTTTTTGTTGCCCAAGTCCACATGGAGAACCAGTTGTTCACATATATGAATCCCACCACTGGATGGAACCCAATTGGACAGTATGAGACTGTATGGAAGAGAGGTGCCCTGATATGCCATGATTTTTTTTATTGCATTCTCATTATTTTTATATTGATGATTTGGATACTTCTGTTTTTACTGTTTTGTGCACAGTCCATTTGTTGTTATTACAATATGGAGGCTATTAAAATCTAAATAAATAAACTGTCTAATGCCCATTTTAAAACCATCTAAATTATTGGTCGTCATATGTGAATTCCAGAGTTTATCTATAAATTTAGTAAAGCATTTTTACTGAACATGAATCTGTCTCCATTAGTTTCAATATATGGTGTTGACTTCTGACATCCAGAATATGATCACCTGAAGTGCTCTTAGTGAAATATTCACTAAACTCTTGAAGCTTTGTTTTCTTTCAATCTGCATTTCTACCTGAATAAATATTATTTTTCTGCTTAGCTTTTGTTCTGCAAACAAAATAATTTCTGAGTATTTACACTCTTATATAAAACACACATTTCCTATCCATCTCAAAAACTAGTAGATTGTGACAGTTCAATTATCGTGACAATTACTTAGGAAAATCTATAGCAGATTAATCTGATCTATTATAGAGCTAGACGAGATGGGATTAAATTGCATGGTTGGCCATTATTTACTAAATAGCAGCAAGGCATAAAGGTGAATTAAAAACACTCTCTCTATCTGCGTATGCATGTATCTCTCATAAGGGCTTGACCTTAAACCATACTTATATTGGGGCAAAAAATTGCTATGGGGAAAAACGGTATAGTATGGAACTAAAAAGCAGCTAAGCAGCAATTCTCAAAGTTTGTAGTACCATGAATTTCTAAAATGATAAATGAATGTGTTGGTTGTTCCTGCTCTAAAGGCTCCTGCAGACCTAAAGTCCATATTAATCCCCAGGTTTTTCTTTAATGGCCTTAAAAAGCAATACCTGCATCACACATTTAATCTTATTTATAATGAATGCTTTGCAAATAATTTTAAGCCCACATACTTAACTTCTATGAGAATGGATGTTTATTAAACGTATAACAGCTTTTTATTAGTATATCAACGCATGAAATCACTTAGGAGTTAGATATAATTAATACATAAAAAGAAATGTATTATTAAGGTGATTCATTTTTTGCAATAATATGTGTATTTTATATAAACACATACACACACACCACTCCACTTGGAGCTTCCTCCAGGACTAATAAAAAATCCACCAAATTATTGTGTAAACTACGGTACTTCCTCACCTCACACTCTCACTTATCATCTCCCTGCAATGTTCCCTCTAATTTCTAATATGCAGCACGCAGAAGAAGAAAAAATATTTTGTGCACGTTTTCCCAAACCAAGTACAAGTTTGTGTGCCACAATACAAGAGTAAATTACATGTACATGCAATATTGCCATGTCAAAATATTCATGTATTTCTTGACGTATAGAAAATAGAAAGTATAATAACATGTCCCATACATGCTTGAAAGTTTTGCCTTCAAGTTGTTGTGCACTCCTGGCAACTGCCCTCTGCACTTTCTTTGGAAGCTTTTTTTTACAAGTGACTTGGGAGTTCTTTTTTCCTAAATGTGAGAGAAGTGACTGCCCCAATGTCACTGGATGGCGTTAAGACCAAAGCAGGACTAACACTCAGCATATCTTGTTTTTTAGTCTGATCCCTTAACTATTGCACCAAACTGGCTCCACAAAAATATGCTAATAGATTAGTAGCCACTGATAACTGCAAACAATATTTGGTAACCATTTCTTCCTTCCTTCCTTCCTTCCTTCCTTCCTTCCTTCCTTCCTTCCTTCCTTCCTTCCTTCCTTCCTTCCTTTCCTTTCCTTCCCTCCCTCCCTCCTTTTCTTTTTTTTATTTGATATCGTAATGAAAGATAAGATAGATAAGATAACCTTTATTGCCATTTTTTTTACTGTGGGCACAACGGCACACATCAAAAATGAAATTTAGTTGCCTGCTCTCAAAGTGAAACACATACATGACACACACCTAACCATACTATATACAACATATGTATAGACCCCCACCCCCACATATACATAACAAATAAATATTAAATACTGTCCATCTTGAATATATAACGGAAGGAGGAAGCATGAGAGAAAGAAAAATTTTAAAGATAGAAAACAGATGTATTCTCAACATATTTACACTATAATTATATGATTTTAAAATGGATTTTTTTATAAAGTTAACAACAATCATGGACTTGTGTATCCCAACATTCAACAGATATTAATTAAATTATTTTAGAGGGAAGAGAGAAACACATTCAACATGTTTTGGAAGGAAGAAGGAAATTTGCCCTGTTTTGGAGAGAGGAGACCAATTAATTTAACCGGTTTTAGAGGAAGGGACTCCTTTCTGCACTGGAGACTCTGAGGTCTGGAGCAGGTTGGCTACCATGTAGATTTGGCTGTCAGCCTACTGCCCTAAGGAAAAGGCCCAAGCTTGCTGCTTCACCTTAATTGCAGCATCAGGGTCATTTGCTACTGCTGCAGCACAGACCAAGAGAAAAAGCTCCTGTCAGGCGGAGTTCCAGCTCAGCTACACCCTGTGGCAACACCAAGCAATCTCTACTGCTGAAGTTAAGTCAAGATGGTGAAGTTGTGCAGGATTCCTCATGAGTTATGAGCCAGTGGTTTCATGGTGATTCGTGATTAAATGTGTTATTATTTAGTTTTAAAATGTAATATTACTTATATTTTTTATATTTTATTTTGTTTCATATTTCTCAACTGCATTTTAATGTAGCTCAGGCCACATATGTGTTGTGAATCACATATTTTACACCTCTCCTCTAAGGTTAGCCACTATAAACTGGCTTTGGACAGGCTTTGGACAAGACGTGGATCCAAGAGTAGAAAGTGATGCAGAATTTTTATTAGCTATATAGCATCAAACTCAAAGCATGGAGTACCAACTGAAATGAACCATGGTTTGTACATGTGGCATTTGCACTGAATTAGCATGACCATTAAAACCAGGGCTTTTTTTCTCATAGAATGCTCAGAATGGTGTTCCGGCACCTTTTTTTGCACAAAAAAGCTCCCTCTATTGGCTATAGGAGTAGGCAATCTTGGCTCTTTTTTATGACTTGTGGACTTCAACTCCCAGAAATCCTGAGCCAGCCACACTGAGGGGAAAGAGAGAGGTTTCAAAGCTAAGCCATGTTGGCTCAGGAATTCTGGGAGTTGAAGTCCTTGAGTCATAAAAGAGCCGAGGTTGCCTACCCTGTACTAGAGGACATTAAAATTATTTACAAGGTTACTTCTTTAGGAACTAAACTTTTAGAATCTAAAACAGCTAATTCAAAAAAGCCAACAGGAAAGAACCTCACATTTTTCATCTGCTTCTGTCTTTTGGAAGGTAAAATTAGATAACAAAATAATCTATTTCCTATGTTAACATCTCTGCAATGAAATCAATAAAGGTAACAGGAAAGAAATGAGAAACATTTCTCTCAATATAATATGTCTAATTTAGCTGATGCTAGAAAAAAAGTAGTATCTTTTGTACACTCTTGAAAACTATTTTGAATCTATAACCATTTATTACAACTAAACCACTTTAAATTAAACAATTCTTAAGAATGAAATATTCTTAATTTGGACTTTAATTTTACTGTTTGGACTGTTGTGTGTTTTGAAAAATAGATTATTTAGAATCTAGTTACGTTGCACTTCAGTCTTTAAATAATTAACCTAGTATATACATAACAATATATGATGTTTTCCATGGTGAGCTTAACATCAATAACAACATTTATTAAAAAGGCTAAAATAATTTCTGGTGGTATTATCTGTACATTAAAATTTTGTTTAGTCACAATCTTTCACTTTTCACATTCTGGACAAGCAGTGGTCATGTATCCTAGCAAAAGATGTTACATATGTGCATAAGTGTAGTCAGTAGCATATGCCTTTTTAAAAATATCAAACATGCAAAGAAACAAATATAAGTCCAAAATATCTGTATTACATCCAGAAATGACAACTTTGCAACCAATATTTCTCATCCATAACTATGGCACCCTAAGGATACCTGCATACATGCAAATGCTTCTCTGGGATCAGTAATGCAGCAGGGATTGCTTTTTCTTTCCAGTAACAGATTGCTGGGGAATACCAAACATGGCCTTGAGAATTCCAATGTTTGTTACAAATTTTTATGGATGTGGTTGGAAAGAGGCTGTTTGGCGCCGGAGATCACTGCCACGAGGAACACAGCTCTGGGTCGGGGTTTGCAGCAGCTCTGGGTGGGGGCTCAGCATGGGCCATGGCATGGCAACTGTGGGGAGGGGAATCCCCACGGCAGCTGTGGGGAGGGGAATCCCCGCGGCATATGGCTCCCAGCCGCAGGGGCAGGGGTGCAAAGTACGGGCAGCGACGCCGTAGCAAGACACTAGCATCGCTCCCAGTGACAGCACCTCTGAGTTCCGGCACCTTTTTTTTTTTTTTAGAAAAAAAGCACATTATAACAATAGGCTCCTATTGGCTTTATAATACAATCTACAATCATGCATGAAAAGCACTAGGCTGTAAAAGTATAATATCAAGTTATTTCATTTTTCATGAGAACTTTCATACTGACAGCTCTGATCTTATTAAGAAAATAATTAAACACACAGAAAATGTATTGGAAATGGAAGAGGGAGGTTAGTCCTTTCTTCCCCTCTTCCTTTTCTGGTTTTACAAATATATTGTTTTCAGAATCAATTACTGATCCAGGATTCATACAAGATGCTATGACATGTGAAAAATATAAACCACAATATGGGTTAATATTATAAATGAACCGAAATTTATTCTTCTTCATTAATAGGGTCAAGAGAAGAGTTACAGTTCAAAACTGGAAAAGCAGAATGCAATGTATAAAATAGTTTTAATCACCTTCTACAATGGCTGTTGCTAAAATTCAGAAAATGCTTATGAAAGCACTACAACCATACAGTTATCAATATTAATGTAGAAATCTTTCTTCTGTCCCTCAATTGTTTGACTTTCCAGATTAAGACCTTGGCTCTCTTACTCTAGGCCCTAGAGTAATCCTGTATCCTGTCTGCAATTTATAATAACCATATCACTATAATTTAATCTTACAACCAAAACCCTCTATTTTGATAAACCAAATATATTAATATATAATATATAGGTAATCACATTTATACTCGTAATTGATACAATATTTATGATGCTACATGTGTCCTTGAAATAGGGACAGCAAAGTATAACAAACCAGGCTAGCTGCTGGAGTTCATAAATTTTGCTCAGCTTTGGATGAGTTCAAAGAATTGCCATGTAAGAAAAGCCTTACAGAGGGAATTTATCTGATTATGGCAATAATAATTACCCAGCTGTTTATTGCAGATAGAGAAATAATTCATGTAGGCAATAGGCCGTGGTGGCAATGACACTCCACATTTAGTAAATATGCAAACTGTTCACTTCTAATTAACCAAGCTAGAGGATGCCCTTATTAAATGTATAAACTAAAAGTGCTTTCCTGACAAGTGATGAATTGTTACATTGCACAAACTCTTGCCACAGAATTATTGGAGTGAACTTGGGGCTTAACTTCATTAAGAGATCTTGTGGGATAGTTAAATGAGGATGGACAGCATAACAAGGCCAGCCTGACAGCCAATGATATGTTAGAGCTTAATAAAAATGCACCTTTTCCTTCTTTTCTCCTTACTGTACAGTTGATTCCACTTTAGATAGAGGAGAGTATAAAAACTATTGCAATCAGACAAGGTAAGCAATCATTGAAATTTTAGCATTAGAACTCCATAAACCAATGCAAAAACATTAGCCTCCAAATTATATCTTTACTGTTCTCTAGAACTGGTTCATTAATGGCAATGTTGCTCTATCTTGAGGAAATAGTTTTAAATTTTGACAGAACCTGAAACTGTCCTTAAAAGATATGCATAACAAACATTAAAGCTGGAAATTAGTTTGTGTTTTTATTTGCCATTCCTTAAGAGGCCAAACGCCCTTTTTTACCCCAGATAAGACCTTCAAGGATAGTTTATCTATTTTTATTTTTATTTTATTTTATTTTATTTTATTTTTCATATTCAGAAAATATATCACTTTTATATCTTGATAAAATGAAATTGGTGAAAAACACTGCAAAAAAATTCTACCCCTAGTAAGGATCTTTGACTAGAAAACTTTCAAATATCCTATTTAAAAATGTGTTTTCTACAGCATTTCACGTAGGAATTACTTCTTTACTTTTCCAAATTAATCAGTGCAGAAGAATTGAACAATTATTTTTACTGAAAGATGCTTTCAGTAAAATGCTTTTCAATGCTATTTTTCCCCACATCATTTTATAAAATCATTTTATAAAAAATATCCTAAAGAAATGACATTTTGAGCTTATTTATTAATTTTTCCAATATTTTAACTAAGTTCAAAGATTTTGCGAAGCTATCATATGTTTGGTTTGGCTTGAGCTTAGCATGTTCTATGAACCCAATGTTATGCTGCTTTCAACAAAAACTAATTAAAATAATCCATGTCTTAACAGAATACCTGAGCCCAATCAGTATGGCCTTGATGAGTAAGGTAGTATCAACCTCTTTCTTTCTTTCTTTCTTTCTTTCTTTCTTTCTTTCTTTCTTTCTTTCCCTTCCTTCCTTCCTTCCTTCCTTCCTTCCTTCCTTCCTTCCTTCCTTCCTTCCTTCCTTCCTTCCTTCCTTTTGCCTTGGAGTCAATGTTGACTCCTAGCAAGTTCCTGGACTGGATTATATTTTAATATTATGTCTGGTCAAAAGAGAATAGTTACTAATCATCTGGCTAGATTCAGTCTCTACCAGTAGTCCTGTCATAACAACCACAACTGAGCCTGGAATTTCAGTTGAAAGTTTGCTGTGGTCATTAAGTAAAACCCCCACGTAGCCACTTCACTCAATGACCGCAATCCCAGCTCTTCCAGTTGTGGTTGTTAACTGAATGGGGCAAAAGAGCAGCTGAAGGAGGTCAGGCAGCTCTTTTTCTCCAAATGCAGAAGAAAACTCCCTCCCTGGGTGGGCTGACAGGGGCTTGGCCTTTGGAATCCATGTTTCATTCAGGAATTCCCCCAGACTCCATGCATTGAAGGACATTTTCAGTCAGCCTCTTTGAAAGCGGAAGAACTGCTTGGCAGAGGGACTCAGTCCCAAGCAGGGCTGAATCAATCTGCCAGGCAGCTTTTGGCTGTTGACTTTTTGGAGAAACCAGGAGTGACGATTGTAAATGGTATTCAAACGACGGCAGGGTGCTTGGCAACCCAGTGTAAGTGCAAACAGGTTGCCAATCACTCAAATCACAATCACATGATTGCAGGTGCACTGCAACAGCTGTAACTCTGGGCACAGGTTGTGAGTACCTTCATTCAGCCACTGTAATTTCAAATGGTCACTAAACAAATAGTCATTTAGCCAGGGCTACTGTATTTAATCTCTGCTCCTGGCTGCAAATTCTATACTTGATACAAAATGCCCATAGTAGTTATCCAAGTCCTGTCAAAATATTTACTCGTAATCAAATGGAATATATAACAAGCTGTTTCTAAATTGTCTGAAACATTTAATATTCCTGAGCCAACACAACATACAGCTACTGTCCCGACTACAAGCTCCTAATAATTCTCAGTGGGAAGGTCCTCCATATTACAGGAAGAACTTGACTTGAAACAGTTTGTTTAGTGACCACTCAGTTACACTTAAAAAAATGACTTATGATGGTTTTCACACTTATGATGGTTGGAGCATTCTCGTGGTCATGATCGAAATTAGGATGCCTGGCAACTGATTCATATTTATGACAATTTAAGTGTCCTGGGATCATGTGATCACCTTCTGTGATCTTCTGACAAGCGAAGTCAATGGGAGAGCCAGATTCACAACAACCATGTTACTAACTTAACAACTGTAGTGATTCACTTAACAACTATAGCAAAAAAAGGTTGTAAAATGGGGCAAAATTCACTTAACTGTCTTGCTTAGCAACAGAAATTTTGGGCTAAATTGTGGTAGTAAGTTGAGGACTACTTATACTTGAAAATAGCAATAATGTTACCAACAATTCATTAGAAAGAGTTTATCTTTTGCTAGGCAATGCTATTGTGAGTTTTGATTTTTTTTGTCCTATATTCTATTATTTATTATTTATTTATTTTATTTTATTCCATTTATATCCCGCCCTTCTCCGAAGACTCAGGGCGGCTTACAAGCTTAGCAGTAGCCTTCATTCTATGTATATGCCTGCTTATTAGGGCTTTGACACACACCCCAAGCGGCATTATTACAAAGTCAGCTTAATTACCCCCAACAATCTGGGTCCTCATTTTACCTACCTCGGAAGGGTGGAAGGCTGAGTCAACCTTGAGCCTGGTGAGATGCGAACCTGCAATAATTGCAGGCAGCTGGTGTTACTTAAGGAGGCATTAGCCCACTGCTCCACCAAGGCTCCAATGCATAGACATCCAATGACTCTGTATGTTAAGAGTTTTTATATTACTGTGTTATTTATTGACCATTTTTATTTTTTGTTCTTTTTATTGTTGCAAATCACATTCTAAACCATCCAAAGATGTTCACTTATTGAACAGATCAATAATAAATCAATGCTAATGTGGGGCTTCCATTGAGGATTCATAGTGAGCTAGACATCCCTTTTTGAACAGGATGATGTCTACAGAATCCAGGATGGCTGGATGCAGAAACTGGACCAGCAACATCTCTCTGGAAGGAGGGAATGTGAGATAGCTTGTTTACTCTGTATGTCTGCTTATGTGTAGATCGCAGGAAGAAAGTTTTTGCAATTGGCTTCTGAGTTGAGTAGCTGGGAGTCAAGACCATCTTAGCTACTCATAGGGGTAACCCAGCCCTTTTTTTATGAATCAAAAGCTTGTTCAAATCTTATCTCTTCCAACTTTGGAATTATTTTTTAATATTAAGAAACTTTGGAATGGGTTCTGTGGAGTCCATGTGCACTCCTTCCTTGTGCTCACCCGTGTCAGCCAAGCTGGTGGCCTACCTGATGCTGGACCTGTGCCACCGTCACCTCGTCCTGCGTGCCTAAGTAGCCGCCCTGCATCGCCTGGCCCGCCCCGCCTCATGCAGCCCCGCCATATAGAGCGGGCCCCGCTGCTCCCACAGCACCAGCCACACCAGCTCGGCCCTGGGGGACAGCCTGCCACCAACACCCCTCGCACCCATGACCGCAGCAGTGCCACCCCCCCCCGGCCTCCTGCACCCGCCAAGATGAGAGTTCCGGCACACATTTTTTTTTTTTAGGAAAAAAGCACTGAATAAAACTAAAACTCTACCTACCACAGGAACATTTCATGGGAGGGACCATACATTGTTGGTACTGTCCAGTGATTTTCTCTTATAAATATAGTCCCCCAGTTATCCTTCTTACAACTGTGTGAATTCTACAGCTCAAGCAGCTTGAGTACAGTTTGAACAGCTTGGAAAGGATTTTAAGGGAAAAGTTGACAAGTGAGCAAAGCACAAGCACCTCCTCCATTTAATTCTTCTCTGCAAATCCTGAATACTCCTACAGTCATGTTATGAGACCAATACAGTTGGGAATCTCATGTTTGTCTCATAATTTCTAGTCTGATCCAATGGTCTTCAGTGTAACCCTATTTCAAATGAAGCTTAATGCCACAAGTCATAGCAAAAAGCTAGTGGCTAACAGATTCTAATGAACTTAATCTATTTCTAGAATTATTTTTTTTTTCAGTTGATTGCATACCTTTAATTCAGCAAAACATTAAACAATAGTTAAAGCCACTGTGTATCTCAAAAGTAAAAGGAAATCTAAGTGTACTGAAAAAAAATCCTTTTATGAGTGTCATAATATTTTCTGAATGCTTCCTATCTCTATCTATGAGACTAGTTTTTAATTTCATGAAATCATTTTCTCATTCATAACCTGGGGCAGTTTTTGCATATGAGGCGATAGGTTACAAGTGTACACCTCTAGCAAATGCATACTCAGCCTTTAAATTAATCAAACCAATTTATCTTTGTGAGAGGCAGAGTATCCCTATGAAAACATTATTCTATATATGTGTTACATAAAATATAATGACAAAATGGCCTTTCCAGACATCTAGCTTTCTGATCTCACGTCTGTAACATCAATTATATGTTTCCAAATGCCATTAAGTTTCTAACTACATGTTTATTATTTGTATTAATAGTGAATGTTAAACCAGGCAAAATGTTATTATCACTACCATAACAAAATGTAGCAACACAGCATAATATTTCATCTGAACAAAAACTATTTCCAGAAGGTTAAAGTAAATGTAAGTTGTCTCCCAGAGTTGCTTAAAAGAAAAAAAAAATATCTGCCAAATAAGGCTTCTCCCATTATTTTAACATTAGAATAAGGGAAAAAAAACAAAAAACACCTACTGATATATAAAGATACAGATGCTATCTCGGGATTTAGTCCTATAGCCTAAAAAGCAAAATAAAGCTGGAGAAATAAAAGGGATGAAATTTGAAAAATTGATTTTAAATCGATAGCTAAATACCTTGGAGGAATAGGGATTAGACTAATCTTGGGCTGGCCAACTCAAGGCAGGTTTTCTCAGTAGAGCAGATGACAATATGTATTCCTTGTTTAAACCTGGCAGCTCTACCTACTGTAAGATAGTACTGATGCAGCGCAGAATTATCATAGCCTTATAGTACTTGCCTTATCCTTTGCTCAGAATTGTGTAACCTCACAAATAGGTTAAAATAACAAACGTTTAATAGTACTGCATTATTCTGCAGATTCACTTGCTCAGGAGTTCCACGAAACTTTCTATGGAGAGAAGTTGTCCCGTTAACGCATTTCAGTTTTGCTCCAATTCAGATAGGTTCAATTGTATCATACTTACCTGCATGGTGGTATAAATGAAATAATAATTGGAAAACACACACTTAGGTTGAAGATAAAATAGGCCAGTTTTCGTACTGGGATAAAGAAGGCAATTCTTTCTATGATGAATAACCTAATTAGCATTATGAATTATTTAAACCTTTTTTAAAATTACCATTTAAAAATATATATTTTACTATTCAGTACTTTCATTTTTACCTGACCATCTCATTATTCAATGCAACAACTTCCAAGTACTTCTTTAGCGCATAATAATTATGGATATATTTTCGGACGTAATAGCCTCTCCATCTTTTTTGAATCTAGGGAAAAAGAGTACATATATTTGCTTTATTGAGAATTGATTTCTTTGGAATAGAGAAATAACTGCCAAACATTATAAGAAATATTTGTTTTATTCTGCAAGGAACACAACTGCTTCAACACTAGCATGCATACATATTTGCCTGTTCATTAGTATGGATACAAAACTCCCTAAAATTATTATACTGACATAAATACATTGTTACGTGGCTACTTGCTGTTAATAATACTGTTAACATAAATCATAAATATTACACTAAATACATGAAATCAAAGTTGAGAAAGATAACAAATTACATGTAGTAAACAAATGGGCAGTTCATTTATTTATTATTTTATATTTTAAAATTATAACAATATTGGTATATCACATAGAAATCCACTTGTTCAACTCCACCTGTTAAGAATCATAAGACTTTTCATCCAAACTAATGGGAAGGCTAATTAAAGTATTTGCTTCACCATCCATCACTTTTTATAACATCATAACATAATTAGAATCTTTTGAACAGATTGTGGGAACTGGAAGTCTGTTCCTGTAGTCCTTGCCCAGAAAAAAATATCTCATTTCCACCTTAGTAGAATGAAAATACTGATAAGAGATCCTATCAAATATGTTATGAATCAGGAGTTGCCTTTACACCATATAAAACTTACTTATCTACCATCTTCAGGCTAGTAGCTTTTCAGAAGGTGGAGGTGTATCAAGATACTTAGCTAAAAGACACTGCTTGTAGCTTTGCTCCTTCAAACTTCTTCAGTAAAAACTATGCTATACAATAAAGTGCTTCCAAAACTGTTTAAGTGCTATGGAACTTTTGGTGAAATTAACTCTATATTCAAAAGTTATAATAAATAAATAAAATGTTAAAATTCCTGCGAATAACAATGTCATTTCTAACTTCGCCCAAATTTTATTGTACACTAAACTAGAAAAGCTATAAAAATTGAGCTTGGGTAATTAAGAAATTGCCAGAACTATCCTGGGGAATGAAGAATGACATAAGCTGGTATATAAAAATATTTTTCACTCGTATGTCTTCATATTAATTTAGTGATTTAAGATATGTTCATCCTACTTTTCTATTAAAATGACATCAGCACAAAAAAATAAAGTATACAATATATATTTGATACCAAGACAAATAATATATAAATCAGTTCAGAAGGGTAAGAACCAATTAGAAAACCAAGTAAAAACAATGAAGCCACCTGGAAGAGGTAAATTACTTAAGAGATATTAGGCCCAATATATTTCAGGCATAAGGAGTTCAGTAAAAGGGGATCTCTTCTCTCTCTTCTCGTCTCCCATCTTGTTTCAAAATAATTATAAAAAGCAAATCATTATTTTTAAAAAGGAAAACTGGAGGGTCAATAAGCTTAGAAGAATTTGCTATGAGCAAAACATGGGTATTCTTCAACCTCTGGTCCAGTTTAAAATGAGCTAGCCATTCACCTAGAATGTTGTTCTAATTTTAACTAAAATGTTTGACAAACTACTTTCCCAAATAGCTACATTTTACCATTGCAATTGGCAAATATCTGGAAACTAGTAATACAAAAAGCCCATTCTGGCCTTTGTCCCTCCCAGCCCTGAGCATCAGTAAGATAAGGCGCTGCCACTTCCACTGTCCTCACTTGCCTACTTCTGTCTTTTTGCTACCCTGCACCCTGCCTGTGGAAAAGCAAGTAGCTCTAGAACTGCCAGCTCCAGGTTTACCTGCTATGCTGCAGCTCAGGGGTTTTTTTGGTTTGCCACAGCTCCAGGACTGTAAGAAGCCTTGAACTGCAGCATAGCACTCAGTCACCTCAGCAACACAGTACAAAGCTGCAGCTATCCCAGGAATCCCCAGCCACCCCAGGAAGCACAGTGTGAAGCCACAGCCCAGCAGTGCAATGTGCAGCCCTGCACCCCGAGACCTCTGCCACCGTATACTCTGCTATCCCAGCTTACCTTCGCTGTCTTCTTGCTCTCACTGCTGAGGCGGCATGCCCATCTTGGTACTTTGCTGACCACGTGAGAGACGTGGTCAGCAAAGGAAACTGCAGTGCAAGACCTCAGGAACAAGCCTTGTGTGGCTAGTAGCTACCTTATGAAAGGTCAGGGCAGGCATGCAAGGTCAGCAGCAAGAGCAGAAGATGACAAAAAGTCAGCTGGGACCGCAGAGGCTTCAGAGTACAGGGGCCTAAAAGGCCACAGATGGTGGAGATAGGTCTACAAAAGCTGGAACCTATTTTACAAATGGTTAGAAGAGAGAAACAAAGAGTAGAATCTGTATTATGTATCAGCGTGTTATGAACCCAGCTCACATGCTGTTTGAAAAATTAACATATGTATGTAGAGAATAAAAAATAATAATAAAAACTTAAAAAAAAGATGGTGGAGATAGGTGTGAGGGGAAGTTGAAGCGGCCCTGCAATTGTAAGTGCAGGCGGGTTGCAAGTGCCAGAATTGCTATCATGTGACTGCAAAACAGCTGTAACTTTGGGGACTGACCAACACTACCATAACTTCAAATGGTCACTGAATTGTTGTAAGTCAAGGACTACCAACAGATAAATGATATTATTTTCAGCTGAATTTTAAAAATGTTTGGTATAAACTTATATCACGTTGCCACGGTGCAGAATGCAGCCACGCGGGTTGTGATGGGGGTTTCCCGATACTCCCACGTAACACCTCTGCTCCGCGAGCTGCATTGGCTTCTGGTTGCCCTCTGGGTGAGTTTCAAGGTGCTGGTGATCACCTATAAAGCCCTAAATGGCTTGGGTCCGGGATATCTGAGGGAGCACCTGCTGCCGGCATCAAGCTCCCTTCGTCCTGTGCGCTCCCACAGGGAGGGTCTTCTCAGGGTACCGCCAGTAAAAGATTGCCGGCGAACAATACCCAGGGGGAGGGCCTTCTCTGTGGGTGCACCTGCCCTTTGGAACCAGCTGCCTGTAGAGCTTAGGACTGCCCCTGACCTTTGTTCATTCCACCGGGACCTGAAGACCTGGCTCTTTGAGCTTTCTGGCCTGGATTGAGAGTATTAATTGGGGTTTTAATTGGATTCTAATTGGGAATTTTATGTATTCAAGGTTAATGTAATCATTTTAATTGTTTTTAATTTTTGTAATTGTTGTATTGTTTTTAAAAAACCTTGTGAACCGCCCTGTGTCCTATGGAAGAAGGGCGGTATATAAGTTTAATAAATAATAATAATAATAAATAATATGTTTAGTGTTCACTCCTTAAACAGATATTATATAGCATGTATATTTATTTTTTTTATTTTAATCCCATTTATATCCCGCCCTTCTCCGAAGACTCAGGGCGGCGTACAATTTAAGCACAAACCAATGTGCTTAGCACATTGTGTTTGGGGGGAGGTATCTGTTTATGTAACCCTTACTGTCAGGATCTCCATCATGGGCCTGGTGCCTTGCTGGCATCCTGCCATCAAAGGGGAAGGGAGAGGGAGGCATCTGGAGCAATCCACACCTGCATATCTAATGGTGGGAAATGGGGAGAGGGAGCTGACATGTGAAGAAGGTCAGAGCTGGTAATCTTCAAGGCCTCTTGCCTTGAGTGTGAAATTTCAGCAGCCTAAACAACCCAGAGTTTCTCACAACATTGTGATGATCCCAGATTGGGTGGCAAAGGACCGGACACTGGGGAAAGAGATAGGGAACATTTGGTTTGGCTCTTGGTAACAGTGAGCGGGAACTTCGGATTCTGCCTCGGCTTCCTGCAACCAACACCTTTAGGAAAAAAAATTTTTTTCACTTCAATTGGAATTTGGGGGCAGGTCTGACATTTACTAATTTTAATCCTTGCATGTTGATATATATGTTAGTGCTGTCTCTCATTTTCAGGCCTCTATATGCCTGTATCTTTTATATACTGGACCATCCAACAGGGAAAGGAAAATGCCAGATAGTCATAGTCATTTTAGAAAAGGACAAAGAACAAGAGACAACGCTGAATGAATGAATGAATGAACCTTTATTGTCAAAGTACAACCATGTATACATTGAGATTAGCTGAGCCTCCCTTCGTGCTCCCACCCCCCCAACTCACAGTGACAGCAAACCTTCATCTTATTACACCATGTGAACTGATTGCACAACACACCGGCCTCGCAAGTCAATTCTGCGTAAAGTTTATAAAAATTATTTCCCGTTCAAAAGCCTAACAGCCCACGGATAAAAGCTGTTTTTCAGCCTGTTGGTGCGGCTGGCTATACTCCTATATCACCTACCCCAGGGGTAGGCAACCTCGGCTCTTTTATGACTCATGGACTTCAACTACCAGAATTCCTGAGTCAGCTGACTCAGGAATTCTGGGAGTTGAAGTCCATGAGTCATAAAAGGGCCGAGGTTGCCTACCCCTGTCCTACCCAATGGTAGGAGAGTAAAGAGATACCGTCCAGGGTGTGAGTTGCTCATATATGCTGGATAATTGGGGAAGCCAAAGAATAGTAAAAGAAGTCATTATGTTGACAATAGAACGGCTTTCAGGTATATTATGTCAAGATGTGGAAAACGGGGGAAATGGGAATCCCACAACATCTTATTCTATTCATGTAAAACAAGTGGGCAAGAAGCCACAGTCCAGACAGGACATGGTGAAAAAAAATACTGGCTCCAGGTCAGCAAAAGAAATGAGACTAGACTGCACACTCTCTCCTTGGTTATTCAACCTGTATGTTGAATATATAATAAGGGAGGTTGAACAGGAAAAAAAAGAGGGTGGTTTTAAATCTGGGAGAAAGAAAGATCAGCAATCTGTGCAATGTTGATGACGCTACTCTGATAGCTGAAAACGCAAATGTTTTGCAAGCTCTAATAATGAAAGTGATGTATGGCTTCTACTATTTAGGATCAACGATCATTAGTAAAGGAGCAGCAATCAAGAAATAAACTACAGACTAGCACTTGATAGGATAGTAACAAAAGCCTTGGAAAAGAATTCAGATGCCATGATATGTTTATATTTAGAAAGATCAGAGGTGTGCAGGCAATGGTTTTTTTCCCCTGTGATTCTCCGTGGATGCAAGGAATTAGACTATGAAATAGCAGGACAGAAAGGGTATTAATGCCTTTGAATTTTGGAATCTTGATGATACATAAATAAATACACAAATCAATCAGTCAGTCTGTCAATCAATTATTTGTATATTACATAAACCAAAAAGTCCTATCTTGTACAATTTTTCTCCATGTATCAAATCACTTTTTTTTCTGATTTTACCCAATAACCTAACCCACCAATATCCACATTTCATAGAAAATAGAACACCACTTGTATCTCTTATAATTCCAAGGTGAATATTTACCCTCCCTTACGAAATATATGCCCTTCAAAGTAATTAACAAGTTTCTGTGGTGATTGGTACCAAACAATTATTGTCATTGATCAGTACCAAACAGATAATTTTAAACAAAGTCATTGTGCGCTCAGCAGATTACAGCTTGTTAACGGGCAAGTTCTGAATGACCTCTTAAGCTAGTTAAATCAATGATGTATATTCCTCATTAAGTAACATCAAAATATAAGTGGTCTTATAAATAATGTTTATTTTAAATGCTAAACAAATGGCAAAACCTTGATATATCAGAAGCCATCTGCTCATACAGATTTTTTTTTTAAAAAAAATGGGGATTACTTTTGTTCACAACAACCCTTAAATCTTCCAAATGAAAATAAGGCTACTATATCACAATCTACTATTATAAAAGTAAATCTGATTCAGAGAAAAATTATGCATTATAATTATTGTTTTCTTTATTATTTCATGGCTCCAAATATAAGTTTGAAATAGTAGGTCAAATATAATTAACGTACAATGTTAAAGAACATGTGATGATACAGGACCATAATTATATTAGCCAGGTGTTTTTCTTTTCTGCCTGTACCTAATTTAGAACCATTTCTAAAACTTGAATATTTTATATTTATGCAAGTCTATTGGAACATCTTGCATCAATGAGAACCACACCAAATTACATAGTAACATTTGTAGTTCTTAATCTAGTTAGGAAAATGTGGAGTATTGCAGAAAGTTCAGGCCATTAATGTAAGATTGTTTTTTTTAGCCACATCATAAAATGTACTTTCTAAACTTAAGCAGATATTTATTTGGTGCCTGGACGAAACCAGTAAAATCTATTTAGGAAATCCTGAATATCATAAATGAAGTGTGGGACTTAAATGCAAATGCATGCAAACTACATGAAATGCCACAATATTTAGAAAAGACAATGATTTTGTATCTTTAAATGTAACAAAAAAATTCAAAAATGCAATTTGGGATTATTTAGCATAACTTGAAATTTGTAACTATGTACCATTTCCTCACTTTGCCATCAGCATATCAATCAAGTTTATATTATTCTGGGTTGCTTATTTTATTAAAAGGAAATTCAGAGCACAATTGACTTTTCATTTGTTTAACAAGTGAAGAAATATTTACCCTGACAGCCATTTCATTGTAGAAATTCATCTTCATAATAAAATATGCTGTCTGTGAATCAAGAGGTAGAGAGAAAAATATGGCATACATTTCAGTTACACAAATACTATACTTCTATTTTTACATAGAAAAGGTAAGAATTTTTATACATAATACATAATAAGAGCTTTAGGTTTAGATGGAATAAAATCAAACTTAGAATTGAAGAGATGGGCTTGCTAATACATAATGCAGGCTTAACCAGAAAAATCTATGGTAGTCAAACCAGCAGCTAATGGAGATATATGATCATAAAATGCTCTCCGCTGAGTTTGATAATCAATGGTGCTCTACTGAGAGTAGAATAACAAAGCAGAAATATTCACAAGTGCTGGTGACATATAGTATTATATGATTTATTCACCAGGGTTCTTTTAACCAAAACTCACAGAAACATAAAAGGAATTCATATTTCAAGATGCCTGGTTTAATGAAAGATTCAAAGAAATGCTGTCTTCAGTCGAAATCATTCAAGGATATGGATGCAGTGATGGAGCAAAATTGTGCCTTCCAACCATCTGTACTAAACGTTATGTACTTAGTTGCCTCCTGAGTAATCCTTGGGAATTTTGTTTCATTTAATATTCATTCTAACATCATAAAATCATAAATACAATGATAGCATGTTACAGTGAATCCCCTGATATACAAAACATTTCCTGGTTTCCTTCCAATAAAGATGAATTCTGCTCTTAGTGGAAGAATCTCCTGTTACAGCAAACACTCACTTGGCAAGATAGGTTATTTTAATGGATACATCACTTTACACTAAGCTTTCACATCTGTTCCACCCTCTAATTACCAATGCAAAATGAACATAATTCACAACAGTATCATAAAAAAAGTAAAATAAGTACTTTCAAGATAGAAGAACGTCCTTTATTTAGCATAACATGCAGACTCTGGGGGATTGGGAGTGTGTTTTAACTACAAATCAGAGAGAAAGAACCTCTCCTTGATATGCAGTTCCCTGTACTCTCTATCTTCCCTCCTGGCAAAAAAAAAATCACTGTAAAAGAGTTTCACTGTAATTAGTGTTATTGGAATTGCCTAGTCTGATCCAAAGCAAATTGTCTGTGGAGAGCAGCAGGACTGGATTATTTATCAACTGTTTGGGCAATTAAGAAGCAGTTGGCTGCAATATGTTATTTACAAATGAACACAATGATGCTACTTCATTTTAGATTCCCTTTCTTCATTACATTAGTTGAGGCATTATTGCTTTTGTTTAATTAAGCCACTTTTTAAAATGCTTACCTTAATATTATATTGCTTCCTTAATAATATACCCAAAAGGGGAAAAAAATAGAGAAAACTCTTTGGAAAAAAAATAAGCCAGGAAATCCTTCAGCTTGGTGATAAAATTCACCTCCTAGCCAAATCCCTACAATAGATAGGAGCCAATGAGAATATTTTTCTGTTCATTCCATAATTGAACCTTTATCTAACTCTGCTTTACTAGTATGTTTCAAATAGTCTGTACTGGGAATGGAATGCTATGGATCAGAGGTGACAAGTTAAAATTTGAACTTGAACTAGAACTGCTACTTTCATGGTTTTTACAGTACTAGTAACTAGGTTTATATATTATCTCTGGATTACATCTATAAAGCTTTACCATCTTATATCTTAAAGTGCTTGAATGTGGGACATGACAGCAGGTCTAAAGCAGCTTTTATACTTTCTGAAATTTTTGATGCTCTATTTTAAAGGGTAAAAGAAGGAAGCTGTATAACTCTCCACAGCTTCGTGGATGCCCATTGCTCCATTCATTAAGTAAAGGTAAAGGTAAAGGTTCCCCCGCACATGCGTGCTAGTCGTTTCCAACTCTAGGGGCCGGTGCTCATCTCCGTTTCAAAGCCGAAGAGCCAGCGCTTGTCCGAGGATGTCTCCATGGTCATGTGGCCGGCATGACTAGACGCCAAAGGCGCACGGAACGCTGTTACCTTCCCACCGGAGTGGTCCCTATTTTTCTACTTGCATTTTTACGCGCTTTCGAACTGCTAGGTTGGCAGAAGCCGGGACGAGTAACAGGCGCTCACTCTGTTACGCGGCACTCGGGATTCGACCCGCCAAACTGCCGACCTTCTGATCGACAAGCTCAGCGTCCTAACCCACTGAGCCACCGCGTCCCTATTCATTAAGTATGGAAGCTCAATTAAAAAATAAAGACGTCCTCAAATAAAATGTGACCCTTGGTCACTATGTAGATCAGAATGAAGACAATAAAAGCAGCAATAATAAGTTAACTGATTTTTTTTTTCCAACTTCTGAGTCTAGACTACATCCAAGGAATTCACTGGTTATCCTCCAATCAGATACAGGTAGTTCTTGTTTAGTGGCTACAATTGTTTCCAGAGAGATGGTCATTAAGTGACACAATTACTAAGTTAACCATGTGACTGAGGGAGAGGGAGAGAGAGAGAGGTATTGCAAAGATTGCTGGTTGCTGCCATCTCATTCAAATGAAATTCTCTCTTATGATGTTCTCTCCCTGGTGCTTGGTCTCCCCCCCCCTTTTTTTTGCCATCCTTGTAGAGCAAGAATCTGCTTTTCTCTCTAACGCAGCACTTTCCTAAAATGTGCTCACTGCAAGTTAAAAAGCTGAGTTTTGTGACCTTAATTAGTTGATCTCCCACCAGCTCACGGCTGTGGCTTAAACCTTAATCAGTGTCACACTGAAAATTTTTTGCTGTTGTGAATGCATGCACTGATCAGGAAATTATTTCTTTTATTACTGTTTACTAGTACTATATTTGTGAACAGTTGTTATCTGAGGCAGTTGCTAAAGGAGAAGTACCTATACCAGGGGTCGGCAACCTTGGCTCTTTTATGACTCGTGGACTTCAACTCCCAGAATTCCTGAGCCAGCATAGCTGGCTCAGGAATTCTAGGAGTTGAAGTCCACGAGTCATAAAAGAGCCAAGGTTGCCGACCCGTGACCTATACTATTAAGCCTCCTTCTGCTTAACTTCAAATCCCATATAAGGCTAGTCAGTTGTGCTATCTGCTGGGAATTCTAAACAATAGCAGCAGTGTGCACAGGGATAGAAGGGACGGTTGAACTGATGAAAGTAGAATTGCAATGTTGAGCAACAAGCCTCACTCCTTTTCTACAGACATTTGATGGCACATGCACACCCAAAAAGGCTGGAACGTGCAACAACACTTTGGCACCTGACAAAAGTAGCAGGATTCTGTGGTTACTGAATAAGAGAGTAGTAGCACAAGGAAACAATGAGATCCTGTTTTGCAATGGGCAAAATCCAAACAGCAAAAATAAAAGAATTATTTCTTTTTTATCTGAGTCTGTTTACTTTTTCAGATATCTGAACACTCATGCATGACCAAAAATATAGAAATTGAAAATACATAATATATTAAATATTTGTTCCAATGAAATAATTGCACCTATTTTGTGCTGGTGCAAATTATGGAAAAATAATTTAAAATATACTTTTAGAAACATAATTTTACCTCCAGCATTTTTCTGAATTTTTTCCGCCCTTGATAACCCCGCCACCATTTCTGAATAAATATCATCATCTTGTTCAGATACCTAAAACAAAATACATTAGTAAGGATATAATATTGCAAATTAATAAGAGATTTTTTACAGTTTTTAAGTTTTTGAATATGAAATTTCATTATCAATTTTATCAATTTCAGTTTTAGAACAATTTGTATTCTGAATACTGTATCTTGAGAGATACTCTCTTGATGGTTACATTCAATATAGCATGTTGAATATAACTCTTAATGCTGTTTGAAACATGACATTTTTAGTATTAATTTGTTACATAATCAACAAAATGGTTGATTATATAACAAATGTTCTTGTTCTTGTACTAAGGTAAAGGTAAAGGTTCCCCCGCACATGCGTGCTAGTCGTTTCCAACTCTAGGGGCTGGTGTTCATCTCCGTTTCAAAGCCGAAGAGCCAGCGCTTGTCCGAGGACGTCTCCGTGGTCATGAGGCCGGCATGACTAGACGCCAAAGGCGCACAGAACACTGTTACCTTCCCACCGTAGTGGTCCCTATTTTTCTACTTGCATTTTTACGTGCTTTCAAACTGCTAGGTTGGCAGAAGCTGGGATGAATAACAGGCACTCACTCTGTTACGCGGCACTCGGGATTCGACCCGCCAAACTGCCAACCATCTGATCGACACTGAGCCACCACATCCCTTTTGTTCTTGTACTAGCCCTCTACATATAGGTTTCAATACTTCTTTCCTGTTAACCAATTTCAAACAGCACCAAACATGGGGAAAAAATTGCAATCCTTTTGTATATTTTGTAAGAAAATGAACATTAAACCTAAACTTGCCATTCCATGTAAAAAAAGGATTTAGAAATTAGACAAGAAAAAAACACAGCAGCAAAGGTAGAAATAAAGAGGAAATGTTGAGGCTTGAATCTTAACATTCCTAACAGGCCTGCTTAATATTCCTACAAATAAAGAAGCTGGGCTTTTATTGATTGTCTCTTTTTTTAAGTTTTCCAAACCAATCTTTACACAATCCTTTTCAAAGGAACAAAATCATTCAACAAAGCATCATTGTTTAAAAAATTGTTGATAAAACTACAGTTCAGTGGGAGGTGGTTCCTGAATCTGAAAGTTAGATTAAGTAAGCCTCAAAGTATCCTTATATTTATTTCCATATTTATGCTGCATAAAGTTTATTAAAACTTTTATTCTATACATACCTCTGAAAATAACATCCATGAAATTTAGTAAAAGTGATCTTTACTTAAGTAGGCATGTATATTAGTTTTCAGGTAAACATATTTATAATGTTTATAGGCACAACTTAAATTACCTGATGTATGCCCGGACTTTGCACCCTCGAAACCAACTCTGAATTTTTACAGCAGCATAATATTCCTTTTTTCTGTATTCATCTACACACCTAAAAGCACAAAAGTTAACTTTCATAATTTGTACTGTGATCATTTATATTAAATATCAGACTAAGTAAATAATATTATTTTTATTAAATCAAGTACCTTTATTTATTTAATACCTTTTTACCACTCTTAAGACCATTGCATGTAGTCCTCAAGATAACTTTCAATACTCCCTCCCCTACAATGAGGAAGTGGCTTCACTTGGTGGATTTTCTCCAGATTTGTTGCACAATTTATAACACAGAATTTTCTAAAATGTTTTGACTAAATTGTGTACATGTAATTCCAGGTTAATGACAGGAATTGTGATCAGAATTTCCATTGTTAAATGAGGTAGTCGTAAAGTCTAATGCCATCTGACTTCATCTCTTGGTGGCCCAAATCCAGCTCTTCCCATTGCCATCACTGACTGAATCCTGCATGATTATTAGGCAAGAACCCACCCCCAAACCAGGTCATTCCTGGCTTGGTTCCTCCAAGCCTTGAGCCTCAGTAAGGTAAGGAATTGCTTTCTTTTCAATTCTCCCCACCCGCCTATCTGCCCCCATTTGTGCTCTTTTGGCCATTTTTTCTGTTGCCTCTGCTGCCCTATCAGCCCCAGCTGACTTTCATTATCTTTTACTTCCCACTGCTGCTGAGGCATGCCTGGCTGGCCTTTCATGAGGCAGTGGCTGGTCACACCAGGCTTTCCCCCCAAGGCAATGTGAGCCTTGTACAAATTGTGTGCAGCCTTCTTACAACACTTTGGAACACCACGGCAGCAGTTCCACTGGAAATTAGGGTGGCAAGGCCAGTGGAGCACAGATTGGCAGGGACAACAGAGACGGTGAAGGACAGGGCAGCCAAAAGGGCAAAGATGGGGGAAGTAAGGTGGGTGGGGGGCACTGAAGTGCCCCTGTGGTCATAAGTGTGGAATGGCTGCCAAGTATCTAAATTTTGATCACCTGGCCAGGAGGGGAGGCACTACAAAAGTGAAGGGCAAGGCTAGGCTTGCCTCATCAGTAGTGGAAGCTGCAAAGGAAGCAGGGCAGTAAGGACAGTGGAGCTCATGGCAGTAGGACCAGCAGAAGGAATAGAGTGCAGGGGTAGCCCAAGGACAGAGATTCAGGGGAGACAGGCAGGTGGGGAGGTGGCTCTGCAGTTGTAAATGAGGGCAAACTACCAAGCACCCAAATTTTGATCATGACTGTGGGGTGCTGCCATGGCCATAACTTTGGGTATTAGGCATAATTACCATTTATTCAGTGCCTCCACAACTTCAAGTAGTAGCTGAACAAATGGTGATTAAATGAGGACTATCTGCAATAGATAGTCCGCCTTCAGGCTTTGACAGATGTCTACTTGAGGCATGTTTTTTTAGACCCTTGCTTTAAATAAATGCCTTCACCATATCTGGATAAGAGGTGCAAGGGGGAACTTGCAATGAAACCCTTGTTTATTTGTGTGTTCTGAGGGCAAAAGATTTAATGCATTATGTATTGATCTGTAAATTATACTTGGCATGAAGAATTCAATTTATTTATCTATGGTTATATCAGTCTAACTGGTATATATATAATTCAGCAAGCAGAACTGGATGTTGTTGCAGAAAGGAAGATTAGAGCAAAAGCAGTGGTAGCCATGGCAGCTAATTATAAAGGGAATAAAATAGTTTAAAATTGTGTTAATTTTCCCCTCTTGTTCTTATTTTCAGTCAATGGTTCAGGTAGTTTTATGAATGTCATTTGTATATTGGATTCTGTTTTTAACTAATGGCGGGGCCATTTGTCTTTTTTTCTCTTTTATTCTCTGTATGTCTTTGTCTTTGTGGCCTGTACAGTTGTAATAGTCAAGCTATCCCACTTTGTTTTGTTTCTTTGAATCTGCTAAATATTCTGCCTAAGAAAACACTGAAGACTACAAGGCCTAGGATCTTACATACGTACTTAGATAAACACTAGACAACGGTGGGCTGTTGGGTCATCTTTTCAGAAATATTTCCTTAGTTAGAGAAACGGAATCACCAGAGATGAGTGGGAGTGGGAGTGACTTCCAACTTCCTGCCAGCTTCCCCGACTTTGTAGGAAGCTGGCAGGGAATATTGCAAATGATCACATGACCGAAGCTGACTGTGGCACCGTGGCAGGACTGAAGCAGAATAGCAGAATAACAAAGCTGGAAAGAACCTTGGACATCTTCTAGTCCAACCCGCTGCTAAAGCAGGACACCCTATACCATTTCAGACAAATGGTTGTCCAATCTCTTCTCAAAAACCTCCAGTGTTGGAGGACCCACAACTTCTGGAGGCAAGAACTATCTATCAGGAAATTGCTCATTAGTTCTAGGTTGGTTCCCTCTTTGATGAGTTTCCGTCTATTGCTTTTTGTTCTGCCTTCAGGACCATCTTAAACATTGGAACACTATCATGTTACCCCCTAGCCCTTCTTTTCATTAGACTAGACCAGGGGTCGGCAACCTCGGCTCTTTTATGACTCGTGGACCTCAACTCCCAGAATTCCTGAGCCAGCATAGCTGCCTTTTTTTGTAAAAATAATAAAAATGGGATACAAATAAATATATTTATATAGATATTTCAAAAATCTATTGAAAAATATTTGAAATATTAAAAAAGAAGTTAGACAATGAAAGTTTCTTTTAAAAGTGTTTTCAAACACACTTCCATATAAAGCCAGTCACATATGGATTTGAAATATTAGAAGCCACTAGAGATACTCTATTTAATTCCAAACAACCCTACTGATTTTATTGAAGTAGGATTTCTGAAAAAGTTCTTAAATCATGGATATATTTATTTAGCAGTCAAGAAATGTGCTGCAGACTAGGACTTGGTAAAGCAGCCATGAATGCCTTAGAAAATATATTCAAGTGCTGTGGTGTCTCTCTATATATCTATAGAATTGTGCAAGCCAAGGTATTCCCTATGACAGTCTATGCAAGTAAAAGTTACATTTTGGAAGAAGCAAGATAGGAAAAATGTAAATGCTTTTGAACTTTGGTGTTGGAGAAGACTCCTGAGAATACTGTGGAGAGTCTAGAAAACAAACAAAAGTGTCATTGAACAAATCAACTCAAATCAAAGCCAACACAGTGCTAGGCTGCATTAACAGAGGGATAGAATCAAGATCGCGTGAAATACTAATACCACTTTACAATGCTTTGGTAAGGCCACACCTGGAATACTGCATCCAGTTTTGGTCACCACGATGTAAAAAAGATGTCGAGACTCTAGAAAGGGTACAGAGAAGAGCAACAAAGATGATTAGGGGGCTGGAGGCTAAAACATATAGGGAACGGTTGCTGGAATTGGGTATGTGTAGTTTAATGAAGAGAAGGGTGAGGGGTGACATGATAGCAGTGTTCCAATATCTCAGGGGCTACCACAAAGAAGAGGGAGTCAAGTTATTCTCCAAAGCACCTGACAGCAGGACAAGAAGCAACGGATGGAAACTAGTCAAGGAGAGAAGCAACCTAGAACTAAGGAGAAACTTCCTGACAGTTAGAACAACTAACCAGTGGAACAACCTGCCTCCAGAAGTGGTGAATGCTCCAACACTGGAAGTTTTTAAGAAGAGACTGGACAGCCATTTGCCTGAAATGGTATAGGGTTTCCTGCCTGAGCAGGGGGTTGGACTAGATGACCTCCAAGGTCCCTTCCAACTTTATATTATATTATTATATTATTATATTAAGGTCTCATTCAAGGTACAAATTATCCTACTTTGAACTTATTATGTGGAGACCTAGCTCTCTAGAGAGCCTCAGCTGCTGGGAAAGGTGGGAAGAAAAGAGGAGAACCAGCAGCAAGGTCAGTGGACTCCATTACAGTGGTGATTATGGTATAGTTGGAAAACTGAAAGACTTGGTTAAGGACAGATTGCCATGAAGAAAATCTATGCAGTTGCCAAGAGTTGACAAGGATTCAATGGTACTTAATCAGTCAATAATTATTCATACCACTGCCCCAATCATTTGTAGCTTAGAGATCATCACCAGAACTTTGAACTGGATCTTAGAAATGCACTAGTAAATAGAACAGTAATACAAAATGAATATAATGTGATCTCCTTGTTGGGCCAAAGAACACCAGCAGATAAATTTGAACCATTCACGGTCACTTTGCTGCCCATACTGAACAACAACAAAAAAAGACTAATTTTATCTCTTTATCTACTGTGTGATTATGGCAATATTCACATTTATTCCTACGGCCATATTTTTTTTAAAAAAAAATTAGAGTTTTACACACGAAGTCAGCTATTTGGAGAAGTAGTGGTATTTCAAAAGCGGTTCTTCCCAATCAGATATTTTCAAACATAGTTACAGCTTTCATCATGTCCATCCTGGTCACGCAATTCTGATGGAAATTGCAGTGTAACACATCTCAGCCACAAACTAGCCAATCACATTTCAGCCTTGCATGTTCTGCTAACCCAGTCAATGAGTTAGCTTCTGTCAGATTGCAATGCAACTTTCCCCTCCCCTCATATGATTAACCAAGGGCAAACAAGTTGTGTGTCCTCAGGCTGTTGTCAACTTTATTCCTTAAAGAACTGTTTAGACACACTGCTTTCTACTGTCATTGAAAGGTGTCAAGATTCCTATGACATCTAGAAAGAGCCAAGACACGCTTTTTAATGTTAAAGATGATGGACAAATGCCGAAGTAGGTGCCTTCTCTTTCTCTCCAAGATGAATTTGGTAAGAGTTAACAGTCATGGGAATGAAGAAGCCACACTGTATACTTCTGGGGGAGACTTCACTTTTAGAAGCAGTGGGGGGTGAAAAGCATCATTACCCGTTTGCAAGCTGAATTTTTGCACAACATGAATGCCATTCCCTTTCTACTCCCATGAGAAACTCGCCCTTTCCTATTCTTTCCACCTGCGCTCCCTATTACTCTTATGTTACCACGACTTATTCACAGGCAACACGTGTGAACGTGCGAACTCGACTTCGCGGGGTGCAAATTCTTTATACTTCTTGGCCAGAAAAAAAAGAAGAAGAAGCACCCGCAACCCTGGAATCATCTCAGGGACGAGGAGGAGAATCGCTTCTGGACGAATAATACAAGAGCCTCGGGAAGGAGACCCGAGTTACCTGTTCCTACTGAAATACTCCTCCTTGATGCTCGGTAGCCGCTCTTGCAGCCGGGCCAAAGTGGCCATCTTCCCCCCTCCCAGCCGGCTCCCAGGGATGGTATACAAATTTTCGTCATGGCAACTGGATCGTACCAACTGAGCCCAGTTGCAGAGAGGGGAGAAGGATACAATTTATGCTGGGAGAGAGAGAGAGAGAGAGAGAGAAGCGGCGGATTTAAGTCCGCGGGCTGAAAGGGGGTAAGTTAGGCGAAGTGACGGCGACGGGGAAACAGGCTCCCTCGCTGTTGTTTCCTGTCCCTACAGAGAAGCAGTTATGGTCGAGCCCGGTTTCCTTCCAGCGCCGAAGCTGCTTCCGGGATACCATCAGGAGGGAGTGAGAGGTGCGGCAGCCAGTCCGCGGCCCGGTCAACCGTCATCTTCTTCTTCCTCCTCCTCCTCCTCCTCCTCTTCCTTCTCCTTCCCGAATTCTGCAAAGCGGCACCTGTCTCCTCAGGGAGCGGCCGACTGCGGGCGCTGAGTACATGTTCCGGGTGGCTCAGCCCAACCCGAGCAGACCTCCGGCCGCCAGGAAGAGCTGGTGAGGGGCGGGGAACGGGGTCTCGAGCGGGGGCAGAGGAACGGCTGGCCCTGGGTCGGAGGGAGAGGGGCGACCTTAAGTGTTAAAAGTCCAACCCGGGCAGGTTGTCCGGGAAGTAGGGTTGGCGTCGAAGGAGCGGAGCCATGACCTACGAGCTTTGCGTAGAATTCAGGGGTCGGCAACCTCGGCTCTTTTATGACTCGTGGACTTCAACTTCCAGAATTCCTGAGCCAGCATAGCTGGCTCAGGAATTCTGGGAGTTGAAGTCCACGAGTCATAAAAGAGCCGAGGTTGCCGACCCCTGGCGTAGATTATTCTTCCAAAATCCAGTAGAGCAGCTGCACCAGGGAGACTCGGCTTATCATTTGTCGATGTTTGATAAGTCTCCTGGATGTGACTGGCTTTAGGGCCTCGTGGAAGAAGCTGGCGTCTTATGTGTGAATCTCCAAACATAAGGAAAAAGTGTGTGTGTGGGGGGAAAGTTGAGGTTTAAAGGCTTTTAGCATGTTCTCTGAAGTGGGATGGAATGAGAATGCAAGGGAAAGGGGTTGCTCCTTGGTTTGAATCCTTGGTTTGGAAAAGGAGGGTTAGCTTGAGCATCTGCTGAAGTTCCCTCTGTTACAAACTTGTAAGAGGTTGTCCCGCATTTACTTGTATTGGATCGTGCTAGGTACCGGAATACATTGTCCACAGTACGAGTGATCCGAATTTAAGGTGTGATTTGTATGGTTGCTGTCGAAGGTATACCTATGAACAGGATGGTATTTGGGGAACCAACCAGCACTTCTTTTGCTACAAGAGTAAACATCCTTAAAAAAATATATTAGGCCATGAAGTCATTTTTAGCAGCTGAATTATTTGCTTCTTTCTTGCTCTATTTTTTTATACCGTTGTCTTAAATGCTTGCAGCATGTAAGTATAGAACAGGGGTAGGCAACCTGGGCTCTTTTATGACTTGTGGACTTCAACTCCCAGAATTCCTGAGCCAGCTGGCTCAGGAATTCTGGGAGTTGAAGTCCACAAGTCATAAAAGAGCCCAGGTTGCCTACCCCTGGTATAGAAGGAAAGTCAGAAAGATAGAGCAAAACCTGTTTTTTCCTTTGCAAACTTATACAGCGCCTTCAGAAATATTATACAACAGAGGTATGATAAAAGTATCAATAAATGTAACATCAGGGGAAAAAATATTACTGCAGATCCCAACACATCTGTTGACTATTCATGATTTTTTTTTCCTAACTAGCATTTTCGGCAAGTTCAGGGTTTGTTTCAAGTGTTCATACATTGATTGTGGCAGGAATTGACCAACTGGCCCAGGCCTGACTTCATGGACTGAAAGAGTGACTGGTCCAGTCAGCTTTTACATCTAAGGTGGAACTACAACTCATAGGACTAGGCTGCTGCCCTAATCACTAGGACCAAACTGGCTCTTGATGACTTTTCATGAATGCATGGTGAAATTCAGAAGGATCCATAGAGGTTAATAATTTATTTATGTGACAGTACAAGAATGGAGCTACTGCAAATCTGGCAAGGAAAAACAAGAATAAATTCATTTTTATAATTAAAAATATATATGATAAGTACTGAAATTGGTAACTCTTTACTGTTAAAGCAAATTATATAAAATACATGCTGTAGACAGATAAAAGAATAGCATAGAAATTTTTGACACATCTATAAATGATCCAGAATGCTTGTTTTCATATAGTAGAGGGTAAAAAGCTAATTTTCTTTAATTGCACATTAATAAGGCTAGAGAAAAAAACATTGTAGGGAATATAGAGCACACTTTAAAGTGTGAGATAATTGAAAAAATATTGATTCATAAAAGGGAGGTTTAACTCTATGGTGCTATCTAAATAATCATGTTATAAACTTGACTCATTTTATGGGCAGAGCATAATAACCCCTGGCCTCCGTTCATGGAACACCTTCTATAATACAATGGTGCTTTAAAGTTTGTGAATCTTTTGAATTTAATATTTCTGCATAAATATCTAAAACACTTTTATAGGAAGGACTTTTATTTGGCTATTGCAAAACATTACTTTACTCCCCCTTTAACCATCTTTTGGTTGCATGACTTGTCTGTTTTGGATCATCTTGCTGCATGACCCACTTTCTCTTAAGCTTATGTCCATGAACAGAGTAGGCTGACACTTTACTATAGAATTTTCTGTTACCATTCAGAATTCATAGTCTATCAATGATGGCAAGCCATCCTGGTCCAAAGACAGCAAAACAGGCTCGAACCATGATACTGCCATCAAATTTCACAGATGGAATAAGGCTCTTATGCAGGATGGAGTGTTTGTCTTTCACCAAATATTATCTTTTCATTAAACCAGAAAGTTCTATTTTGATCTCATCCATCCACAGAATATTCTTAATAGGCTTCTGGCTTATCTGCATGGTCTTTCATAAACTGTAGATGGGCAGCAATTTTTTTTCTCCTTGCAGTCCTGCCATACACCCACATACCATTGTTGTTCATTGTTCTCCGGATGGTGGTCGGTCGCATAACACTGACATTCAGCCAATGCAAGAGAGGACTTTGGTTCATTAGACATTACCGTAAGTTTCTTTGAAACATCATAGAGTAATCCATCCTTTATTCTTGGTGTGTTCTTGGTTGGTCAACTGCTCCTTTGGAAATAGTTTGCACCCATTTCCAGCCTAGTGAGGACCCAGATTGTTGGGGGCAATTAAGCTGACTTTGTAATAATGCCGCTTGGGGTGTGTGTGAAAGCCCTAATAAGCAGGCATATACATGGAATGAAGGCTACTGCTAAGTTTGTAAGCCGCCCTGAGTCTTCGGAGAAGGGCGGGATATAAATGGAATTAAAATAAAAAATAAAATAAAAATAGTGACAATGAACAACAGCTTCTCAGAGGCCCTCAGAAATCTCCTTTGTTCAAGCCATTACACATTTCCACATCCCTGTATTAATACACTTTAAATAAGGCAGGACCTCCCACACTCAAACTTGATTATTATCCCATTGATTGAAACACTTGATTCTAATTTCTCCTTTAAATGAACTGATAATTCTAGAAGTTTCTCTGTTTTTGCCGGCCACAAACTAACATTGGATCATTTTTCTCAAATACAAAATGAACAAGTATAATGTTCTTATTTGTTTAATTGGATTCTTTTTTATCTAGTTTTGGACTTGCTTGGAGAATACTGTTTAGGTCATATTTATACAGAAACATTGAAAATTCAACAGAGTTCATAAACCTTTAAACGCCACTGTAAATAGCAAGTGTTTCCTTATATTTATTCATCTTCTATTATTTATAGACTACAACTGGACATTACTAGTTGTTCACAAACCTAAGTCATAAAGCAGTAAAATCATATAGTCTCATTGTAACTACCCATTAAAAGATCAGTGATATATATAAGCACACTACCAAACAGATGGTAAACAAAGAAGATATTGTTCTCCTTAAGGCTAGTTGGAATAGCTGATTAAAGTAGGTGAGAGCTTGATCTTAGAGGTGGCATTGTTCAGGAGAAGCACTGCTTCTGTAACTCCACCAATTTAATTTTCCAGACTGAAGGAATCTGTAGCACCCTCTTATGAACAGGTTGGCCAATATCAAATTGAAGAAGACAGTCTTGTAGATATTCTGAGTTTATACCCTTTAGAGATTTATAGGTTAAAACCAGCCCCTTGATTTATACTCTGAAACCTTTTGCAAGGTACTGCATTCCTCAGTATAGATTTTACTTTGCTGAATCAATTCACACTAGTCAGTGTATAGATTACTGGATTTTGCCCAATTGTAATTTCCAGATAGTCTTCAAGGGCAGCCCCAGGTGGAATGCGCATTGTAGTAATTTTTTCTGGAAATAATAAGGACAGAGGACAAGAGTGACAGCTGTCACAACAATCCCAACTAATATTTCTGCAATGTTCCCCCTTTCCTTGGAACTTTTTAGCCTTGCATACTTTAATATAAACCAACCAGGCATAATTCAAGGTATTGCTTATTACCTACCATGGCATAGGGCCAGGTTATTTGAGGGACTGCTTATCTTCCTTGGTTGGTACCTGTCCAGTAAGATAGGGCTAAGTTGGTGTGCTTTGGGCTCTCTTAATCAAACAATGTCATCTATTACAACTCAAGAAGCATGTACTCTCTGAAATGAGATCCCTCTAGAGTTGTCTGTAGCTCTCACAATGGTGATGTCCAGAAGTCTTTAAGAACTTAGGTTTTCTCCTGGGCCTTGGGGATAGAGTGCATGAGAAACACTTATTTGTTGTGCTTTTTGGTACATGGTACATGGTTGTCCAGACAAATAGGATTTTCTTTTTATTTTTTTTTCTATTTTTTAACTGTAAACTGCCTGTTTGTTTAATAAATAATTGTCATCATCCAACTGTAAAACCTTATGTAAAATGTGTTCCTTTTAAAACCTTACCTCAAAAGTGCTGCATTGACTGTAAAGGAAGATAACTGAATTTAAGACAGTCTCCTCCCCCCCCCCCCACTTATCCAAAGCAGGAATAGATAGGATATTTATCTGTGTGTAAAACTGGAGGCAAAAATCTGTGTCAAATTCAGCTTCCCACATATTGTTAGGCTAGGGTTGCTAAGCCTGACTGAGGCCTTTTCTGCAGATTCTCTTACCTAATAAATTTGTATGTGTGACCGTGTTATATGTGTGTGCATATACATGTCAGAATCCCAAAAAGGAGAGAACAAAAAATAGACATTGAATTAAAAGGTACCAGTAAAAAATTTATTGCTTCTGGGAAAAAAGCAAATAAAAATAAATTTATCTTCCATTCATGTATACTAAACATCTGTCATACATACAAATTCAGATACATGCACGTACAGAGAACATTTGTACACTTACAAGCAGAAATAACAAGAAAAGGGATATAATATACTGTGAGATATGGAGCAACATTAGCTATAGAAGAAGGGAAAAAATACAGAAAATCAAAGCTGGATCTGTGGGCATGAGAAGACCTAACTGAACTGAAAAGAAAAAAAAAGGAAAATTCCGTTTAGGTATCATAAAAACACCCTCGCCCAGGCAGTAGTTATTTTTAATCTAATATTCAAGGCATGCATATTTTTCTTCAAAAATATCTACTTTTTAAGCAGCAGTGCTTGCAGTCATTTGTATACTGCTGCTTTGTTTATTTTCCACACGATTTTTTTCAGCAAACGTTAAGACAAACCTCCTCCTTTCCAGAGGTAATTATTGGAAAGAGGAGTGCTTTGTTTTTCTATCAAGTAATTTGTTAGAAAGTTCTCTATTTTATAAATAGAATAATAGCTTTACCTCACTCTTTTCTTTTAAACAATACACAGTACAGAAATTAAAAGATTCTGACTTTAATTGAAACACATTTTAAAATACATTTTTGTTTGTGTTTTTATAATTATATATCCTCAATTTCCATGTAGTTATATGGTGTAAAGCCTTGTAAAGATGAAATATACAATCCTTGAGAGAAGTTTATTAAGTATAACTTAAAGTATAAAGCTATGCGGATGCAGTGGCTCAGTGGGTTAGGATGCTGAGCTTGTTGAATAGAGGTTTGACGGGTCGAATCCTGAGTGCCGCATAACAGAGTGAGCGCCTGTTATTCGACCCAGCTTCTGCCAATCTAGCAGTTCGAAAGCACGTAAAAATGCAAGTAGAAAAATAGGGACCACTACGGTGGGAAGGTAACAGTGTTCTGTGCGCCTTTGGCGTCTAGTCATGCCAGCTACATGACCTCGGACAAGTCCTCGGACAAGCGTTGGCTCTTTGGCTTTGAAACGGAGATGAGCACCGGCCCCTAGAGTTGGAAATGACTAGCACGCATATGTGGGGGGACCTTTACCTTTACCTAAAGTATAAAGCTACATTTTTGATATGGGTAAAATAAATGGGTAAAAGAACAATATGCTGAACATTGAACAAATCATTAGATGATTATATGACTTCATATTTTTACTTATTTATTTATTCAGTTTCTATAGTCATCCATCACAAGTAAGTGACTTTTGGTGGCGAATGATCATAAAACAGTTAAAACAATTACAATATAATGTAAATTTAATACTTTTATTTATATTTCTATGCCAAACATCTCCTTCATGAAAAAATCATCATAAATATCAATATAGCTAGGAAACATGACCCTTCATACCCTCTGGTCCCAGGCTCAAAGCCAGATTTTCAAGGCCTTACAAGAGGCCAAGAGGATCAGAATTTTTGGTTACAGTTTACTCAGCTTTCTTTTCATCCTTCAATATGCAAAAATTTTCTTTCAGCTGATGCAATATCATCAATATGATTCAAGTTGCATTTTTACGAGATAGACAAGCCAGTCTATTTCCTGCATCCATCATAAAATGATTGTAATGGGATTTCTCAGCAACCATCTTCAGAGATCAAATTGGAAGCAAAAATATGACATTGAATAACTCACAGTACCTATTGCCCTATCTCATGAACATATCAGACTTTACCATAGTTTTTTTCAAATGATGTCATTACTTGCACAAACTGTAGGGCAGACATTAGGATTAGGGGAAAAAAGACTGTGTGGATAAGAAGAGGTACCTGTAAGTAGAGGGTATTTCAACTAAATTTACATGGTTTTCACGGTTGATTTATGCTCGCATCTATTTTATACTGAACTGTTCTTTCATTATAATTAAGAATGTTATAAAAAACTATCCTGCAGCCCTACCTCATTTCTCTTCTGTTTTTTCTTGGATTATACCATTCAGAAGGTAAAATATTGACGTAATTGATTTTTGTGGTCTGAAAAGCACATTACTAGCTAGTTTAAATATTAGTCACAGTTTACGATTGCTGACAAAAAACATTTGTCCAGCCTAGCAACATGGATAACAGAGAGCAAAATATGTATTTTAAATGATGAAACTCTATGATTAAGGAAATACTAAATTGAGTGTAATTGGTCTCTATATATGGAATGACTATGAAAACATATGTTGTGGGGTTAAAATGAAAGGACATTCCCATGAAAGTTGCTTTACAATCCTGGAAAAGCAGGATATAAATCAAATTAATTGTTTTATAAATTAGTAATAACAAATGTGTAAATTAGCTTTTTAATATAATCTCTTAGTATAAAGTAAAACTAAGCTAAACTATTCTGTTCTCGATCTTTGTGTTTTGAATGCCTTTCTAATTTTCACTATAAGATCGGAAATGAAATTATGGCATACAAGGTTTTGTTTCCTTAATTAATCATTGTGCTAAACTGGTACCTTACCAGTTAAATGGATAGATAAATCTATTTAATAGCCCTGTTATGGTTTCGTTAAGTTTAAGTTTTATGTGAAGGAAACATGAAGCATCATAAAAAATATTCTGTGATATTTTATTCTGGAGACATTTTTCCCCCTCTTGTTACCTATAATTACTTACTGAATCCTTCCTTTTCCTAAATATACTTCCCAACAAACTTGGATGTCTGACTGTCTCTTGTTCTTGAAAAAGTAAAAATAAGACAAGTAAATTCTGCAAAGTTTTCACAATTTATAATGCTTTATTATACTTTTTCCCCCTGAGACTCAGACAAAGGCAAGATAGTGCTTTGCTCTTGTAGGGCTTTGCATAAGAATAAAAGGCCTGATATGGGAATTGGGGGGATTGATTATTTCTGTTTTACTTACCTTCTGATAGATAAATGGTTAGGGCAAAAAAAAGCTTAGACGGTAGTTCTTTCACTTTTCTAAAACAGTCACTATAACAAGATATTAATTAACTAGAAATGGCTTTTTTTGCTATTTACAGGCATTTTAGTAAGACTATGGAGGAGCTAGTTCATGATCTAGTCTCTGCACTGGAAGAAAGTTCAGAGCAAGCAAGAGGTGGCTTTGCAGATACGGGTGATCATTCTCGCAGCATCTCATGTCTTCTAAAACGCCAGGCTCGAAAGAGAAGGGGAAGGAAAAGACGTTCATTTAATTCGCATCATCCCTGGGAAACTGGACATTGTTTAAGTGAAGGTTCTGATTCCAGCCTTGAAGAGCCAAACAAGGATTATAGAGAGAACTATGCTGCTAATAAGAAAGACCACAGTGATTCTGATGACCAAGTGTTGGTTGCAAAACGCAGACCAAATTCAAATTTAAATAACCTAAGAGGCAAAAGACCTCTGTGGCATGAACCTGATCTAGCTGTTGACAATGTAGGTAATAGGACTCTGCGTAGACGTCGAAAGGTGAAACGAATGGCAATTGATCTACCTTCTGAAGTAACAAACAAAATTACGTTGCCCCAACAAGGCAATATTAAGGACCAGGAAATGGACAATGACAACAAATCTTGCTCCCATCAAGAACTATCAAAGAGTAAAGTTAAAAAAAGAAAGCTTGCAGCAAATAGGCAAGGCCCAGACATTTTGGATGAAGGCGTGGTCATAGAGAATGATGAAATCAATCCTGTGAACAAGGATAAAATGGAGTATGAAGAGCAAAAATGCTCAGATGAAAACATGAGCGACAGGTTGTTTTCAGTTTTTCTTTTAATTATAAAATTTAGATTATTGTGGTGCTGTTCTTATGTTAAAGTATTATATTTTGCTTTAAGATTCCGTAGTATACTGCCAAAGTTGAACTATTTAAAAAAAAGTCTTTTTGCCATTCTGCATTAAATCTTTCACCACAAAAAGTGCATGGGTAAAATTCCTGTGCAATGCTATCCTATTTGTCCTAATTTGTAAGTTACAGGAGTCAGTGGTACTTATTGTCAAGCAAGTGTACAGAGGATTTCAGTAAAATAAATTTAGCCTTGGTGTTTTTTTCTTATGATTCATTTTTTACTTCCTGTTAAAGTAGGAAGTAAGGGCAAATATTGCAAATTTTAATTAAAAGTTTTGAATTTATAAAGTTGGCAGAATACCATTGTTTATTTCCTTTTAAATACTTCATTGCAGATGTTTACATTTCTTTTAAACTCACGGTCCTGGATACTTTTATCCACTCCCAACTATGTCATGTTTAAAAAAGAATTTACTAAGCTTTAGAAAATATTGCAATAAAATATATTCTGTTTTTCACCATCACTGCCACAACTGTTCTTGGGAGATGCATCACAGTGTTTTTGAAACCAGAATTCCACTTGTTCTATGCTGATAGCAAGTTCTAAATTAACAAGGGTATTTATATATTTGATTCCCCTTTTCCCTCTATGTATTTGATAGCTCAGAGTTTATATTTAAATAACCAGCTATATGGCTCTGCCTTTTTATTGATGAATTTCCATCTTTATCCTAGGAAGAGCCAAGTTGGCAAGAAGCCTGCTTTCTAAGGCTCTTTGCTGGAATATCAGTAAGCTAATGATTTCAGGATAAGGATGAAAAGTAGACATTGTGGTGGTTCTCCATATTAATAGTAACTTGAAGAACTGCAAAGCTAAAGAATATAAGATTGTAAAGGAAGTAAAAGCCATGGTGGCACAGTGGTTAGAATGCAGTACTGCAGGCTAACTTTACCCACAGCCAGGAGTTCGATCTTGACCGGCTCAAGGTTGACTGTGTGTGTGTGTGTATTTAATAATTTGTCTTTTTCCAGTATGAATAGATTTATATTACATTATCTCTATGTTGTTGCTAATGCTCTTCCCTTTTAGTACAATGATTTTCATCCTACAATAGTTATTTACTGAAACATTTGCTTCCTCTTCCCTTTAGCACGGGAAACAAAGACATTTAACAACTCATAACAGGTTAGAAGTAGGGCGCAGTTCACTGACTACTTAAATAGTGGTTGGAAAAAAAGTTCTGTCTGAAACCTGGAAAACCAGTGTAAATCAATCTCTGCACTAACAGAGCTAAATGGATCAATAGGTGGACTGGTTGTAAGCAATTTTCAGTACTTCCTAACTTTTGTATACAATAAAATTGCCAAATAATTGTGTGGAGAAAACTTAAAAGAACCATTGGAAGAATTTTGAAAGGGCTTCCTTAAAAATCTTAATTAAAAAACTCCATAAGCATTTATAAAGGACATTTCTAATTTGATGTTTTCTTAGCAAAATTGTTCCTGTTCTGCTTTTGATAAGAGCTCTCCTAGAGAAGACACTTCGTGCACTTAAATATTGAAAAGAATTTTTAACATATATAAAAACCAAAGATACTACTTATGGACATTATAAATTAGCACCAAAAGAGAAAACCAGCAGTTACTGTGGAAGATGCAATCATGTGACTGCATAATTACACAGTTACTAAACTAACTGGCATTGTGAAGCTTTTGATGGTTTTTAAGTCCAATCCTTATTGTTGCAGTCAGCATTGCAGTTCAGTTCTGGCTAAATGTGATGAGTGGATGATTGCTGAATCCCTTCTAGATATGATCAGAATTCTTTCCTGGTTATAATTGTCACTTGCTTGCCTGCAGGCCTAGAGTCCTAGACTATACTAATTTCTAATTTACAATTAAGGAAATCCTTTGTGGAGAGGTAAATGTTACTGAACACAGGTGAATTTTTAGGATTATTAACAACAATTTCCAAATCTTTACCAGAATTGATGAAATTCACAGCATTTCTTTTGCAATTTGGGTACGTAAGGTAACTAAGCATCCAGTTGTTTACAATATACCGTAGTTTTAAAAGTTTAAAAGCACACTTTAAAGAAAACCAAATCATCAAATTGCTAAAATCTATGAAATAACCCAGTTCAAAGATATAATTTTAAAAGAAGTATGAACAACAAAGTTAAGAACTGTTAAAAAGTTCAAAGGTAGGATTATATTGTATTAAATTACTGGATACAGTATCAACAAATTGATGAAGTAAAGTTATTCTCTTTGGGACATATAAATAGATGGGAAATAATCTCAGCTGAACAGAATTGAAAATTCACTGCAAATGTTAAAGGCTCCCTTTTGTTGGTCATAATTACATTCCAAATAAAAAGTGTATTTCAAATTATTGTGGGATTTTAATTTTTTATCTCTTTTAGAAAAATAAGAATTATTTGTGTGAAACAGTCAATCATTGGCAGTGATATTTTGATAAGTTAAAACTCAGGAATACTTACTGCAGAATATTTGAAATGTTTGGACATTGGTTGCATTCTGGGTCCTGATGGTGTTTTACAGTATTAAATGCTCATGATATTAAATCTGAATCTGTACATTTGTACAAAATTTTGTACATTTTTTACTGGCGCATGTAAATCATTTGGATGATGAATATAAAAATATGGTTTGAGAAACAGAAATTAGAAAGTAGCAGAAAGCCGGATTGGTTTTTTTCTTCCTTATATTGATTTTTTCTTGTTTTTCTCGAGAGACCTTTTAAGACAGCATTCTATAAAAGGTCTTATTTTTAATTAAATAATAGAATTGCAATGAACATTTATGAGCTAGGTCCATAATATTTCCAAATGTTAAGAATAGGTATTCTGACGTGGGATACTTATTTTTCATGTAGCAAAAACCTGAAATACTTTTGACTCAGATTCCCTCTTTTTTCCCCTTTTTCTTCCTTTTTTTTAAAGTGAGCAGTGATTTTAGGATCAAGCTGAATAACACAATATAAGAAAGGAACAGTGAGCATTTGATGGAAGCAGATAATAAAATGCATCAATTGTGTCAGCACCTCTTTGCAGTCACATCTGGCTTACTGTCAGAGTCCCATTAGATTCCTGTGGTTTTATGTGCCAAAAATAATATGTTCTGTAGTTAATGGAACAGTGATATTTGCAGTTTGATCTTTCTTTCTTTTTTTAAAAAATATCCTATTTTCTTTTAGATTTTGTTAAGGCTTAAGTTTCATTTGAGTGCAATCTTGCCTGTTTAAAATTTTATGACTGAGATATCAATTGTATTTCTGATCTTTTCTTTTTCCCTCTTGTCACAGTGAATCCAGCAGCCTCAGCAGCAGTGATGCTGGTTTGTTTACCAATGATGAGGGAAGACAAGGTACTGAAACATTTTTAAGAAATATATCCAGTTAAGTTTTTGTATACTACATAAGCAGATAATCAGTATCCTAGTTTAACTAAAAACATTGTGTAGAAAATCCAGTGTGTTGGTGGGGTTTGTGTTTTTTGTTCCATTTTTGTTTTAAACATGAAATTATTTCTAGAGTTTGAGCATTCATCCTGTTCCTATAAAATCAACATAGAATTCTTTCTGATAAAATTTTATATGAAGCCTAAAACATCATAGTGTAAAATATTTTGATTGATTTGGTATTACTAGACTACAGATATAATTTTCTAATTCCTGATATTATTTATTGTGGTATTAAAAACAAGTGGTTTAAATGTCAGAGTTGTCCTGGCAATGATCTAATACTAAAATATTATTAGCTGCTGAAATTTAGGTAACAGAATTGGAACTGAAGTCTTGATACAATCTTATGTTTTATTTTTATGATTTCATTAAATATACTTTAGTCCAATTGTTTTCTTCCACTTCATCACAACTGAATTTAAAGAGACCTACACATTTTAAATTATTTATTGTTTCATGGTCCCAAAGAATTAATTTAATTCCTACTCAAAGATAATACATTTAAGACTGTGTTGCAGTAAATAGGTATTTCTGTATTTAGTTGTGATTAATGAACATTAAATATTATTCATTCTCTGTCATAAGGTGGGGTTCACTTGTGTTCTTTTCACACTGAACTATTTAAGATGGTAGTTCTCTCTCTGGTTGATCAAGAGTACTCTACCAATGAATAACTATTCCAAATTGTAAAGCACAGGGAAAAGAAACATTGAATGCATTTGCATGGCAGAGAGTTTAGTACTGACTTACTGTGATGTGTGTGTATATAGTTGCTGAGATTTTAGGATTACTATTGTTTCTTCACAAAGTTTTGTGAGGTACCAGGAGTATTTGTCTAACTAGTTAGCAACTAGCTAGGTGCCAGGCTGGATGGGGTGCACAGCCTGTACCTTATCTGGGCATAGACCTCCTAATGTTAGGGCTGTGGGCCCCTGGCATCAGTATATATTATTTAATTAGCAAAAACAGTGAAAGCAGTCAGACACAATTTTACTCAATTCTGCCGTACTGCCATTTTGTACATTAAAGTTTTCAAAACAAATTCAAGAGAATGTGGCTGGCAAGATTGCAGGCAAAAACTGGAAAATCCTTTCTTCTTCTGGGGAAAGTCTCCATTGTGTTGGAGTCCAAAAGTGCCTGAATTGTTGTATCATCTCTTTTATATCAAGGGGAACATTTACAGTTTAACTTTTCACCTTGTTTGTGTTCACTGAGAAGAAGTGAAGAACCTTTTTTTAAAATAAATAAAACAAACAAAAGATAAAAGCAAATCTGGATATAAATCTCAGAAAAGAGATTTTGATCAAGCTACATGTGAGTCATTAAGTGCTTTCTCAGATGTACTCAGGCAGACTATGGGATGAATTCTTTTGAGGGGATGAGTAACTTCAACATATTGCTGTTGAAAAACGGAAAGCTACTATCTTTATTATATGTCCAATCCAGGTCTTAATTCCTCTTGGTGATTCTGAAAACTTTCAGCCAAGCTAAAACAAATCCTTGCTTCAAGTGAATCTCTGGCACCATGCACTCTTTTTATCAGTTTATCCCTCTAGCCATTGGCCCTACATGGAAAATGAAGCCTAGCCTAAAGGACTCTCTAACAAAGATGTAAACATTTCAGATAATTTTGTGAAGGGCATACTTGAGAGTTTCTTCTGAATTTTTAACTTCTATGAACCATTACCCTGGATGCTCAGTATTTCTGTGAAGCTGTCATCTTTCATTTGAAAATAACTTTTTCAAAACGTATTTCTTAATTAAACTTAATAAAATTAAGTTTATTTGCTCACACCTGTATATGATTGTTTTCTCCTTTTATGCATCACACAAATCGTAAAATTAAGCTAATTATATATCATAATCTGCAAATAACTGATTCCACAGATTTGTACTTTTTTTAATTCCCTAGATGGGATTATAGTTCATTTTATTAATGTTGAAACCACACTAAGTTAAATAGAATTCTTGCTGTTATCATTAAAATATTAGGTTTTTACATTATTTCTCACAAAAAGAATTTTATTTCCTTTGAATCTCCTGCTAGTAAATGAGAAATCCCAATTAGAATTCTGCTGCCAAAGAAAATATGATACAGGCAGTCCTCGACTTAGGACCACAATTGAGCCCAAAATTTCTGTTGCTAAGCGAGATATTTGTTAAGTGAGTTTTGCCCCATTTTACAACCTTTCTTGTCACAGTTGTTCAGTGAATCACTTCAGTTGTTAAGTTAGTAACACGGTTGTTAAATGAATCTGGCTTTCCCATTGATTTTGCTTATCAGAAGGTTGCAAAAGGTTATCACATGATTTTTGGACACTGTACCCATCATAAATATGAATGCCAACTGTCTGAATTCTGATCATATGAGTATAGGGATGCTGTAACAGTCGTAAGTTTGAAAAATGGTCATAAGTCACTTTTTTCAGTGATGTAACTTTGAATGGTCACTAAATGAATTGTTGTAAGTCGAGGACTATCTGTATAGAAGAGAAAGAAGAAATAATTCTTATTACAGTTGAAACATCTGGGGGGGAGTAACAAACTTCAATATATCCTTTTGAAAAACATGTGAAATGTTTTTTATAGGAGATGATGAGCAAAGTGACTGGTTCCATGAAAGTGAACCTGGAGGTGCCTGTGGGATTACTGGAATTATTCCTTGGTGGGAAAAGGAAGATTCAGCAGGACTGGAGAAAGAAATGCCTGACCCCATCTTTGAAAGTATTTTAGCAGGCAGCTTCCCACTTATGTCACATTCAGGCAGGAGAGGTCAGTAACTTTTAAAAGACTGTTTTGACATTAGAGTTATATTAAATTGAACATTGTTAATAGAATTTAAAGTCTGCAATCAACTTACCTTTTTTGATCCCAGTCTAAAACTTCCTTTGTTGTATATTGTAAAAGTATTTGGATCCCAACTGGGGTCGGAGTTTCATTGTCAAAAATTCAGGAATTTAGGGAACAGAAAAGGACACGGTTTGGGCTGATTGTGTCCTCCCTTACAACTCTGTATCCTGCCCCAGTACTTTCCTAGATGTTATTCAATATTCTAGATTTCAGCTTCTCCTCTGTACCTATCCCATTGTGTTGTCTGGTAAAAGCTAGCTTTTTGCTTTTTAAAGTTATTGATACATACATAAGTAGTAACTGGGAAAAAGCCAGAATTAGTTTTCTGTTCTTAAACAACAAAGTCATCATGTGTTTACATTCTGAAGTAAGAATTGAAGCCATCTTCCAAGAAGGTAGCAGTGCTGCTCTGTTACAGCAAATATGCCACCTGATAAAATGAAGTATGGTCCACAGTGAAATTAATTTTCAATGCGCCATGAGATTCTTTGATATTCTGTGCCAATTCATCCCGGTTTCAGGATGATCTATTACTAAAAAAATGCACAGTTTCTATTTCAGACCATTGTCTAATTCAAAACCCTTCATTTTAAAAGAGCATAAAGTTTGAGGCAGTTCTGTTTCAAGTTTGTAACTGAGCTTGAAACATTTTCCAGTGATAGGCTGTTTTACACTTGAAACAGCTATTTTGCAATTGAAGCGAGGCACTTCAAACTTGAAATGGAATACTTCAAATTTGAAAGAGTTTGAGTGAGAAATCCCTAGTTATTATCTGAAAGGTCTTCATTTATTCCTTTTAAAATTATTAAAAGAAAATAAAGACTGCTTAAATAGTGCCATCCATTACAAATGCACTATTTCAGTTTTTTCTTCCTTTTATAACTTTTTTGAAAGATTGCGATCCAGTAAATAATCTAATTGTGCCTTGTCTGGTTATTCATCTCTTGGAAGATGATAGGACTACCTTTAAGAGAGTGATTTATAAATATGTATAATTATCAAGTTTCCAATGTTGGCATGATTCCAATACTGATAGGATTAAGTATTTAATAGCATAAGCAGGGCTTTTTTTGTCATAGAACGCCCAGAATGGAGTTCCGGCACCTTTTTTGGATGGAACCTTGTAGGGTAGGCAAGGCGGGTTGTATGACGTGTGTGAGTTCCGGCACCGTTTTGTTTTTGTTTTTTTAGAAAACAAGCACTGAGTATAAGTAAATTTCACATAACATGTATATATTGATCCATGCCTGATAAAGCAACATGTTAAAATTGGGAGTAGAGGTTTGCCATATTTTATTTTCAGATAAATGTAAATAAAGAAAAGTTTATATTTGTCATCATAGCTGGTATAGGATGCCAATATAGGTATGTAGCAGAAAATGTAATTGAATATGTTTCATGCAATTCTATATAACTAATTTATACTCATAATCATAAAATTTAGAAAAGCATGTGCAATATGCAGGATGAAAGTCCATCTGCTTAACCTGTCATTGACAATGCCTTTGAAACTTATTTACCATAAGGAGATTGTTGTCTTCTCTAGATAATAATTGCACATTTGCTTTTATGTCTTTGTATTATTTATATGCAATTTTCTCACACATCACAAAGGATTGTTGTTGTTAACTGCGAAGTCATGTCCAACCCATCGTGACCCCATGGACAGTGTTCCTCCAGGCCTTCCTGTCCTCTACCATCTTCTGGAATCCATTTAAACTCAAGCCTACTGCTTCTGTGACTCCATCCAGCCACCTCATTCTCTGTCGTCCCCTTCTTCTATTGCCCTCAATCTTTCCCAGCATTAGGCTCTTCTCCAGTGAGTCCTTCCTTCTCATTAGGTGGCCAAAGTATTTGAGTTTTACCTTCAGGATCTGGCCTTCTAAAGAGGAGTCAGGGTTGATCTCCTCACAAAGGATAATAAATGTTAAACCAAACGAGAATTTTAAACTCTTTTAGATGAAGAATTTTTTAAAAAAATTTCTTAGATTATCCCTTTATAAGTGTAGATTACTATATATTAATTGAACTGTAATTTTATTTCTAGATTTCCAAACAAGGCTTAGTCATCTTCATGGAATGCCAGCAAGAAACATCAAAAAGGTAACAGGAAACACAACTGCAATGGTGAGCTGGTTCTCATAATTTATTGTGGGCCACATTTTCTTATTAAATTGAACCATGTGCCAGTATCAACTGTCTGTGCAAACAATTATATAAAACAATTACCTTACCTTTTCACTAGGCAACTAGATTTTCTTATTTTTCTTTTGAAGACATTTCACTTCTCATTCCGGAAGCTGGATGAGAAGTGAAATGTCTTCAAAGAAAACAAAGTTCACTTCCCTAGAGAAAAAACACCTTTAAGATAACTATGAGCTGGATGACTGAGAATCTTCATAGATCTTATAGTAACATTACAATCTCCCACCATTTTTAACAGTTGACTCTTTTTTCAGAACTGTACAAATCCATGGTACACAAAGTAGAGATATATTAAATGATGATCTGATTAAATGATAATGTGATAGAGAAAATTTATTTATTTATTTATTTAGTATATTCATTAACAAATGTCTCAAATTTCTGTCCCTTATATTTGTAATTCTATAGTTATAGATGACCTGCTTACCTCTTAATTCTAGAAAATCCACATAACTTTTACTCTAAAATGTTTAAGGTTTGATCACTAGAATGCAATGTACCGAATTCTATAGACAGATTTGAGAAACCTAATTTAAATTATCTTTATTATCCAGAACAAAATCATTTTTTGTTCTGGAAATTAAAAAATATCCTACTGTAGGATATCCTGCTAAAAACAGAAAAACAAGCTTGAACCTGTCAAATTTATTTGAAATGATAGGCTAATATTAATATATTCTGGATTTTTACATGTATACTTGATAAACATTGTGTATAAAAAAGTGTTATTTGTGAAAACTAGTTTGGCTAACTAAATGAAATTTTAGATTTCATTGTGCAAGAGTAGCAGTTCTGGGTTAAATCTACTTTAAGACCTTGGCCTGTGAACTTTGCCTTTAGAGGTAATGAATCAGATGAATGGTATCTAGTTGCTGGCTAGAGATCTCCGTATTTTTATTTTTGGTTCACTGCTTGCTTGAGCATATCTGGGATTTGTAGCCCATTTTCTAGGCTTATTGCAATCTCATTCTGGTATTTTATAGATGCTATTACAACTGATAGATTAAGTTCATGATATTGATGATACATGACTTAACCAAACTAAAAACTGCATTTCTCCTCTAAATTGTAAAAAAGGTGATTAAGTTTCAATTGACGGAAATATGCCATATATATATATATATATATATATATATATATATATATATATATATATATATATATATATATATATATATATATATATATATATATATATATATATATACATATATATATATATATATATATACATATATATATATATATATGTATACACACATACATACATACACACACATATATATATACATATACACACACACATAATAATGTTTGTGTATATGTAAATAAATGGGAAGAGTCAAGATTTGTTTTCTGATATAATATTTTAATAGCTGAAATATTATCATTTTCCTGGAAAATACATGCTACAAAATATATATTTATATGATGCATACAAATATTAGATATATTAAATAATTTCCAGAAAACTTGATAATTTATGCTTTTTTACACAACATTTTGTATAATAAATTACTACTGTTCACTTTAGAAATATAACACTGGTGCGAGTATTCTGATTTCTTTGTAAATTTAATAGGAAAAGTATTTTTGTGGATAATTTTTATTCTGATAAAGAAATCCATCTCTCTTTCCGTATGTATTAAGCTTGCCTTATATTATTATTATGTACATTGCTGCTTCATGCAGTTTAAAGAAGGGTGAAGAATAACTTCAGTATAGCTGATTTCTTACATTATGAGTAGCCTATACTTCCTACAGTCCATTCCAGACACACCCAATAGATTTGCCTTGAAAATTTGACCTGTCACAACAGAAGACATAAAGTTATTAGTTATCAGTGAAGAAAGTTCAAAAGCAATCTTAAAAATGCTGAAAACCAATAACAAAAGGAGGAATCTAATGCCTGTGACATCTGGTAATGCTGAACAAGAAGTAATTACTGCTATTAGACTGTTACACTGAAAGCAAAAGTGCTTTTAGAAAGATTAATTCCCTGAGCTAAATGGGATACTGCAAATGCAACTCTTTGAACGGAATTGAGATGATAACCTGTTCTTTCACTTTTAACACAGATGACTTTGCAAAGCCTGTACAGGAACAGTTGCTCAGTGCCTATGAAAAGAAGAAAGGGTGGGGAGGAGGAAAAAAGGACATACTTTCTGATGAGGTTTCATGTGACTAAAGAGCCAAATCATAAACTACATAGCAATGCACACAGAGATCTGACCATCCACTTCTGTTCCGCTTGATTAAATCATATTATGTAATAGATTATGTATTATGTAATACAACGTTTCCCAACCTTTCTGGGTTGGTGGCCTGGTGCAGGGGGAAGGGGGAAGAGAGGATGGTTTTGTGTGAGGGGCAGGTTTCATTTGCATGAGCGACGGCCGTTGAATATTTCAACTGTATGAATCTACTTCTCAGCTTCTGCTACCTGTACTGTGGAGACAGAACTTCCGAAAATTTTGTCAGATTATTGTAAAGATTATTTGGAAGACAAGGAACATTCAAGAAGCATTTTATGTTGTTGTTTTCTATTAAGAAACGCATTGATAAAACATTGCCACAGGGTCTATATCATACTGTGAATCTCCACTTTGCCTAATAGAAAATCACCTGTTAGAAAATATTGTAAGCCATAAAATGAACATATGTGTAGGCTTGTGTCTTTATTAGCAGAAAAGATGAAAAGTTTTGAGAATACTTTTTTGATAATGAAAAATGCAAAAGAAACTAGGACGTTCCTGGGAAGGACAGATGAAACTCAGGAGAGGCAGAAAAGGGAAATAAATGCTCAAGAATATTGAGAGGAAGTTTGTGACTCAGAAGCAAGTGGATCAGGAGATATGAATCAGTCTCTCATTACTGAAGACAGTCCACAGTGGCCTGAATAAACTAGCCAATTTCAGAAAACAGTCAGGCCTCCATGGCTGAAAGAAGCCCAATAATCACATTGGAGAAATGTATCATGGTCCTTAAAGCCCTGCTGAGAGAAACTGAGGTTGCATTACAGGTAGTCCTTCTGTTGCAACCATTTATTTAGCAGCCATTCAAAGTTACAAGAGCACTGAAAAAAGTAACTTATGACCAGTCCTTGCATTTATGACCATCATAGCGTCCCCATAGTCACATAAAAATTTGGTCGCCTGGCAACTGGCATGTATTTATGACAGTTGCAGTGTCACCTGATCCCCATTTGCAACCTTCTCAGCCAGCTTGTGACAAGCAGAATTAATTAATTAATTAATTTTTATTTATTTTATTGGATTTATATACCGCCCTTTCCCGAAGGACTCAGGGCGGTTTACAGGGTATTTAAAACAAAAACCAATACAAAAGTTAAAAAACAATTAAAAAGATTAAATCAAATCCCTAAAAAATAAAAACCCCAATTAAAATTCTCAGCCTAGGCCGGAAAGCTTAAAGAGCCAGGTCTTCAGGTCCCGGCGAAATGAACGAAGGTCGGGGGCAGTCCTAAGCTCCGCAGGCAGCTGGTTCCAGAGGGCAGGCGCACCCACAGAGAAGGCCCTCCCCCTGGGTGTTATCCGCCGGGAACCGGATTTGGTTAATATTTATATGAGTCACTTAACAAAATGGCAAAAGTCATAAAATTAGGCATGACTTATTTAAAAACCACCTTGCTTATCAAGTGAAATTCTGGCCCCAGTTGTGGCCATAAGTGGAGAACAATCTGTTGCAGGTAGTTCTCAACTTATTTAATATGTTAGTTGATATATTTCAGGAGGTATGTTGTTCTCCAAATGTTCATATGTGGGATTTTTCAACCTAATAATTAATTTAGGGATGAATAATACCAGAAAGACCTTGATGGAAGTCCAGAAAATATGACTCTTAGGCAAGAAAATGAGGAGATAATTCATATTTTCCTAATTTTTCCAGTTGTGGATCATGTTGAAAAAAGAGAAGATTATTTCATACATGGAATATTAAAAGAAAGGAAAGTTGTTTCATACACAGAAGCCAGTTCACATGCACAGTTAGCTTTTTTATTCATCATGTGTCTTTCTAATGTAGTCTTATTGTACCTACTACAGATTATACACAGAGAAAGAGACACACACACACATTTGTTTATTTGTGTTTGTAGGTGTTTGTGTAGTTATTAGTCTGCATTGTGATTTTTTAAATTTTCTGGTATGTTAATACATATACATATATATGACTTTCAATTCTTAAGTGTAGGAATATAATTTAAAGCTATACTTTTTATTAACGTCTTTCTTTAAAAAGGATTTTATTTGAGCTGTTATTGGTTATGCTAAAACTACAATTTTAAGAAATCAGAAACTCTTTTGGGTTTGATGGATTTCTACTCTTTAAAAAGAAACAAAACACTAAATATTTCTAATCCTGCATTATTTACCGCATGAATGGGTAAAATACTATTTTAAGTCTCATAAAATTTAGAGGAAGAAATCTGCCAACTGTAGCAGGAATTAGATTTAGGAAGAGAGGTACAAAGTCAAAATATTACTACAGAATTAAATGTCAAAAATCTTCCTTAATAGTAGATATATAGTTCACAGTGTCTGGTTATGATTAATACATTTAATCTAAATCACTGAAAGTTGCTCTCTCCTTTTCCATAAAATACAATGAGACACAAATCAGTTTTACTATAGGTGGATAACAATTGGAAAATAATGCATCTTCCTACCCAATAAATTGTCAGTTATACCTTTTAAATAAATCAATTCATCTTTTCAAAATTTATTGCAATTTCTAATAATAAATCTTCTTAAATGTTTATTCATTTTCTGCCTGATACATTTGCACCACTTTAGCTATAGTCTATTGTTGTTGGGTTTTTCCCCCTTTTGATTCATTGTAAATTAGAAATCTATTCTGAATCCATTTGGTACTTAAAAGTTAAAATCTATAACCAAACCACTTCTCTTTTTTGTCCTTTACACATTTTAATACCCTTGAATTTTGATTCAGCCCAATAAGACGACCAGAAGACTTTTTGAGGTGTTGAAAGTGTTAGAGAGTAAAGCAACCAGTTTAAAGATTATTATTATTGATTTCATTTGCATACATCAGTTAACCTGATAAATTAAACCAAATGTAAGATAGTTGAATATGAACAAGAATAAATGTGCTGCACAGGTAGTCCTTAACTTACAACCATTCAGTGTTATAATATTGCTTAATGAACGGATTTCTCACTTGTGCCTGTGTGTGTGTGTGTGTGTGTGTATGTATGTGTGTAATTTTTTTTGGATTGCTAACAAAGAATTAAAGGGAGGCTGATATGGCCATTTCAAACTCATTTGTTCTCATCAGTCAGCCATACCCTTCTGAGATTCGAACCTGGGCCGACTGCATCTTAAGCAGTTGTTTTAACCCCTAGGCCACAGGCTCTCTCTTGCTTTGTTAGCTGCAAGGCAAGGGAAATATGTGTTAAGTGTTTGTTAAGTATTTTGAATACCTTGCTAGGCCCCAAACACGGGGCAGATCTTATTTCCTGTTTCAGCCTAACCCAAGGCCATCCACAGGCAGTGGTCACAGTGGTCACAATCCAAAAAAAAATTACAAACACACACACACACACACACACACACACACACACACACATATATATATACATATATATATACATATATATATACATATATATATATATATATATATATATATATATATATATATATATATATATATATATATATATATATATATATATATATATATATATATATATATATATATATATATATATATATATATATTTGTGTAAATTACTAACAAAGAATTAAAGGGAAACTGAGATGCATTTCTGACTCCTTAGTCGTCATCAGTCAGCTATACCCTTCTGAGATTCGAACCTGGGCTGGTTGCATATTAGGCAGTGTTATTTGCCTCTAAGCCACAAGGTCCCTCTCGCTCTGTTAGCTTTTTTCTGCAAGGGAAGATATGTTTCAAATGTTAACTATTTAGATTACCTTGCTAGGCCCCAAACATGGGGCAAATCTTTATTTCCTGTTTTCAGCCTATCTTGAAGGCTATCAAACAGGCAGTAGTCACACCGGACAATTCATATATTTGTGTAAATTACTAACAAAGAATTAAAGGGAAACTGAGATGCATTTCTGACTCCTTAGTCGTCATCAGTCAGCTATACCCTTCTGAGATTCGAACCTGGGCTGATTGCATATTAGGCAGTGTTATTTGCCTCTAAGCCACAAGGTCCCTCTCGCTCTGTTAGCTTTTTTCTGCAAGGGAAGATATGTTTCAAATGTTAACTATTTAGATTACCTTGCTAGGCCCCAAACATGGGGCAAATCTTTATTTCCTGTTTTCAGCCTATCTTGAAGGCTATCAAACAGGCAGTAGTCACACCGGACAATTCATATATTTGTGTAAATTACTAACAAAGAATTAAAGGGAAACTGAGATGCATTTCTGACTCCTTAGTCGTCATCAGTCAGCTATACCCTTCTGAGATTCGAACCTGGGCTGATTACATATTAGGCAGTGTTATTTGCTTCTAAGCCACAAGGTCCCTCTCGCTCTGTTAGCTTTTTTCTGCAAGGGAAGATATGTTTCAAATGTTAACTATTTAGATTACCTTGCTAGGCCCCAAACATGGGGCAAATCTTTATTTCCTGTTTTCAGCCTATCTTGAAGGCTATCAATCAGCCCAGGTTCGAATCTCAGAAGGGTAATAAAACCCAGAGAAGAACAACTAAGATGATCAAAGGCCTGGAGACTAAAACATATGAAGAACGGTTGCAGAACTTGGGTTTGGCTAGTCTAAAGAAAAGAAGAAACAGGGGAGATATGATAGCAGTATTCCAGTATTTGAGGGGCTGCCACAGAGAAGAGGGGGTCACGTTATTCACCAAAGCACCAGAGGGAAAGACGAGAAACAATAGCTGGAAACTGATCAAAGAGAAAAGCAACCTGGAATTAAGGAGAAACTTCCTGACAGTGAGAACAATTAACTAGTGGAACAACTTGCCTCCAGAAATTGTGGGTTCCCCATCACTGGAGATTTTTAAGGATAGGCTAGACCAGGGGTCAGCAACCTGAAACAGTGAAAGAGCCACTCAGAACCGGTTCCCTCACAAAAGGAAAAACTGGGAGCCGCAAAAAATGTGTGCACATGTGCGTACATGCGCGCATGCGCAGAACAGGATTTGACTGAAGAGTGGAGCCAAGGCGAGATATGCACCTACCCTGCATATTTGAATTGATTATTTGAACTTTTTTAGTCCTACTTTTTTTTTGGGGGGGACTGCACATGGCAGAGGACTGGGAGCCGCAGGAGATGGCTGAAAGTGCCGCATGCGGCTCCGGAGCCGCGGGTTGCAGACCTGTGGGCTAGACAGTCACTTGTCTGAGATGGTATAGGTTCTCCTGCTTGAGCAGGGGGCTGGACTAGAAGACCTCCAAGGTCCCTTCCATCTCTATTCTCTATTCTCTCCTCATGTGAAAATAAACTTTATACATTAAAAATAGTTATACTTTTGTCTTAAGAAAAGAAACAACAATAAAATGTTCTTTCTAGGGTTTGAAAATATACATCTGCAAGAGTTATTACCTCTCCCCCAAAATCCTTTAAACTAAACTCAATTCTTTTTGTCACTCAGAGTGGCTTATGGGAAATGAGTGGCTATGTAAATTAAATAAATCCTCCAAACTGATTATATGGACACATAGTCCATATAGGAATTTTTTTTGGCAATAGTATGCCATTGTCTGTTGGACCAAGAAATTGTAGATCAAATCTTACTATTCATTTGACTTAATGCATCATTAAAAATATGACCCTCCTCCAATTATAATTTGAAGTAGAAAAGTACCTTGCATTGTGTAAGGACTATGAGAACTCATTTTACTGCATACATTGATCCAGCCACATTTAAAAATTACTCAATACATCTTTCAGATTCAGTATTTGGCTTTGTATTTAATTACTACATAATTGCAATTACATGTAATTACAATAAATGTAATACCTTATTTTATTTTGTTTGTACCATAACATCAAAATGTTGATAAACTAGTGGGCTGTTGTAAAACATTGAAATGACAACAAAGGAAAAATGACATAATAAATACAGTAGATAAAATTGAAGCTGTGATATACTGTATCAGTAAATCTGATAGGAGCTGATAACATATTGGGCGCTGAAATGATTAATTTGAGAGATAAAGAAATCATTTGCATGGAAGCATTAGAATTCATTAATTTCACTAATTACATAGTGAAGAAAGCATCTGTTTTCTTCACCAAAGAGCAGACATTAATTATGGGTCTTACCTGTTCATCTAAAAATAGTGACAATATGTTAAGTTCTTCTCTCTAAATTGTTGATTTTCATAGAAAGTCTTGCCGTTATGGAATTGTCAAGACCTCATTAATAAGATAATTTTCAAATAAAATTATGTTAACCAAAGCATCAAACTATTGAGTTTTTCAAGAGATGTTTTAGATTAAAACACTCACATTTTAATTAACAAAAATCTGTTAATTAAACAATCCATTTTTCTAATTATTTTAGAATTGTGGAAACGATTTATACACACCTAGGAATTTGAACAAAAGAAATGCTTTGCAGGATATATGTTAGGATTAAACACCCATGACTGGTAATGAGGGCAAAAGGAGAATTTTTAAGTATAGTCCATATGCTACATTTACTATACGTATCAACTACTTCCAAAGTGTAGGATGAGACCCTACTTATTTGCAGACCCAGAATGTTCATTGGAAAACAGAATAGAAGTGAATTGTCTGTTAAGCTTGCTAGTACAGATAATGATGTATGAACTGAATATGTATAATTAAGGTACGTTTATTCAGCTTTTGTGTCCCAACAAGTTGGAAGAGTCACATGGTTATTTTACCAGCCAAGCAAAATACACTTAGGTAATAGAAATTGTCCAAAATTAGTAAAAGCCAAGAAATTTAGACAAAATTGAATAGACATTTCAGACGTAAGCCCTTTTTTTGTATGAAATACATAGATCATCATCTAGGTCGATTGGTTTTCTGTCTTCATTTTTTTAAAAATTTTCATAGGAAATCTTGTGAAAGCTTTAATACAAATTTAAAAGAAATTTACTGAGCAAATGAAGTTCTTTTAACATTAACTAGGATTTTATAAAGCATTAGTTACATTCCAATGAACTTGTGCTATTTTTATGAAAATGTCTCCCAGTTTTATATTTCTTTTTTCTTGGAAAAAAGTTGATACTTTAAAATAAACAGAAAAGAATACCTCTAATAACTGCAATACTGTTTTAAAGTATCTATGCTTTATTTTTTATTCCTTTTTTGAAAAAACAGAAGTATAAATAGTCTAAATGGTTTTAACTTTCACAAAAAAATATTATAGTTAAATTGATAGAACCAGTTCACCATTGTGCTAAATTAATCAAATTGGACAAAACCTGACCATACTAGCTAGCAGTTCAGAGAAATTTTGTTGGCATCAGCCTAATTAAATGTAAACTCACAATGTTCCTTGATTACTCCAGAAAAATGTTGATGGAGCTGAAGCGTCCATAGCTTATGAAAAGAAAGACTTTATGACCTCACTTAAACTCTTTGTTTTATCTGAGAAGATCTGTCTTGACATGTCCATCAGTGTGGAAATGATCATTGAAATCTTTAATGGTCTGCCCCTTGGCAAAATGCCTGACATATAATCACTTGAAGCCTATTTAAAGCATTTTGGATATTTTTAAATCACAAATGTATTGAAAAAAAAATATTAAGGAAAAGATAACTCTTTTATTCAGGTTATCTGATCTTTCTTCTTCTTAGATACAGTGATGGTCCAGTGCTGCCTGTAAGCCTACTATCCTTTTATGTAAATATTTTTGTAAAAAACCAAATTATTTAAAAGAACATTTTATTTCTTTTAATGGAAGCAACAACAATTATAGTGTTGTATTCAGCCATTGTATAAACCAAATGAAGGGATGTTATTGCTTCCACGTTTTTTCAGTAATCAAAAACTTTGGCCTGATAGTCACTGTTATCACAACAGCCACTATGATCATGTTTAATATAAAATTGCTGAAACCTTTTGGAAGTAACAACTAAAAATAAAGGCATTTGCTTACTACTTAAGAAATATGAATTACTTGGGATGTCTTATAGCCTTGGTTTCTAGATATTTTTCAAGCAATACCCACAATTATTGATCATCACCTATGAAGCTCTAATTTGCTTTTTGCCTTAGGTTCATGGAATATGCAAAAATCATTGACAACATTGAAATATGCTAGGATAAGGTCCAAAAAGTTATAATTAATCTTCTATATTTTTTCATACTAGTATTATTTCATTTCACTGGATTTAATTGTACATGTTAACTGGAAAAGAATTCCAAAAACAGATAGAACCCAGGACTGCAAAAGTCAACAATTAGGGAGATCAAGATTTTTTTTTAAATAAATAAATTTGCAGTACAAGGAATGCCCTGTAATACTGTATCTTGATATTAAGTTGCAGAATGCATACATTTTTTATTATTTGTGCTAAATATATAGATTTTCTGCTACAGTTTGAGTATTTTTAAATTAAAATATATCACTCATTCTGAATGTATTGATTTGCAGATCTTTGTGCCAATATTAAGCAAAAGGACTACAGTAAGTTAAAAAGATTTGGCAAGGTAGATTTCATTGTGTGGTTTAAGTTAAATTTATATTTGTACTTCTTACTAATATATTAAACATTTTCACTTTTTACCTTGCATTCTTAGTAAGTATTAAAATTTTGAAATGTCCTCCAATCCTCACACAGATATAATTCTCTTTAATATTTGTAATGGACATCATTAAATAACCAGCTATATATGTTAGCTGTTTAAACAAAATAATTTATGGATCAGATAATTGTAAAACTAACTTCTTTGGATAATGCAGAATTAGTTTTATCATTTTCTCTGTCTTATTTTTTGTGTGAAGTAGTGAATACTTCCTTTCTGATTCCAAGAGAAACCTACTCCAAATAGTATTACTATTTAGAATACACATAGTCCTCGATTTATGACCACCACAGAGCCCAAAATTTTTGTTGTTAAGTGAGACATTTGTTAAAGTGAATTTTGCCTCATTTTATGACCTTTCTTGCCACAATTGTTAAGTGAATCATTGCACTTGTTATATTAGCAACATGCTTGTTAAGTAAATCTGTCTTCCTGTCTTCACAGGAAACGAGTCAGTACTAGTGACTCAGAAATAGCAGGCGTTCTCTGAAAATGAAACTTGTATTGGATAGTCTTGAGCATGTTAATACTTTTCAGATTTTGTTCTCATCAGGAAAATAATTGTCTTTTCCCTCATACTATAAAAATTAAATACTCTTCAAAATGAAAGTGTCATTTAGTTTATTAATCTGAGGAAGAACATCTTTCCATCAAACAGGCTTATTGTCATTTAATTGGGAGTTTATTGAATCAACAGCAAGATGCCTTGCACGGTTGAATAAGAGGTGTTTATTCATTGAATAACTGAAAGAGTGCCACAAAGTGTATTTAAAATGTTATCATTCCTGACATTTTCACTGTGTAAAGTATGTAGCAGACCTTGTAAAATCTGTTTGGCTTGTTTGAAAATTAATCCTAAAATACTATTGTGTGAATGTTCAGATAGTAATTGCTACTGTTTCTCTTGGTTAATCAAGAATGTACATAGTATGAAGCAAATATTATTGATTTTCTCTCACCCTTAAAAGTCACACAGCTTGGGTAGCCAAGTGAGGCCAGTGAGTGTACATTAATAGATAAAGTAAATATGAAATTTGCCTAGGTTCTCAAAATAGAAAAATAGGTTCTATGTCATGCTAGATAATGTTAACCAGAATACACTACAATCAGTCAAAAGAACATAAGATCTCTTTTAGGAATTGCAGTGCTTCAGTATATCAAACCAATGAGAAAAAAAGATTAAGGTGTCTGGAAATGTATTGAACAAATTTTATGTTACTATTAGAAAAGGATTTTTAAAAATGAAGTGTAATTCGTTCTTGAAAGAATTCTTCTTGCTCGCCAGAATAAAATCTTATCAGGGATTCATTCAGCCTTTCTTTCTGCCAATAATATGTTATAGAAAACATGGGTGGGACTATAAAATATATGCAACTTTCTGATGTTTGCATTAGTTTATGTTGAAGTCAATGCAACTTTATTTGAAAGGTACAAGATGTTATATTCTAGCCAAAAGAGAGACTATGGAATAATTTATTTGCGAAATTTTATTCTCCCATTTAAGTGCTTTAGATACATTTTCCCTACACTAAAGGTTAAATTTTTTATTATGCATTTTTATCTTTAATTCATCAATTTATTTTTATAATGTCCACAGCTATCCATATTTATCTGCAGAATTGAAAAAGAAAAATAGTTCATTGTTCCTGCTGACTGATATTCTGTGCAAATGTGACTAGAAATATTCCTGTGTGAGCGGTGGGTGTGGCACTCACATCCTAACTTGCCCGAGCGGCAAAGCAGTGGGCACTGGCACTCGCAGCCCCATGAGTGGCGGGTGCCGGCTCTCGCAGCCCCACTCGCATGAGTGGCAGACACGCGCATCCACCGCTCACATAAATGAAGAAGTGCCCGTGCGCAACTGCCCCTCATGCAAAAACATCCCCTCTTTCCCCCCCTCCCCCTGGTGTTGAGCTGACAACCTGGAAAGGTTGGGGAACGCTGATTAAAATTGTTTGAATAGAAAAAGAAATGAAGAATACAAGGTTCCATCCTTTAGAAGCCATTGCTTATTTTTGACTTATGATCATAATTGAGCGCATAATTTTAGTTAGGTCATGATGGTCATAAAGTGGGTCATTTCATGACTACAACTTTTGGGGGTGGGAATTCTAAAGCAAATGCTGTGGTGATTAAGTGAACATTGTGGTTGTAAAATGAACTCATTGTTTGTTGTGTGGCATTTTTTGCCGGAAATCAAAAGTAAATGCTGGTTTCTGGCAAAAACGTCTTAAATAGCAGTCACATTGACTGCAGACGGCTGTAGATGCAAGCCAGATGCCAAGTGCAGTTATGTGACTGTGGGAGAGACTGGACATCATATCTTCAAATCTGGGTCATAAGTCCCTTTTTCAGGATCCATCATAACTTTGAATAATTGCAAGTTGACGATTATACTATATTAGTCAATGCAATTGATTTCCCAATAGCACAAAGATTTGTCAATAACAGGAATCATTAGCAAGGTTTCCTGTCCTGGGGTAAATGAGTCAAATATGTTAGCCAAATACATTTCATGTGTGTGATCATGAAAATATAGCTCTTGATTTCTTCTGCCTTCCCTTTCAGAAGTCACATTAAGCAATTGGTAATAAAGAATAAAAACTTCAGCCTCAGATTCTCCTTTCTTTTCTTCTCTTCCACTGGGACGATTATGAACAGTTTGAAAACATTTGTTTCTTTTTTAATGTAAACACAATCTAACTCCACTGTAATTATTCCTGTAATTACTTCCTTATAAGGAAATTTCTTGCAATTGTTGTATTTATGATAGTATCTTGTGAAGGGCAGTACATATATCTGAGGCAGTGCTTCACTGTGGGGAGTTAGTACAATGAGAGAAGCTTGTTGTGCCATTGTGATGCATTACTTTTGTTCATGAATCATGATATTGCTTGCCTATACCAAAGAGGCAGAATTTATTGTGTGACGGTATAGCATTGCTTTTCATAATTTTAATGAAAACAGCAAACATCTACAGATCATCTCGATGTGACTAAGCTACTACTTTCTTTTGGTTTTTGGAGCATTGTTTAACATTCTCTCCAGACAATCAATAGTTTCATTGTGGCTCGTCTTCTACAAGATAGCAGGAAGAGAATCAGGATCGGCAGGAATATGATGCTTTAAATGTTTAAAATAGGCTTCTAACATAACTGCTGTTCAATCTAAACCCATGTACTCTTTTTTAAAAAATTAAAAAGCCCATTTAGCACAGGGCTGAATTATAAAGAATATATAATGGTGTTTTTATGCCTCTGTCTGAATTGAAAGAACCAGTTGCTTATTTAGGCTAAACTATTTTCCTAATAATAATTTTAGTTTAGATGCAAAAAAATTAAGGAGCATGTGTATTGCCAGTTTGTGCCTCATATTATAAGAAATGTTTTTTTAATATGATTGTGTGTGTGTGTGTGTGTGTGTATGTAGGTCTTGGCGTATTTGGGTCTTTTCCCGTGTAAGATTGAGGGTGTCTTGGCGACGTTTCGATGAGGTCCCACTTGTCATCTTCAGGCAAGCCAAAAAAATTTACACAAATATGAGCTGCCACTGCTGTGGCTACTGCCTGTAAGATGGCCTTGGGCTAGGCTGAAACAGGAAATAAGATTTATCCCATGTCTGGGACTAAGCAAGTGTATTCTGAATGCTTAACAAACATTTAAAACGTATATGTGTGTGTGTGTGTGTGTGTGTGTGTGTGTGTGTGTGTGTATATATTAAAAAGCCTTCATTGCTTTTTGTTCATCTTAGAATTGGAATCCATGTTTTGCAGAAACTTTATCCACTACTATTAAGTTCATGCCTCCCAGACACTTTTTAGTACAATTGAAAGAAATCACTTGAATATTTTAAAAGCATAATTATTTAAAATTTGTGAGAATCCCTAATAGCATTAGGAAATTGATGGTGACTTATGATATCAAATTAACAGCATAATTTATTGGTGCACTCTTGTGTAGTTCTTTATTCATTCAATATTTTCTTGTTGTCATACTGTATAAATACTTACTCTTTTCAAGGATATTTTGAAGTTCATAATAATATCCTGATGCGAAACATTCTTCTACTTTCTCAGGCAGTTTTTTTTAAAAAAATTATGCAGCAAAGCATGGCAATGTAGCTAGTTGTATACTCAGTCATCTGTTTAATCCTTATCCCCTTCACATTGTCAATACCCATCTAATTCCACTTTAACAACAGTAATTGGCTGATGGAGTAGCAGATATAGATTTGTTTTCCTGATGACTCCTTGACTTTTTTCCTCTGGTAATACTAATAGAATTCCAAATCCTTATTGGTGTGATCATGTCATGAGTAGGTCAACAGTCATGTCAAGGTCCTATTGGAAACTTCATAGCCGACATCTTAATTTAGACTTAGCAATTCCGCCCCCCCCCCATGTGCATTTGTAAGCAGTTCTTTCAAGTCTCTCAGTCATTCCATTATAATAGAATTCATTTAATTCAAAAGGAATTACTTCATGATGTGAATGTATTTGGATCGCTGCAGTTCAATAAAAATAAATCTAAGAACATCCTTTCTGAATTCTTGATACTTTTCAGCCTGAAAGGTAGAATTATTTATTTACACATTTGTTGGCTATATATATTATTTTATATAGTTTATACAGCTCCTTTTATACCATGTTTTATTTTAAACTAAGGTGAGGGGGAGTCTGATTCTATGGTAGAGTAACCACTATTTATCACATGGCATAAAATTATTTGTCATAGATCCCTTGACATCTCCTCATTGAATTCTCATTGAAACCATTGCCAGTCAGTTCAAAAATCTATCATTTGACATTTCTGTTCTATATACTTTGATGTACCAATCACTTCTCTCCTAACGTTATTGTTGCTTGTTCAGAATCAGCAGTTGCAGTCATTGTTTACCCAAAAAGAGGTTCTATTGATTTCAGTTTTCTTGCAAGTAAGAATGTTTTCAATTGAAATGCTTACACTGTACATTGTCATTGAGTACAACTTTTGCCAGCCACTTGTAACTGTAGATTCAGCATTAATTTTGATAGAATATCAGTGGACCCATGAAAAATGTCATTCCTATCTTCAGTAAACCAACTATCTGTTCTAGGCATGAAACTAAAATATCATACTGTATAAATTCAAAAATCTTATAACAGCACTGGAAATATTATGAAATGTCTTAGCAGAATTCTATCTACGTTAAAAATAGAAATGTTTAAGGTCCTCCTCACAAAATACATTGGCTGTGGATGAGGCAATAGACCTGCTCTGTGATGGCTCCTACTTTTATTTCCCTGGAATTTCAGATGTCCCTGATCCCACTGGCATTTCATAAACAAACAACACATTTTTGTTTCCAGAATGTGGTTCTGTGTAATTAGATTAGTTTGCTGTAAGGATGGCTGTGATTTTAATAATGATTTTTATATAATTCCAATAGTTTATATTCAATTTCCATGTTTGTTTCTTGCACAAATTCTATCAAAATTGAGGCAGCTTATAAATATTTTAAAATAAATATAAATAGACATTGAACATTCCTGACAAAATAATTAGATGCCTACAGTTCTGTGAAAAAGCATTAGTCACCTTTCATATTTTTGGAACATTTGCTTGGGGTTGGTGCTGAAAGTTATCAGAAATTAATGTAAGTCAAACTAGTAGCGAAAGAGAGTCTGCGAAAACAAATGTTATCAACATTTGGTGCTTGTTTCTTTCATTTCATTAACAAAGTTATTCAACATGCATTGTACCAATGTTAAAAATGTTGTGTCACTGCTTGTATTACCATTAGTTCCACTAAGTGCCACTGTCCACTTACTGTAATTAGTGATCAGATTCTCAGATTGTGGTCTACTACTCTATGGCAAACTCCCTCAGTAACATTTGAGGGGTTTCTAGCATGAATTTCTTTTTTTTTCAGATCTTGATACAAAATCTCTGTGGGGTTTAGATCTGGAGTTTTACTTGGCCATTCCAAAACATTGAATTTGTTCTTCTTCATCCATTCTCTTGTAGACTTGCTTATTTGATTGGGATCATTGTCTTGCTGCATGATCCACTTGCACTTCAGCTTCAGGTGATGGACAGATGGCCTGATACTCTCCTGTAGAATTCTCTGACACGAAGCAGAATTCATGCTTCCTTCAGTGATGCCACCGTATCCAAGTCCTGAGGCAGCCAATCATCCCAAAACCATGTCATCTTCACACTTCACAAGTTGGTATGAGGCTCAAAATGTAGAATATAGTCTTTCATTTTTCTAGATATAAAAGTCCCAGACTTTTTGATTCATCATTCCATAAAACTTTCCTCCAGGAATCTGGAGAATCAAATATGAGATGATCATCAGTGTTATTTTCAGTAGCAGCTTGCTGATCTCTTATTTTTATCCAGTGCTTCTTTGACAGTCGAGTTATAAATATTTGTTATAACTAAAGCAAGTAAGGTTTGCAGATCCCTGGGTGTTGTTTCAGAGTCCTTTCTGAGCTGCACTCCTGAAATGATACTGATAAGATGGCTACATTTAAGAAGATTCACTATTGCCTGAAGTTTTCTCCATTCCAAGACAAGTCTCTTAGCCATGGATTGGTGAAGCCTTGTAGCTTTAGAAATGTTTAAGTACCTTTTTCCAAACTGATAGGCATTAATGAATTTTTAAAAGAATTTTAAATTTTAAAGAAATCGTCAGAAATTTAATCTCAATTACATTTAATTACTAGACAAGATCTCTATAATAATCTTTGTGGTAAAAAAAAATCATTTCCTGTGATATATAGGGAAACCTTGTGAGATTTATATAGGTCAGGCCCTATTGGTAACTGAAGAACTCCCATAATGGGCCCTAGTGCTGGTAATGACCTATAAAGCCCTAAATGGCATGGGTCCGGACTACCTACGGGAGCACCTGCTGCCGGCATCAACTTCCCTTCGTCCAGTGCGCTCCCACAGAGAGGGCCTCCTCAGGGTGCCGTCGGTCAAAGAGTGTCAACTGGCGGCCCCCAGGGGGAGGGCGTTCTCTGTGGGCGTGCCAGACCATTGGAACCGTTTACCGGTTGAGCTCCGGATGGCTCCTGACCTTCGCTCCTTCCGCCGTGACCTAAAAACTTACTTATTTGAACAAGCCGGCCTGGTCTGATGGGTGTGGGGTATTTTAATATTAATTTTATTAATTTTTATTGTAATTTGGGGCTACACTATTTAATTCTTTCTTAAATTTTGTACATTGTATTTTTATTGTATTGCCCTGTACACCGCCCTGAGTCCTTCGGGAGAAGGGCGGTATAGAAATTAAATAATAATAATAATAATAATAATAATAATAATAATAATTATTATTATTATTATTATTATTATTATTATTATTATTATTATTATTATTATTATTTAATTTCTATACCGCCCTTCTCCCGAAGGACTCAGGGCGGTGTACAGGGCAATACAATAAAAAATACAATGTACAAAATTTAAGAAAGAATTAAATAGTGTAGCCCCAAATTACAATAAAAATTATTATTAATAATCATAATAATAATAATAATAATAATAATTATTATTATTATTATTAGTTATCCATTTAATAGAATCAATTAAAGGGGAGCATATATTTTTTTATACTGGCACATTGCAAGTTAGATTACTGTCTCTGAAATAAATGAAACAAGCACTAAACTTTGGAGTTAAAACAAGCATCAAACTTTGATAGCTTCCATGGATAAAGATATACAGTAAATAAGAGAATAGCTTTCACAAAATGGCATCAGAAGATGTCAAGCGTGACATAGAATCCTCCATTTGTATTCTCAGCAACTGCTCTTCAGAGCTTTATTGTTTCTGATATTGGAGGTATGTTGTCATCATAATTCATAGGCATCTGAAGTGCTGTTCTCTGGTCTTTCCTTTTGAAAACATCAACATTGGCAGCTATCATTGCATTTTATAGAAGCAAATTTTATCATTCAGTAATATATTGTGTAATGAATCTGCCACCATTCAATGTTGTTAGCCTTGTTACATTACAAGAGTTTGTGGCACTGATTTATAATAGTTACTCCTTCCTAAGCGGGCAGTTATAATCAGTGATGATAGGAATGGAGAGATCAAGCTGTAAGCTCATTCTCCATTGTATGATTCTTATGGGTCAACAGCCCCCTGCTCCTATTAATATCTTCCGGAAGCTATTGGGAAAGATCATCTAAGGTCAGGTATAATTAGAATGCAGGTATTCTACATCTCCAATCCTGGGTTGAATAAACAATACCAAAATGTTATTACAGTGCCTGGAAATTATTAAAGCCTGGATAAGGAAAAATAAAGGCTTAGGCTCAACCCTACCAAAAAAAATTGCTTGGGTTTAGAAGTCATCAGATTCCAAGGAGATTCCATTTGATCCTGGATGGTTTGTAGGAAGACAATGAAAACTTTGCTTTTCCAATATACCTTGGGGATTTTAATGCTCTTTCCTCTAATTTTGAAGTACTACTTTTATTCCTAGTATTTATTTGTGTAGCTGTATTTTTATTTTTGTATTACAATTTTGTTATTTTTTAGAATCTGATTTATTAAGATATGAATGCCACTCAGAATCATCAGCACGTTGAATGGTATCTGACAGACATATTGAATTTGTTATCTGTAATTTGAGAAATAGGCTAACTATTCTGTAACTATTGACACCATCTCAGGTACTAAATATTGTCTACAATTTACGCATGATTTCAGCTTTCATAGCTTCCATCTAAAACTTAGCCCCCCACGCACAGACACTCAGACATTTCTCAGTATCTTAAGAAACTATCATTGGAGCATGTTCTTTCATTATTTTTTTCTATAAACTTCTATAAACATCCTATAAATGTTCTTATTGGAAGGAGTGCATTATAGTCAATTCACTTCTTGTTGCCAGCTGAGAACTCAGGTCTTGTGTGTGTCTTGTTGCCCCAGCGTGTATTATTTTACACTTGTTTTCTTTGCACTTCATTTGGCAATGAGAAGGAGGGAAAGAGAGAGAGAGAGATGCTTTTGTGGTACTTTATTTTACTTTTTTTAAATAATTTGTTCTTTTGGGGACATGTCAGTGCTCATTCCTAATTCAAATTCATTACACATTATTAAAAAGTTCTGGTCCCATTACAGAAACTTGTAGAATCCTATTGCTTACCTTCCTTCATTGACCAATTTATCAGACCTGTTAATTTATTTCTACTCTCTGCTTTCTGTTATTCACCCATAACTAATGTAATAATGAAGACTGAGTAAGTACTTCTTTTATACCAAGTTGGTTAAATTTTCTGTGGAGTACTTGGTGAGCAATTTTGTTTTGAAAGCCCAAGTAACTTCCATTCAGTCCACATTGGAGGGACAAAACTTACTGCAATAATTATATCTTATTTCAGCAAATTTATTTTTCTATATGTTTGTACCATTTTATGAGCCTGTAATTTTTAAAGCATTCTTAAAACTTAAAATGATCTTTACTTTACTTGTACTTTAAATCAGCAGATAGTAGTAGTAGTAGCAGTAGTATCTACAGTAAGAGTTTGCTTGCTCATGTTTGCCTTCTAGTCCAAACTCCTGCTCAGGCAGGAAACCCTATACCATTTCAGACAAATAGCGGTTCAGTCTCTTCTTAAAAACTTCCAGTGTTGGAGCATTCACAACTTCTGGAGGCAGGTTGTTCCACTGATTAATTGTTCTAACTGTCAGGAAATTTCTCCTTAATTCTAGGTTGCTTCTCTCTTTGATCAGTTTCCATCCGTTGCTTCTTGTCTTGCGTTCAGGTGCTTTGGAGAATAGCTTGACTCCCTCTTCCATTTATATTGGAACTATTTAAAAACAGATTTGAGAATACAACACACACACACACATATGATACAGATTTTTCTATTCCTTTTCTATACAGGAAAAGAAAAAGAATGGAGTGGATAATGAATTGTGAGAAAAGAAAAGAGAAAAGTAAGGAAGAAAAAAAGAGATGATAAGAATTATAATATTTATAAAAGATTATAAACCACTTCCAATCCTTTTGACAGTGGTTATAAATGTGAGAGTAAGATTTTTAACTGGCTTTAAAAGTTTATTAAAGAATGCATCTTGCTTGCCATTGTGTTAGCCTTTATTTTACATTTTCCTGTTTTCTAAATGTCGGCCCAGTAATAATATTTAATCACACTTTGCTGTATTATAGTTAACAGCTTTAATAGGTTGGTACAAAAGGACATCTACCAGTTTTGACCCAGGAAGTAATTATGAAATAAAAGACAGATTTTTGCTCAGGCTAGAATTAGTTCAGCAATTCAAAAAATAAGCAGTCACCTTGGATTCGCATAACTAAAAGTGACACCTTTTCTTTGGCTATGGGCTAAATAGATCTTTTATAGTTGACTCAGATATTTCAACTGTCCATTGTGTTTGCTCTTCTGTTAATTAATCTGAGAATCGGTTGTTTTGCTTTGACATTGTCTCAAAGTTCATACTGTATGTGTTAAATAATGTGAGAAATTTAATAAGGTTTTTTTTCTTTTCTAAACTAAGGTTCATCAGATGGTTATCAGAGGTTATTTTTAAGAAGGAAAAAAGTGACATGTAAATGTAGAAAGCTACGACGGGTTTATCTCTGATACTTTTAGTTCTTTTAATTTCTGTTGTACTGAACTGTGATAGAATACTTGGGTCTGCATTTTCATACTGTTGTTTTCCATATGAAGGTTGCTAATGTAACTAGGCTCGTATGGAAGACCTACTCAGACAATTCATATTGGTTAATGAAAGAGGTTCCCTGTGTTAGTAGGCTGGAGCTGAATGCACAAATACATACTGGACGGTATGGATAAGGCATCTCCCCACAAACAAAATATCCTCCAGAAAACAAAACCTCCAATATGGAACAGGCAGTTGGGTAATGGTTTGAAAGGTTGCTGATTCCTTCATTCTCTGTCCTTTTCCTTCTTCCTTTCAAATCACATGGCCTAGTGCAGAGCTGAATGAAATGAGTGGAATGAAATACTGTAGCTGTGGTGACCATTAGGTCTCCTCCATCTGTTGCTCTAATATCAAAGTGTGAGTATAATCAGATATTTTCCTGAGCCAGTTGGTCTAGTGGTTAAGGCACCATGATGAAAAGTGAGTTCTAGTCTTGCCTTAAGTATAAAAGCCGACTGGGTGACTTTGGGTCAAACACTCTTCTCAGCCCAGTTCACCTCACAGGGTTGTTGTTATGGGTAAAATAAGAGGAGGGAGTACTAGGCATGTTTAGCTTCCTTGAGTTATTTCTAAAAGTAGTGAAAGGTAGTAAATAAATAAATAATAGAATAAAATCTTGCTGGCTACAACTGGAAAGAGCTGTATTTTCTTCAAATCTTTTTATTACCACTGCAATCAAACTATCCCTTACCATGATTCAGCAGAATAGATAATTCTTTCTACTATATTAACAGATTCAGATTACATACACTAATTAGCATGCTAACCCAAACTGTTCCTAATCAGAATTTGCAGCTTAAAGTATATTTTCCAAAGTAATATTAGGGAAAAGTGCTCATAATAGTTCTTGTATATTTAAATCACAAATACAACTATATAAAGAGAAGCAGGCAGAATGAATGACTTTTATGAGAATGTCCAAATGCATAAAATATTTTCACTGACTCAGCAGTGATTCAGAACTAATACTGCCCTGTAGCAATAAACTTTGTTGATTTTGTTGGTTTTATTTGCAATTTAATTAGAATATGTTTGTTTTCATTAATAATGAAATGACAACCTGATTTCAGTGGAATGGACGAAGAGTGAAAAACTCTGGTATTGATTAAATTCAAAATAATTTGTTCTATTATTGCCGTAAACTATGCTGTAAATTTTCAGTTAAAAATGCAGAAAAACGATTTTTAAAATCAGACATACTGTATATCGCCATGCTTAAAGTTATTGGGATAAAGATGTAGTGAATGATTCAGTGATGTAATGTTGAAGTCAAAATAAAGTATTTTACTATGCTGAATAAAACTAATGGAAACATTCACTGGAGTAAGACAAATGGTGTTAAATGAGAAAACACACCATGAATTGCAAATGGAGCTGAGTTAATTTGTTGCTACAGTAGTGTTGCCCTACTGTTAAATGAAGACTGTGTAATTATCTTGCTGGCAAAGATAATGTCAAAACCTCATTTCTCCTTACATGCCTCGTTTTTACATGAGGGCTAATTGAGCTGCAAGGTGACAACTGATTATATATGGCTATCATTGGGGTCCTCTTGCTCAATTTGCAAATAATGTTATATTTCTTAAGAGATTACTTTTATATCACTCGTCAAATTAAAGGTAGTAAACTTTGTACTCTTTTTAGTATGTGCCCTGTAATCAGCAATATATTATCCTGAAAGATGCAATTCCCCCCCCCGAGGTCTTGTATTTAATTATTTATATATTTAAGATGTGGCCACATCTACCTTGTCTTTCTGAATATCAACATGCAAGCTATAATGGCACCTTTATAGTACTGATGACCGCCAACTATTTTAGCTACTTTTATGTTCTAGTTAAATCACTGAGATTTCCACTAAGTTAATACATACTAGCTTTTAAAATAAAAAAAAAATCTTTGTTTTTCATGCAAGATGCTTGATAAACTTTTTTTAAAAATTGTTAATCTATTTCAAGAGGTTTTCAAAAGCTTTTTCATTCTGTATTTCAGATTCTGACCTTTATGTTTATAAATAACAAATTTGCTCTTAATTTAATTTAATTTAAAAGTCTGTTCTAGAATACAATCTTTGGTGCTGGTTATATGCATAAGACAATACTCTATACTGATTGTGGTTTCCTCTTCCATTTACCTGTTGATCAGCTAGTTAATGAATTAATGGTAGAGAATTCTTTTGTTTGATTTATCTTTTATATTTTCTTCAAGGCAGCATATATAGAGATCTACCTTTAATTTATCCTTATAACAATGTTGTAAAGTAGATTGGATTAAAAGTTATGAGCTTCTGTGACTTGGAATAAACTTGAACCTGGATTGCCCTGGTCCTATACCAGAAACTTAATCCATACACTATGCTGTGTTTCTTCTTCTATCATTCTCTAGCTTTGATTGAAAAAATTCTTAAATTATGATCTTTTTTTAACCATTGGTATACATAAAATGATAAGGGATGCGGTGGCTCAGTGGGTTAGGACGCTGAGCTTGTCGATCAGAAGGTCGGCAGTTTGGCGGGTTGAATCCCGAGTGCCGCGTAACAGAGTGAGCACCTGTTACTCGTCCCAGCTTCTGCCAACCTAGCAGTTCAAAAGCACGTAAAAATGCAAGTAGAAAAATAGGGACCACTACGGTGGGAAGGTAACAGCGTTCCGTGCGCCTTTGGCATATAGTCATGCTGGCCACATGACCACGGAGACGTCGTCGGACAAACGCTGGCTCTTCAGCTTTGAAACGGAGATGAGAGTTGGAAACGACTAGCACACATGTGCAGGGGAACCTTTACCTTTACCTTTATACATAAAATGGTGAAGTCTTCAATGAATGTTTAATAGCTCAAGAACTTTGTTTCTGAATGCAGTCAGCAATTGTTTGATCAATAGAAAGGATTATCAGAGGAAAGGAAAATCAGTTTAGATTTTATCCTCAGGAAGGCATTCATTCTTGATTTGCATTTTTAGTATTGTCATGTTTTGAACAAATAGGAATGAAAAGATCTATTTGTGTTCTTGTTTCCAACTCACAGTGTTGCACAAACTTCATAATTTAATTTAGCATTATAGCAAAATGATGCTAAATTAAATCTTTGGAAATAATATATTTTTTCACCAATTTCTCCCTTTAGTGCAAGGAACACCAACTTCAGTAAGCTCATGCATGCTGTTTAAATTGCAAAATAAAAACTATTATTTTTTCATGCTTGTATTTAACTTCTTTTTAATTAGTGGGAATTGTTTCATTTCCTCTAGGGTACAATTTTTAAAATCTTATTTTAAAAAAAAATCCAATAAAACTTTTCCCCACAGGAAAAATTCTTTATAACTACTTCCAAAATTTTATTTCACAGTGACATGGACAATTTTCCTATAATGGATTTACAAAAGAAGCTGGGTTTTGAAGAATCTTATGAGAAGGGAGAAAGTATGATAAATTATGTCTATGAAGGAGGAGGTGGTGTGATGGAAGTGAAGAGGCAGTTTCCCAGGAAAGATGGGAGCATGGGGGAGTGAGAAAAAAGACATCACAAACTGGAACTGGATTGGAGAAAGAGGAAGAGATTAAGGATAACTTATTTCTAAAGTCTCCCCAAGTATATTTGTTATCGTTTGAGTAATTTAGGTTTAATCTGGCAAAATTCTGTCTGAAGGGTATAAGCAAATAAGGAACTGAACTTTGGCTGGATTGTTCTATGTTGTTCTTGAGCTGACAAAAAAGAAAAGTCAAGTTCTACAACATTATTTGAATGGATTAAAGATTAACATTGTTAGAAATAAAAGGAAGGAAAATAATTGGCTTATTTGATCAAGATTAAAATAAATTGTTATTATTCCTTTTTTCCTTTTTTTCTGCACCTCTTACTCTTTTCTGTTGTAATTATCTTTAATAAAATTGCTACAAATAAAAGGTAGTGGCTATCCTTTAGCAATGCCAACAAACAACTTGTTTAAAATTGATGATGTTCCTAATTGCTTTTTAGAATAATACAGAAGTGATTCTACTGTATCTTCAACTGTACTCTAAAATGTTTTCATTAAATTCTCTTCCTTCAAATATAAATTTTATATTCATTGATTCCATGCCAAGTTTTAATGAAAACAATGGTATGTTTTGTATATATAAATAAATAAATGATTGGGTATTTGAGATCTACGGTAAATTTACCTTGTTGTAAAATAAATTGATATTTGAAAGAGTTATATTTTTAAAAAACTGAATAAAATAAACAGGTGGTATACAGAAAACATTTCACTATTTTTGGGAAGCAAGTGAAGTAGTTGAATCATTTGCTTTTTAGTTTTAATAACCTTGGAGAGATTTTTTTCTGAGCAAGTAAGAAAAATCTACAACTTGCTCATATGGGCTACAATTGAGTTGTGTGCATGAGTTACAATTCTTACCAATAATTTTAAAATGTTACAGAGTCCCTTCATTCTTGGTGCACATTGTTTGCCATTTTTGTTTGTGGCAGTTGAACAAGTTTGAAAAACATTCATGATGTTTCCCTTCCAGTGTGAAATAGCAATATGGAACATAATATTAAAATGTTACAATATTTTGTAATATTTAGAAGATTTGAAGCTCTTTCTAACTTGGTAGATCAAACCTACACTAAATTAATTGCACTTAACTCATTTGAAGTGATCTTTATATTTTCAGTTGGACTACATTGTGACTTGCAGTTAAAAGTTTCAGATATTTCAATCTATTAGCCATATTTGATACCGGATTGTAAATATGAAATATATGTCAGCATTGAAGCATTTTTGTAATATGAACAGCATATTGAACTTCCAGATACCACAGAAGTAATAACTGTGTGGTAGAAAATGAAAAATGGTTTCAGGGGCACAATTTTCACCCCCTGGATTGATACTGTAGAGGCCCATAGGATTATTCAGATTCTTACTCCAAGCATCACAGAATTTTGTATTGGAGATTCTCCCAATTTTGCAGATAACATTGTGATAGGGAAATAACATCCTCATAATGCTCTAGGGTAGTATGTAGAAGGGGCAGGGGAATGGTACGTGGAAAAATGGTTCAGAATCTACTCTTCACCTAACTTCCAGCAGGATAGGTGAGGGCAGGGATTTAGACAAACCTTTTAAATGGTTTAAGCTTTGATTACTTTTAGAAAGCAAGTGAAGGAGTTGATGGAACAATATAGATATTTCTCGCTTTTTATTTCCCCTTTGCCAGGTTACATCCAACTGAGTGATCCAATAATATGGAATTGTTCTCCCCATGAATTTCTAGCTTTTGTTCTAAGAAGAAAATTGCCTACTTTATGTTTGCTATGAATGTTTTTGTCTCTATCATGCTTTTGTTTTCAAGGATTTCTGATAACTTATTTTAACACAGTATTCTATTTCTGAATACTAGTTTCTTCTTTCCATTTAATTTGTGAAAAATATAGATGAGTATATCTTAGAATGTACATATGATGCCTTCCTCACAATTTAGGAAACACCTATTCTCATGGGAGAGGAAATGTGTGTCAAAGGGTATAATTTTCAGCAGGTAAAAGTACAAGTCGATCATTAAAGAAATTGTTTGTTTTTGTAATATAGTAGATGTAATGTCTTACATTAAAGAATATTATCCTAATACTCTGCATTTCTATTGTATTCATATGTACTTTCCATTATCTTCTGAAGCTGAAACCAAGCAGCATTAAGTTTTTAATACTTGCTCTTTTTTAACCAATTGTGTTTCTCCCATATTTCAAGACTGTTTATTATTTGAGCAATATAAGAATATAATCTAGAATTTCAATTGGGTTAGCGCTAACTTTTATTTACCCAAAAGCAGTTTTGGTATTTTACAGCAAACATCTCTCCTGATGCAGAGAGCTCTCTCAACAGTGGGCTGCCCTGGGTGCTGACCTCATAATTTCAAGAAGCAGGTGGAGGTGGCAATTATAGCTATGGCCACTATCTTGAACCTTCTGTACTAGATGATGAATTGCAAATGGCTGGCCTAGTGCACAACAATAAACTCAAATAAATCTTCAATGTGTAATAATGACAAGACTGAAAGACTGGCAGCTATAACAAGGCTGCTTTTGTCACCCACTTTACTGTAGCCTTCATATCCATCATTATCAGCTGGAGCTAGCTCAAGAGCTGGACAAGAAGGTCTGAAGAAGGATGAGTTGTTTGCACTGAAGCATCCAGTAGGTCCCATCTGGCAGAGAGTAAATGGGATTTTTTTTTTCATTCTGCCTGTTCAGTGGGCCAGAGCTGTCCATCATTTTGGGCAGAGATCTGATTGCATCATGCTGTGGGACAGTATGGCTCAGTTGTTTAATATAGCACTGATAATCAAAATAACAGAGAATTGCATTTTTATTCATATTACTATTTTTCCCAAAATTATATAGCAAAAGCAGTGTCCTTAAATTACGTTTAAACACTGATGTCCTACACATGCATATGCAATTACTATTATATACTTCTAGAGAGATGACATTATTGTCATCTGTTTAGCGATATTTGGAGATTTCCTCAAACACAACAGATATTGTAAATGCTTCTTCCATTTGACTAAGCCTGTAGCAAATTTCAAAAAGCAATCCTACATTCTATTTGGGTAATTGTTTTATTGTATCAGAACTCTATTCTTTCCTTCAGTCCAAAAGCAGATTGGTTGAGTTCATACCATATATTAGCTTTAATATACAGGTATTAAAGCTGAGCAAAGCATTTAAAGGGAACCTCCTCAGTGTCCTTTCCTTGAAACACAGCCCTAGTACATCCCTTGGAAGCAGCTTTGAGGATTTTTTAAAGTTTTTATTAAATGATAATAATAATAAAGTTGGAAGGGACCTTGGAGGTCATCTAGTCCAACCCCCTGCTCAGGCAGGAAACCCTATACCATTTCAAACAAATGGCTGTCCAGTCTCTTAAAAACTTCCAGTGTTGGAGCATTCACAACTTCTGGGGCAAGTTGTTCCACTGATTAGTTGTTTCAACTGTTAGGAAATTTCTTCTTAGTTCTAGGTTGCTTCTCTCTTTGGTTAGTTTCCATCCATTGCTTCTTGTCTTGTCTTCTGGTGCTTTGGAGAATAGCTTGACTCCCTCTTCTTTGTGGCAACCCCTGAGATACTGGAACACTGCTATCATGTCAACCCTTGTCCTTCTCTTCATTAAACTCGACATACCCAATTCCAGCAACCGTTCTTTAGCCTCCAGTCCCCTAATCATCTTTGTTGCTCTTCTCTGTACTCTTTCTAGAGAGTCAACATCTTTTTTACATCGTGGTGACCAAAACTGGATGCAGTATGTGGCCTTACCGAGGCATTGTAAAGTGGTATTAACACTTCACGTGATCTTGATTCTATCCCTCTGTTAGTGCAGCCTAGAACTGTGTTGGCTTTTTTGGCAGCTGCAGCACACTGCTGGATCATATTTAAGTGATTGTCCACTAGGACTCCAAGATCCCTCTCGAATTGTGCATGTGCAGAGAATTCATTACTTTGTCAACAAACCCACTAGAGGTGCTCCTCTTTATAAGCATGAGAAACCTCTGCAAGCAGCTGTGTCACATCTACTATGGGATGTGGTTACTTCTGTAGTTTGCAATGTGCTTCCCTTGTGCCAAATCAGTTCATGAAGTGCCTTTTTTAATATTTTGCACAGCCCCACATAATTACGCTTATTCAAGTAAAACCTTGAAATAGGGAGCCTTGCAGAAAAGAAGTTCGGTCGTTTCATGCAACTGTAGATAGAGGAGGGTTTTGTTATGTCTTCTGGGTCAGTTATATGCTCCAGTTTTGTATTATGCTACAGATGAGCTGAGCATACGGTCTACTGTTTATTCTGCTTTTTTGCACAATATGTACCTTCAGTCATTTGATAATTTTTCAATTCTGGCCTTGATTGCATTAGTTTGAATAACTTGATTTCCCCTCAATTTTTGTAGAAATTAGTTATGTAATATTTTTCCTTACCAATATTATGTTTATATTTTTATTATATTATTTCAATATTGATATTTTGTTTTCTGCTCATTCAATAAGTTCTAATTTTTAACTTGCATCAGTGCTCTTCTTTGGTGTCTTTACATAAATAGCCAATTTCTTTCAGTTTGACTTGAAGTAAATCTCTGCCTCCTATTTCAGTGAATCAAGTGTTATCTATCAATATCACTATAACATGTAACGTATAGTGCATAGTCATTAGTTTTCTTGTTTTTTCTGTCCAAACAGTCTAGTTCAGTTTGTGAACATTTTTTCTAATTTATTTTTGTTGGAGAGAGACTGGTGGAGCCAGGGGGAAGAGTTAAGCAGGAAATTAGTCTAGAATCCTCACAAGGCACAAAAGGGCAAAGTCCAACCCCTCTTGAATGCTATTGAACCTTATATAATCCTACCCAAAATCAGCAAATTGAATTCTTCATATGCGGAGCTGGTTATTCACACCTAACAATTTCAAATATAATAGTTATTGCATAATTATTTGTATGTAATTATTCATATTTTAATTACTCTGCCCTGTGCTTCTAGAATAAGAGGTTGCAGTAATTTATTTACTTAGTTTATTCAATTATATGGTTGCTCATCTGAACAAAGCTACCCATCTCAAGAAAGTGATTATGGGAGACTAACAAAAATTGAAAACATCCTATCAATACCAAAACAAATGCATAGTACATATGTACATAAGTACATAGTCTAATCCTTAATATTTTTATTAAGTATTATTATTACTTATTACTATTACATAACTACCTAGAGACAGTGATGGACTGGAAGAAGGCCAACATACTGAATAAAAGGCAATCTTTGAAAGCAATCTAGAAGTTGCAGCTTGGACAGAATTACCGTGACATTGATACAGCACTATATCTGGCTTCCTCTGAGTTGCCAAACTCAATTTCAGGCACTGATAGTACTCTGTAAAATCCTATATGGCTTAGGGGCCAAGAACCTCGCTACCATTAATCCTGTGCATTAAGTACTTCTATGTAGTTCCATCTGTACAGATCTGAATATAACCAAGTAATAAGTTTTGTAATGCCATATACCTCTGTTCAATATTATAGCTTTAAAAAATAGTGTGAACATTAAAAATACATACATTTAGAGAACAATTTTTTGTACCATTAAAGTTTTACTATTTTATAAAATGGATCTGTTAAAAACTTTTGTTTTATTTATGTAATTCAGTTTACATAATTGGACATCTCACGGTGGTGACTCTGGGCAAAACATAGCCAACAGTAAAAATTAAATAATTGCCAGCAAAAGTAAAAACAAACAGTTGAACTATGATTCATATAAGCAGTATGACGTTTTAGCCAGTAAGAATCTACTCAAATAAGACAATTCTGACTTGAGGGACAGAATAAATTAAAAAACATTAAATGCAGAGTTCTAAATATTTCTATTCAGTAAATCCTGCAGAGTTCAAAGAGGTAGGTAGGTGAGTTTAAGTTTGTAGCATAGAGCACGTGACATAATGTTAGGCATATGGTGTTAGCCTACAATGTTGGGTTGAAAATATATTAACCATAATGCTATGGCTTTAAGAAGTTAATTGGCCAATGGGTGTGTAAGTGTTCTCATGGCCATAAGAGGAAGCTAGGAACGTAGCTTCTCTCTCTCTCTGAATTCACTGATCTCTACTATTACTGTTTTTGCTCTGCTGTTGGTTTACTACTGTTGTAAACCTGAACTGTGTATTGACCTCTGGACCGGTAAGAAGACTTTGTAGTTTGGATTACTCCTTGGACTGTTGCTATTGTGTATGACTTGGACTGTTTATTTTTGACTGTGCATTTTTGTTTTTACACCACCTCAAAGTAAAATACTTTTTGCTTTTAGAACTCAGTGTATTTCTGTGTGTGATTTTTACTGCTCTCAGTGCCCTTCCTTGTCTGTGCAACTCTTTGGTAGCACAAGGAGACCTCTGCACAATAAATTCCTTAACACTGGTTATGGGCCCAGGCCTGTACTGAGAGTAAGTACACACAGTATTCCTAGCTGAGTTTGTATTTGGTGTAAAATGGCACAAGAACTGTTGTCAGGCAGCTCCTGGATAACCCGGTTGGATGGGACAAACTATGTTTCCTGGTCCACAAAATGCTGCTTGCTTTTGCGCAAGGAAGGACTATGGGCTGTTGTAAATAACCCACCAGATACTACTGCTTGGGATCCAGATGACGAAGAGGATGCAAAGAAGTTAGACAACTTTAAACGAAGCAACGAGAAAGCTCTTTGCATTATTGGACTAACACTGAATGACCAGCAGCTTGTCCATATTCGTGGTGAGGAGTCTGCTGCTAGGTGTTGGGATGTTTTGCGAAGGCTTTATGTTCGAGACAGTGTGGGTGCACATATACACCTTACACGTAAGCTGTTTAGGGCTCGTCTGCAGAAGAATGGAGATATGCTGACCCATTTAAATTACATGAAGGCAACTTTTCAAGAGCTTCATGAAAAGGAGCTGATTTTTTCAGAGTTGCATCAGGTCTACATTATTCTGTCATCTTTGGATGAGAGTTATGATGGATATGTTTCTTCTTTGGAAGTCCTGACCAGAGAGGAACTGACATTGACTAACATTACTGGGAGACTGCTGGAAGAGTCCAGAAGGAGGCGTTACAGAGACCAGCTGAGAGAGACACAGCCACGAGAGAAGCAGCAATTCACCACTGCTTACAACGTCAAGAAATGTTATTCTTGTGGGGCTAGAGGGCATATAGCCAAATTCTGTAGAAAGGGAAGAAAACAGAATGTAAATAGCAGTGAGAAGGCTAAAAAGAGCATTGGTTTGGCTATTTCTGGTGAACCAACATCCAGAAACAATGAATTGTGGGTTGTTGATAGTGGGGCTTCACAATGCATTACTAAAGTGAAAAAGAGGTTTGTTAATATGAAAAACAGCAACCAATATGTTTCACTAGCAAACGGTTGGAGGATGAAGGCCTCTGGTGAAGGTAATTCCTATTGTCTATGCATTGATGAACAGTTACCTATGTTATATATACCTAAACTAAGATTCAACTTGTTATCTGTAAGGGAATTGGTTAAGGTTGGGTTTGTGGTAACATTCAGAGGGGAGCAATGCACTATTGAGAGGAATGGAACCTGTGTAACTGCTAATTTGAAAAATGGTTTATTCGTTCTCACAAGTAACCAGGTTAGTACAGTTAAAGCTAACTCACTATGTGAGAACAAGAAGCCACATGATGAGTGTATACATTTATTGCATAGGCGGTTAGGGCATGTAAACTTTAACTCACTACGTAAAACAGTGGAATTAGTAGATGGAATTAAACTGAAGCCATGTAGTAAGTATTTGAATTGCAATGCCTGTAATCAGGAAAAGAGCAAGGCAACTCCTGTAAACAGGATAAACAGCTTCAAAACAACTGTTCCTTTGGAAGTTGTGTTTGCTGAGTTAATTGGACCCATGAAACCAAGTTTAGGAGGGTCATGTTATATTTTAAGTATATTGGACCACTACTCTCGTTATGGTTTTTGTTATCTGCTTAAGTCAAAGGCAGACACTTTCCAACAATTTGCAAACTGGCTGAAGTTTGTGGAGAGAAAAACAAAGAGAAAGGTTCAGTGCATAATTACTGATAATGGCACTGAATTTACAAATAAGCATTTTGTTGATATGCTACAATCAGCTGGCATTGAGCATAAACGTTCAGCCCCTTATAGGCCACAACATAATGCATTTGTTGAGAGACGTGGGCAAACGTTACAAGCCATGATGAGAACCATGTTACAAGATTCTGGCTTAACAGATAGACTGTGGGGGGAGGCAGCAAAATGTGCAAACCATGTTCTGAATTTAGTTGTTAATACTTCTACTGGTAAAATACCATATACTATATGGCATGGTAAAAAACCAAACCTTGATTACCTGCACACATTTGGCACCCCAGCTTGGGTCCACATTCCTGCACAACTCAGGAGTAAAGGCCAACATAGGGCTAGGCAATTATACTTCGTAGGTTACGAAGCTAACCACAGATCCTATCGTTTCTGGGAACGAGGCACAACTAATGTATATAACAGTGCTAGTGCAAAGTTCCTTGAGCACGTTGGTTGGGATAGGTTAGAGCAAGAAGCTGTTAATACTGATCCTCTAGTGTTTGAGGACTCCTCTGATAACGTAACTAGTAATGATAATACATCTCCTGTAAATATGAAAGATGAAGAGGAGATAGGGGAGATAAAAGATGAATCAGAGGAAGGAAAGGAGTCTGAAATTCAAAGCCCTGTAATTCCTTGGCGTTCAACGCGCATCAGACATCCACCTGATCGCTATGAAGCTAGTATATGTCAAGTTAGTGTAGAGCCTTTTAACTATGATGAGATCAGGATGTATCCTGAAAAGGAACAAGCATCATGGAAAGCTGCAATGAACAGGGAGTTGAAGTCTTTGCAGAATCTTAAGGTTTATCAGAAAACAAAACTGCCACCTGGTGAGCAAGCTATAGGTTGTAAATGGATATATAAAATAAAGAAGGGTGTAGATGGAACTGTAACCCATAAGGCACGTTTGGTTGCACAAGGTTTTGCCCAAACTACTGAGGATTATGACGAAGTGTTTGCACCCAGTCTAAGGGCAACTACTTTAAGAGCAGCTTTAGTATGGGCGGCTAAAAACCAATATATGGTTAATCATGTAGATGTTGAAACTGCATATTTACATGCTCCATTGCAACATACTATTTATTTAAGAATACCACCAGGATTGACCAGTGATAGAGACCATGATTGTTGGGAGTTAAAGAAAAGCCTCTATGGATTGAAACAATCAGGCTATGAGTGGAACAAATGTATAGTAAATGAGTTAAGTGCAATAGGTTTTGTAGCCAGTAATGCTGATCCTTGTTTGTTTAGAAGGGAACACAACGGAGCATTATCTTTTCTCTTATTATTCACAGATGATATTGCAATAATAACAAAAACTGAGTTAGAAGCACAAACTATCATTTCAAGATTGCAAACTAAATTCACAATTAGAAATCTTGGAGAAATTAGCCACTATTTGGGGTTAGATATTGTGAAAACAAATAGGGGTTTTAAGGTGTCGCAAGCCAGTAAGATATCTCAGTTATTAAAGAGATACAATATGGAAATGTGTAAACCAGCAAAAACTCCGATGGCTATGGATTTTAAGGACACTAATGTTGAGAGTCCTGTATTTGATAAGACTATGTACCAATCTTTGATAGGAAGTCTTATGTATCTGAGTAATTGGACTAGACCTGATATTTCTTACTGTGTAAATCAATTAGCTAGGTACAACAATAATCCAACTGTTAGACACTGGCAATCAGCTAAACGAGTATTAAGGTATTTGAAGCAAACTATTCACTACTCGTTATATCTAGAGCCAAATCGTGAGTTAATCCTTACTGCATATGCAGATGCGAGTTTTGCCTCTGATTCAAACAGTCGTAAATCTACCTCAGGGTTGGCTGTAATGTTGGGTGATTCTTTGATTGGATGGAAGTCTATTAGACAAAAACACATAAGCTTATCTACAATGGAGGCTGAATTTTCATGTCTATCAGTGTTATGTACAGAACTGCTAGTGTACAAACAATTATTGTTAGATATGGGTTTAAATGTAAATGATCCATTTATTGTGTATGAGGACAATCAAGCTGCAATAAAGATGGCTAATAATGCTGCAGTAAGAACAAGATCTAAACATACTGATCTTCGTTATTTAAATGTCAGACAATGTGTCAAAGATAAATTAATACAGTTAGAGTATTGTCCATCTGATGTAAATATTGCAGACCATTTTACGAAGGTACAAAGTGCTGTGAAACACAATGCTAATTGTGAAAGAATGTGCATAAGATTGTAAGAGTTATATATTATTCTACCCAAAGGGGAGAATGTTAGGCATATGGTGTTAGCCTACAATGTTGGGTTGAAAATATATTAACCATAATGCTATGGCTTTAAGAAGTTAATTGGCCAATGGGTGTGTAAGTGTTCTCATGGCCATAAGAGGAAGCTAGGAACGTAGCTTCTCTCTCTCTCTGAATTCACTGATCTCTACTATTACTGTTTTTGCTCTGCTGTTGGTTTACTACTGTTGTAAACCTGAACTGTGTATTGACCTCTGGACCGGTAAGAAGACTTTGTAGTTTGGATTACTCCTTGGACTGTTGCTATTGTGTATGACTTGGACTGTTTATTTTTGACTGTGCATTTTTGTTTTTACACCACCTCAAAGTAAAATACTTTTTGCTTTTAGAACTCAGTGTATTTCTGTGTGTGATTTTTACTGCTCTCAGTGCCCTTCCTTGTCTGTGCAACTCTTTGGTAGCACAAGGAGACCTCTGCACAATAAATTCCTTAACACATATGCACACCGTCTTATACAGCTAATCCCTTTGTATAAGCATACGTAGTATTCTGTTGTACTGTAGGTTTAGAAACTATCAAATGAGCAGTGAGCTCGGCAGTATTAAACTACCAACAGAGATGTGATTTAATTTGCTTTATAGAATATAAGAACACATATTGTGGAAACCACAAACAATCAAGCAATCAAGTCTTTCTGGTTATCTGTTGCCACCATTCCTTGTGCACAGAGATTCTCACTGCAGCTATTACTATAAAACGTTCCCTAAGTACATAAAGGCTCTAATCGTTAAGATTTTTATTACCAGCCACCCATACAGAGCTGCAAATTGCCTTGTTTCAGATTTATTATGTATTACTCCAGAAATTCTATAAAGATCAAAAGAACTGATTACAATGTTGACCTTTGCATTAACTCATCTGAATTTAAATTCAAGTGTTTGATTTGGGAAAATAAGTCCATTTATCATAGGTCTGCTACTGAGGGGATTGTGCAGCCCTGATTGGGAGTGCTGAAACCAAATTCATTTATTGAACGTGGGCTTGAAAATTGTTTGTAGGACAAGAGAAACAAAAGTTTGACCTGTTATTCTGGTGTGTCGAGGGAACAATGTAGCAGTTGCCCTTTTCAAAACATTTAGTGGTCAATCTGAAGATATATGATATTAATAATTAAGACAGGGAGACAGGTAAATTATAATTAGGCTTAACACAAATTATCTTTTTTAGATGTGAGAAAAAGTAATACAATATAAAGGTTACAGCTAAAAGATGTGGTAGAAAGGAATTGGCACTGTGAAGTAGTGGAAATATTTTTTCTCTCTGATAGTATGCATTTACAATATATTTCTGTTGCCCATAATTTACAGCATATGCAGTATACATGATTAATAAATACATAAAATGTAGTGAGGATAATATCCATTCCTTTATCTTGACACATTCACCAAAAATGTAAGGCAAAAGATGAAAGTGGAGTTTTTTTTCCAACTAAAATTAATTATTAATTGGTTAAAATGCTCATTTCAGGATGAGGGGTACATTATGAGGGGTACATTATGTATTTTAAATGCACTCAGTTTCATTTGCAAAGTATAAAGTATATAAATAGAAAAAAAATATTTTTTTTGCCAAACTCAAACAGATATATTGAAATGATTGAAAAAAAATAGGAAATTCAGAGAATATGAGTAAAGTGTTAAAGGACTATGTATTCCTTCAACATATTTTTGTGAAGTGCTTGTCAAGTTAATAAGTAAACAAACTCATTTTCTGTCTAATTATTCTGTCCATTGCATTTTCTAGGTCTTAAAACTAAAATTATTTCCTAAAAGTTTAATGACGCCATCTTGGCTCAACTCTTTCATTAATGCCTGAAGTTAGTGCAAAAATTGTGCTGTACAGTAATAGTGCTTGCATTCACTTTTGGTTCTCTCCTTTCATATATTGTTATTTATTATCAATTTGTTTTCTTATTTGTTTCTCCCTTCTTTTTTCCCCATGCATTTTTCCCATTGAAATAGTAGAATGTAAATGTAGATTAGGTCCATTTGTGTGTTTTTGTGGAGAGGAGTTCTATTTTCACATATTCATGAGTACCAGCTTGTGAAAAAATAATATTTATGTTTTGTTCTAAAGATAAGCAATTCCAAAAAGATGTCCATAAAGGCTGAAAGTGGCTTTTTCCTCTGCATTTCTTTCCCCCCTTAAAGGGTGTGAAGCAGAAAGACTTTGAATAAAACATTCCTGTGACATATACAGACAAAAAATCTTATTGGTGTTTGTAGATGTGACGGGTCAGATGTCTGTCAATAGTGAGGTACTAGTACATGGCATGACAGCATGTTTGCTGGGTACTCTGTCATGCTATTCTGTCCATGAACAATTTAATGAAAAGGAGAAGCAGGTGGAATCCGAATCTGATTTCTAGTGTGAAATAAGCTTGCCTTGTTGCATGGTTTATGGTGATTTAGAACTGTCAAGGCACTTTCAACAGCTGGTAAGATGGACAGGTTTTACTAGCAAAACTGAGCCACATTTTAACCGAGGGAGCTTCATGAAATGTTTTGAATGTATCATAGTACTATTTGGGAAATTGAGTAATATCTATATGATATTGTACTGCTGCTAAATCTCAAATGTTTTGACAGAAGAGTATATTATTATTAATATGATATATATTTCACTTTATTTTTTAAAGAATCAAATCTGGATATTTCAGATCCTGCATGCATGACAATTCATTAGCTGCAAATGTGCTTGGCTATTTCTTGCTTGCAAAATCTCAAATATTTTTATTTTTTTTATTTTATTTTAATTCCATTTATATCCCGCCCTTCTCCGAAGACTCAGGGCGGCTTACAAGCTTAGCAGTCCCATGACATTTAACTACACTAGATTAGGGCCAATTTAAAATTTCACAGCACACGTGATAGACCACAGTTATCAATATTCTCAAACAGATATGCTGCTGTTTTAAAACTACTTTCAGCTTGAGAGCCATTCCATTGTTTACATTCATGTTAAGGACGCATTGTGGGAATTTTAACAGATAACTGGAAGGCTTAAAGTACCTGTTTTATCCTTAGTACACCCAGCCTTTTTGTAAAGGATAAAAAAGAATTTGGATTCTTAGGATCACAAAATGGATGTAGAAGGGCTGCTCATTTTGTATCTTTGGTTCTGGGCTTTTAGCTGTCTTTCTGTGATTGTGAAAGCACTATTGATTGAATTGGCTAAGTAGTAACATCATGAACAATGGGCTTTGGACTTTACCTTAAAGTCATGTTTAAGTAAGTTCTATTAAAGAACCATTTTGAACTGGCAGGAAACTATCCAGCAGAGAAAGAATAGGCCCTGTACATTAAACAGAAAATATCTTTAATATGATATCCAAAGAAGAGGCTACATTTATCTTCACTGAACTACATTTTAAATACAAAACTCTTCTGAAATATAACTGCTAGCTATCAGTGAATGATTAGCTTCTTGAATGTTGTCTTAAATGCTATCTTAAAGCATAATGGTAGCAGGTAATCGTTTGATTTAGATGAAAAGACAAATAATACTATGGGAATGAATATATAATTCTCCCCAATTTAGCAGCAACTCAGAGTTAAGATATTGAAAATTCCTTTAGAACAAGATTATGATCCCTTTTTTCTTGCAAAAGGAGATCCTTGGCCTTCAATAATGAAGTACTTCAGAAAATGGTTAAGGACAAAGCAAAAGTGTTATATATAACACTTGTTATATGTTATTATATAAAGATTACTGAATGGGGCTGGGAAGTAGCTACTTGATTTAGTTATTTTCATATAAAATCAATTATTTTCTTCTATCTGGAGCAGTTGTTATAGAATGATTAAGCAATTTAACTCTTTTCATAAAACAATAAAATCAACCTTGAGTTACTTATCAAGTAATACAAAGTAATAAAGGTGGAATCAAAAATAACTTTTAAAAAACCCGTCACATCATGGACTGGTGTGAAGCTTTCTAGTATTTTTTAATTAGAAGATAATAGTATAATTCTGCTTTGGAACTTAATTTGGGGGTCTTTATTCATTATTAACAAGGGCTAGAAATCTTTTCTCATGTATGTTCATAGTGGATAATATATTTTTCCTAAGAGTACATATAATTGTAAACTATTGATGAATTAAATAGAATAATTCAAAAATTATTGGGCACCCATTCCGTTTAGTCTAATTTTTTCCCCCAAAGTAATCCCTGTAAACTATCTAAGGCTTCATGTATAGCAAACTTATTTTTAAATAGATTCCAGTGAAACCTGTGTGATTTACTTCCATTTTACATTGTTAAAATCAGATTGTAAACATTCAACATTATTTAATGTTTCTAAATCCTCTAATACATTTATTTTTGTATGTCTTATACCACTTTTTTTAAAAAAATATTCACGATAGAAAGGTTTTATAAGCAATCCCTTCCCTAGCACTCTCCTTTTGTGTGGTATATATTTCATGCTAATAATCAAGGATTACTGTGGGTCAGCATGTCATATCCCAATGGTGTCTAGTGAGATGGAAGGTTATCTTATATGTCAGCTAGATAACCCTGTGAACAATTTTGAGCAGTCAAGATAATGGGACTGAATTCTGAAGCAAAGTAGAACTCTAAAATAAGGCCAGAAATATCCCAGAATACAGTGCTATGTGTCTGCAAAATAATATTTCTTACAACTACAGTCACCTTTTGGCATCATTAGTCATTTAGGTCTGACAACATTCTCCCTAACAGGGTACAATTAAGGGAATGGTAGAATCAAGTGCATACTCCCATAGTGAACAAGAGAACAAACCTTAAGTCCTGACAGTGCTTACTTAAAACTTAAAACTAATTTCCATTAAAAAATAAATGATTTTTTTCAAAGAATATATATTGAGATGTAGAATAGTTACACGATACAATTAAATGATACAATATTACATTGAAGGTATGTCTTCCATACATTTGTGTTTTAGGGCAAAACTGACAAGATTTTTCACAGGCATACATTGGTGTAAAAATTTGCTATATGTAATCAGGAGTGTTACCCCTAAATAAGCATTCCTTTGCTAACATACCTTATTGATTAGATCTTTCAATAAATATTAACAAATATCTTGTGACACCTTAAAAACTGACATGTATTATGTTTTAAGATTCTGTGGATTATAATCTGTTTCATCAGATAAAACTGAGTATTATCCTTATTTGAGAAGCATAATTTCTTGGCATTGGTCATCTAATGGTGGCTTGGAGTTATTTTATATTGGCATCAACTGTACCTGGTTCCAGGTGTTTCTGATTTATAACTTCCTGTATTAATCCAATAAGACTGAAACATTCACTGTATTCTCTCCTGAAATAAAACATGAATAGGCAGGTTTGTTCGAGTTGTATTGTCCTGTACAGATTCTAGGACTTGGATTGGACGTTTTTTTTTTGCTTTGTTTTTGTACATAGGACTTTCCTCTAAGCGCAAAAATCACACAGTAATGCACTACAACATTTAAAATAAATAGGATTTTTGTCCTTCATTTTAGTTCAATTTTTTTTATTATAATACACCAGTGTCAATCAAGCAGGAATTCAGCCTAAAAGCTCATCACTTCTTGATTGCTTGTTGCAATTATGAAAAGTAAGAAATAGTAAGACTAGATGTATAGAAGATTAGATTCAAGTTGTTTCCTGAGCTTGCTTTGTTTGTAAGTATAATAGTGACACCAAAGAAAACAAAAGTTGAGTAATTGGCTGCCTCTCCCTGCTTTATCATCGGTACTAATTTGTATTTACAAGTCTCTTGTTTGAAAAAATATATATATAAAATGCACTTTGTGTTTCCTCTTTATACTTCTATATAAATGATCTTGTTCATGCCTTAGTGTTATAGAAAGAGATTACATACAGAACATCGATAGCATCTTGAAATGAATAAACTTTGTAGGTGATAAATGAAAGAAGCCTCATACAAAGGTATTTCTCTTCAGCTACTCTGAAAGTGCTATCATAATAATAGATGACAAGGTGACTTATATAGCCCTTGGTCAGCCAGTAGAGGCCACTCACTGCGTGCTACATAAAGCTGGACGCTGATTTGGCAATATATTTTTCCTTCTTTATGTCTCTATATACTCACTCTAAACATAGTACAATTACCTCATCTGAGCCTGCCGACATCTTTCTAACTTTTTTGTTGTTCTTCACATCAAGATTTTTACTCTAACTGAATAAACTGAACAGAATTGTTTAATTACAGCTCCAATATTCTTTCTGTATGGCAGCTTTCTAGGATTGTGTAAATACATTTGTCCATTTGCATGTTATGTGTAACATTATTCTGAATTTTAAATGATTAGAATTTGTGCGTCTTAACCAAAAACGTATGTCATAGCATATTTTTTCTGCATGTTCAACTCTCCCAAAGGGATATTTTAAAGAGTAATTTATTTAAAAATTTCTGACTGATGTCTGTATACTTTGAAATAAGCACATAATTTTGCCCACATACAGATAGTCTTCAACTTACAACCATTCATTTAGGGACCATTCGAAGTTACAGTGGTATTGAAAAAAGTGACTTATGACCATTTTTCATATTTGCAATTGTTGCAGCATCCTCATGGTCACAGGATCAGAATTCAGACACTTGGTAACACGGGTCTATTTATGATGGTTGCAGTGTTCCAGGGTGATCACCTTTTGCAGCCTTTTTGACAAGCAAAGTTAATGGAGAAGTGAGATTCTGTTAACAACCATGTTACTAACTTAACAACTGCAGTGAGTCACTTAACCACTGTGGCAAGAAAGGTCATAAAATGGGACAAAGTCCAATAATTGTCTTGCTTATCAATGTAAATTTGGGGCTCAAATGTGGTCATAAAAGTTGAGGACTACCTGTATATAAATTTGCCAGAATGCTCTGACTTGGAGCTGACACATTTGAAACCCCAGTTTACTTCCAAATAATATCATATATGTCTTCTCCACCTACAAATCCGTAAATCCACCACAATCGCTCAGTTTTTACAACTGCTGATAGCATCAAGAATACGTTCTTACATGTTCAAGAGGAGAAAGACTGCACTGAATTTTTATTCACTTCCCAAGTGGAACCAAACTGTTAGGAATAAATGCAAGCAAAGGAAAAGCTTCTCCCACCCTACCCTAAAATATTTTTTGATACATGGAAAATAATCTGAATAACATTCAACTGTTGACTGCATAAAACATGCTTTTGTTTTGTGTACATTGTGTGGGTTTGTAAATTGTGTTTTGTTTGGTGTTCATATTTTCCTTATCCTTTCCAATATATCTAAATGACTTTTCATGGAATTTCCACATTTATTAAATTATGGATTATGTAGTTTGGCAAGCTTGGGGCTTAGAAACATTTTTCTGTAAGTATGGCTAGAGGTAAACAACCATTTTTAGTTCAGAAAATAGCTTCTGCTTCTGTCAACACATTGTTTATTTTCTCCATGAGATAAAAAGTTCAGTTTTCTGATATTTGTACCAAGATAAAGTCAGTAAACAAGATTAATATAGTGTGGAAAAGGTTGTCAGCAGCCCTGGCAAAGGAAATAAGTTGCCTGTACACAGAACATACTGTAAACTGAATAAAAGTGTCAGGTCCACCATGAGATAATGTGATCATGAACCTCTAACAAAGCATGACATAGGCACAGTCGGCTTTTCTTATAGCCACAGTGTAGAAAATGGATTACTATATTCCAGGGATACCCACTGGAATAGCATGAAAACCTCATTTTGAGTTTAATGCAGGATGTAACTCGAGAGCTGCGCCAAATGTTTACCGGCAATGTTAAAATAACTGTTAAACTGTTAATGTTATAAACAGTCAATCATATCAGTTACTATGATTTTGGTATCATTGATATTTCATAACCACCAATTAACCTTTCATAGCTCAGCTTATATTATTTTAAAAAGTAAGGAGATCTAGGGGTAAGGTAAGTAAGTAAGTGATGTGAAATTACAATGACAGAAATATATTTGTATGTCCTTCTTGCTTAGTGATATTTAACATTTCAGGAAGTATCAGCAATTTGTCACCGTTTTTAACAAAAAATAAACATGTTGTTATGTTATCTCTGGATGCCTCTGTTCTGTGCCAGAAACCCTGACACTAGACCACATAAATGTTTCATTATCAAAAATTGATAAATTGTACCATTTGTAATTCTGGGGATTGAAAATATTAGAGGTTGCCCTTGTTTATACCAGTTCAGAATCAAATTGTCTTCTGCACCTAAGTAGATGGGCTGGCATTACTGGAAACTGTTGATGAGGCAATTACAATTCTACATCAGGCATGAAAATCTCCATCCCATAGCTGTCTGTTTTAGGCCTCTTGCACAACCTTTCTGCCTTCACATAGAGAAATGGGCTCATTTTGACACCAGTTCTTGGGTATAATTTTGTATAGGGAGTTTGCTAATTGTGCATATACATTGCCACGGGAAGTTTTCTAACTTTTGGTCATAATTTTGAAATTTTCCAAGCATGTGTTTGACCTATACCACTGATCATATTTGTTATCCTACATTTTATCCTGCATTTAAATCTTAAATAAATCCCTTCTCTGTAGCATTTTATGGATTGTTTAGATCCCATGTAGAAGTGAAGTTATTAAAAACTGAAGCAGCACAAGGACTTCTTTGGCTATTTTTTTTAGTGTCATTGGGGTGCATTGTAATTTCACATTAGTTACTCACCCCTAGATCTCCTTACTTTTAAAATAATTTAAGCTAAGCTACAAAAGGTTAATTGATGGTTATGAATTGAGTAGTGCATCTCTTAGAGCCACTATGTGCTCTCTTCATTCTGGAGTCTTGGGTAGCAGAAAAAGCTTAATTATAAATAACCCTTGTGGTTTTCTATGCCCATTACTGCTATACAATGCAGTATTTTATGCCCATCCTTTGGATGTTCATTGATAATTCTGATAACTTCTTCAAAATAATGTAGAAATACAGAAGACTGGAATAGCCTTGCTGGAATATACTATGGACTGGGTCTGCTCAGGATATCTTATATTCAAAGAAGCTTGGTATACAAACTGGTATCTCCACAATCAGCATCTGTAATATCTTAGTATTTCAAAATAAATATTTTTCATGCTTTAAATACTTTTAAATTCCAATACACAACTTATAATACTTGTGATTCTTTTAGATTACTACAACAGGCTCATGTAGTAACAAAAAAGCCGTGCTTTTATCACAGGAATTCCATCACCATGAGTAAGTGTCTGTATTATTCTTTCATTATTTCTTTTAGCTTCCTTTGCATATCTCCCAGTTTGAATTATATATTAAATTTCATCCTAATTATCCAGTCAAAAGTGCTGTTCTTTCCAGTATTTTTGTGGAGAAACATATGTGTTAATTTTAAAACAGCTCAATTTCTTGAGTGCATGTATTTTTGTTATTTTCCATCCTAGAATCAGAGTGTTACCTGAAGATAAAGGAAGCACTGTATCTTATCTAGCTTAGGTCTGTCCAGATATACTTTCTTATTTCTTTGCTTTTGCTTTTGAAATAAGAATAGGGATAAAAGGAGAGTGATTTAGAGAAGTGCACAAGCTGCTTTGAAACACTGATTTTGGAATAAGTGTTCCAAGTATTAGAATCCCCTGCAAGAAATATTGGAAATTAAATGCAAAATCACCAAGTATAGCACGTAAAAATGCAAGTAGAAAAATAGGGACCACTACGGTGGGAAGGTAACAGCGTTCCGTGCGCCTTTGGTGTCTAGTCATGCCAGCCACATGACCACGGAGACGTCCTCGGACAAACGCTGGCTCTTTGGCTTTGAAACAGAGATGAACACTGGCCCCTAGAGTTGGAAACGACTAGCACGCATGTGCGGGGGAACCTTTACCTTTTATATATGTATGTTAATTTGAGAGTGGTGATAATACTGTGTCTTGGTATCATTTAAGTTACTAAAAATTGTAGCAATTTTAAAAAGCAACTAGTGATACCAAAATGTGCTTAATGCTTAGATTTCTCTCCTCTTGCTAAAGCTCTGATTATCTTAAGTAACAAAGCTGATTGAATTGGGAAGGGAAAAATAATACATGTTTTTCATTTTAAACTGTGGTGTAGTTCTCAAAGTATTCTATAATACAATAAATAGACATGATACCACAAAGGAACATAAACTGAAGATGCAGTTCTATGTACATGAATTGTATTGAATATCATTGAAATCTATAGCTTTAATTCTGATTAAACTTTCTCTAAATGATGTGTATATGTGTGCAAAAGTATTAAATCCAAAATGCTAATATATGTGTGTGTGTGTGTGTGAATATATATATATATATATATATATATATATATATATTTGTTTTCTGAGGTTTTTGCGGGTGTTTGTAGATCTTTGGTCATTCGGGTTTTTCCCCACATAGAATTGGAGGTATCAGGGCAACATTTTGATGAAATCTCATCCGTCATCCTCAGGCTGGTGACTTCAGCTTCATTCTTCTGGGAAGAATGAAGCTGAAGTCACCAGCCTGAGGATGACGGATGAGATTTCGTCGAAACGTTGCCCTGATACCTCCAATTCTACGTGGGCAAAAACCCGAATGACCAAAGATCTACATATATATATAGGCATATTTACTTAAAGTATAAAATCTTTGAACACCGGGATGGATAAAAAACAGTCATCTATTGCTAAAAGATTATAATAAGCAATAAAAAGTAGCCGTTTAAAGCATATCTACCTAATCTAAGCTTTCACTGGTCCTCTGCCAGCATCATCAGAGAAAGCATTGAAGGTTTGAAAAAACATTGGTAAGCCTGTTTGGTTCCGTGCTGTGCTCATTGGCCGCATAATGGACCTTGCTTTAGCCGATCATGATTGTTCTGACTGTCTCGCATCACTTCCCTTGCAATCCGGTCTTACTGTCCCTTTTTTTATCTTTCTCCTCCCTATCTGTTTTGGTTTGACTAACTTAACTGATCTTGTTTTCTTTTGTTGTTCCTCATCCAATGTCATAGCTGTTGGTATTTGTATTTCCTTGTTCTCTGTGTCCTCCTTCTCTATCCTTCTTGCTTGTGATTGGCCATTCTGTGCTATGCCTGGGTTTCCCTCTTGACTCCCTTCCGTGATTTCTGCAAACAGCTCCCCGCCCCAATTCACTTGCACGTATGACTTTCTTTCAGTGCTTATCCACTGATCTTTATCTGATCCCTGGATTAGTCACCCCAATGTTTTTTGTTTATTTATGTCCTGCCCTTGCTTTCTGCTATCTGATTTAGTTAATCTTGCTGTATTTGGACATTCTTTGTGTGTTGGTGGTGTATGTGTGTTGCGGCGCTCTCTTTCCTTGGTTCACCCATATCTGTTCAATTGGGGTTGTCTTCAGATCATTCCTTGTCTTCTCGGCTACTTGTTGCATGATCAGTATTTTTTTTTATTATTTTAATTCCATTTATATCCCGCCCTTCTCCGAAGACTCAGGGCGGCTTACAAACTTAGCAGTAGCCTTCATTCTATGTATATGCCTGCTTATTAGGGCTTTCACACACACCCCAAGCGGCATTATTACAAAGTCAGCTTAATTGCCCCCAACAATCTGGGTCCTCATTTTACCTACCTCGGAAGGATGGAAGGCTGAGTCAACCTTGAGCCTGGTGGGATGCGAACCTGAACTAATTGCAGGCAGCTGGTGTTACTTAAGGAGGCATTAGCCCACTGCTCCACCAAGGTATTTTCTTTTTCATATGAGTCGCGTTATCGTCTGTTTGCTGTATTTCTTTCGATGGGTCATGCATTCGCTGGTTATTTTCCTGGCCTTGGGATGGTCGCTTCATTGTGCCTGTCCGTCCATCCATTCCTGTTAAGCTCCTGTCTTCCAAGTGCTCTCCATCTGTTTGTGCGTGCACATGACGTTGTCTTCTCTTCCCTCCCCTCACATTATCCGCCTCTGATCTTCGGGAGTTATTGCATGATTATTTGTCGTCTGTTCCTGTTTTTCGGGCTCGGTGGGTTGTTGTGTTTTAGATATCTCTTCCGGTGTCCTGGTTGTCCAACTTTGATTTCTTTTGCGAGACAGTCAGAACAATCACGATTGGCTAGAGCAAGGTCCATCACGCGGCCAATGAGCAAAGCGCGGAACCAAACAGGCTTACCAACATTTTTTCAAACCTTAAATGCTTTCTCTGATGACGCTGGCAGAGGACCAGCGAAAGCTTAGATTAGGTAGATATGCTTTAAACGGTTACTTTTTATTGCTTATTATAATCTTTTAGCAATAAATGACTGTTTTTTATCCATCCCGGTGTTCGAAGATTTTATACTTTAAATATATATATTTAATATATATATTAAATTTTCTGTAGCCCAAACATAGAGAAAGGTTTATCAGATGTATTATATAAAGAATTGCAGAATGGCATGCTGCTGTTTAATGTATATTCACTTGCTTAAACAGTACTAACTTAAAGAATGAGATACATTGCTATGAAAACTATTACAGACCTTGAGTGTTCTGTAAAATATCCTATTTAAATAATTCATAGCCAAAGGGTACTTTTTTTCTGGTGGACAATAAAATACCCAAGAGCACGCACAGGCTGGTCATAGGACAGCTCATGCTTCAGTTAGCTGTTACTAACCCCATTTTTCCCCCTTCCCATAGCCATTGGTTTAGCCCTGCGGCTAGAAAGGAACATAGCCAGGTAAGAACCACTTTGATCAAGAACATTTTATTTTATATATTTGAAGGAATTTAACTGTCACTTGTCTGGAGAAATAGGGACACCGATTTGTAAAAGAAGGAGCAAAATCTCCTGATTTTGTACTGAAAATGATTGACTGAAGATATTTAGCAGCAAATAGCTCATTATGAAAGCCTCCTGGGTATGACAGGGTAGAGCCGGCAATTATCAGCAGTTCTTTTTGCTCAAAGAATGTTTCAATCAAGTGCGCAAGTGGATATGTGCTCCCTTGAGAAATAATTCAAAGAGCAATGTAGGGAAACAGGGCCATGTGTATTATCTCCAGATCTATCAGCTCCACCTCAACTTTTCCACACTAAGAATTCTCCCTGTGTTCACAAAACTTGTATGGTCATACTAAAAAGAAGCTGTAAAAAATTCCATTTAATTTCAGGCTGCTTCAGTATGCATAGCAACACATATATTACCAAGTCACTATGAAGACGTTTCAAGTCTCTAAAACTGATAATGAATGAAATGCTTATCATGGAATAGATAGGAAAAGGAGTGGCAGGGATGTTTCAGGGAAGATAAGGGAATCTTTCCTGATCACAGTGTTCCACAACTGCAACAGAGTAGAATTTACAAAATAATGTTCATAAGTATATTAAAAGGATTTTGTTTCCTGAGTCATAGATTTAAAATTATTATAGACTGCTTCTCAAAACAATATAAAACTGAAACGAGTGGGCGATAATTTTGCAAATATATTTTAAGACTAATTACTGTCTGCAGCAGCAGCTCCCTGTCATCTATGAATCCTTCTACACATTGCTGCTGTCATTAACCATAACCGTATCTCACTTTTTTCCATTGATACGGACTGAAAAGAGCTCCAAAAATATATCACTATAATAAGGGAGGGGGCAACAAAATGTAAATTTCAATACAGTATAAGTAAATATAAAGTGATGCATCTTGAAGCTAACAATCTAAGCTTTCATATATACACACTCATACAGTCTGAACTGACAATTATTGACCTGGAAACTTTGAGTCATGGTGAATAGATAACTATATGAAAATATTGATCAAGATGCAGCAGCTGTGAAAAAATGTGATAGGAATAATTAGTAGGTCTCTCTCAACCATTTGGAGGGATGTTTTACAAAATGATCAAAGTCTCTTTCCAAATCCACTGCTCACATTATTTTATTCTCCTGAATTCATGTTACATCTTTTTGAGCATCTCTTTTGTTGCTCTTTGGGAACTGCCATCATTTTCCTATTGTTGCTTTTACAATCTGAAATTCTGGTTGTTTTAAGAAAACAGTTTTAAGAAAACAGTTAACAGAGATCACAATTAAATATTTGCTATAATTTCCCTTTCTCATTTGGCTCTTGAATTCATCTTCCTTAAAGTAATATTATGATAGTGAATAAACATAATGGTGCCCATAGTTATATGTTGTTCACTCATAATATACAACTTTATTATTTAAATGCAGTTTTTTTTAGAAACACAAATTAATCTATGAGAATTATTTTGCACTGCAAACATTTTGGCTTATTTGGAAGATGAAATTAAGAACAATTCTAAATAGTCTGGTAGTTACAACACGGTAATTTAACAAATCCTGCTTAATTTAGCTATTTAGAAACAGGAAAGCCGAGAATGCCAGATTCAAGTCATTTTAAGTTGGCCAATTCTGTTGAAGATGTCAAGAAAAGGAATACAGGAATTGATAGCTAATGGTAAAGCCATAATTAATTCTAAGGAAAAATGTGTGGTGAAAAATGAGCACGTAATGGAGCCATTCCTACAGTAGTGTCTTTTTTGTTCTCTTTTCACTCTTTTGCTCTCAGGAAATGGGAACTTTTTTGAGAAATAAAAAGGTTAGGAAAAAGATTAGTAAACTTCAAATATGTTGGTTTTAATTTCAGTCAGACCACAAAAGCTTTCTTTATAATTTACAAGGAAATATTACCCCCAGCATAAAGTTTGCTGTGCTATCCGGTCACAACAGCAGAGTAGGTGGGAATTGCTGTGGGAATGGATCTTAGTACTATGTCAGCATGGTCATAGGTACATGGAAATAAAATAAAAACAGATCTTAAGGTTTCAGTATATTGCCAGCTATAAGATTATTAGTCTCATTAAAGAAAGCACAAAAGCATAATAAACAGATTTGTACTTCTAAACATTTAAATTTTGTTTTTTATATAAATTCTGAATGTCTTGTGTAGCTTCAACTGTTACGAGATAACCGATCAGAAAGAGGACACAAGAAGAACAATTCAGTAAAAACAGCCAGCAGGTAAGTTTATAATACAGTGCAGTTTACATTCTAATTAAATCACAAGCTAATATTTTACCTAGTTGGATAACTGCTAATCATATAGTGAGATGCAATGACTATCTCTGCCTCTGACTGCTTAAAAGGGAGGCACAGGTAACGCTGAATATAATCTTTTTTATATAATCAGAGAAACAAGTTAATACATATAGAATAAAATAAATATTTGTTTCTTTTTTTTTATGTCTTCTATGTCTGTCTGCTATCTGTTTATCTCCATAGCATATTTAGGAACAGTAAAGCACAACTGTCTTTAAAATGAGATTTGATTTACCATGAATAAAATAGCAGTTCCTCTGTTTATCACATATTTTTCACAAGCATTACAAGTGCAATTACCATTGTTTGTTCACAATACTAGAAATGAGAGTTACAGTTACAGAATCAAAAGGTTGATAGAAATATTAAGACTTGGATTTTATGGCCAGTGAATCCATTAGTAAAATAACACAGTTGATTTTTCCCCCCAAAAAAATTGATCTCTGGAGGATGTGAAAATTGCTCCAATCGGCAGGTTGAGTGATACTAAAGGAAAATATAAAATTAAAATCAATAATCTGTTTGGTGGGGAGTTGTTTATTTATTTAAATATAGCTCACATTTAATCATGTTCTATTTTATCAGATGCATCTTTGTTGAGCTTCAGATTATTTTCATATACCAAGTCAGTTATATTTGTATGTTTATATTATCTTCTATTTTGATACTCTGTAATCATGAGGGTGCTGAAAAATAAAAGTTGGGGCTGAAGATAGATTAGAACAAAAACTTCTGGTGGTAAAGCATTTTTCTTTCATCAGGTTTGTCAAAATCTCTTTTAAAATGAACGATTGTCCGTTTTCTCCTGATGATTCAGATGACTATGTTTTTGTTACATAGATGTAACAAATTCAGTAGCATTAAAGTGATTCTTATTTGACCTTCTAGAAGCAAGATATGGCAATCTTGCCTTTTTTCCACAAATCATCTGTTCATTGGGACAGACTTTTAATTTACCTAAGATAAGAAAATTTTTAATTGCAATACATTTTTGCCAAAAATAAGTGAAACCATCAATTACAGCATTTTTCAACAGCCGTGAATAGATGTGGTTAGTAAAATAATATATTGAATTTTGCATTTCATAACCAGAAATATCATAATTTAATGTGGATTTTGTGGTATATAATAATAGTATCAAAGAGAGAAATACTATGTATGCAATTGGAATATAAAATAGAGGCTATCAGTTGATTTAAAAAAAACTGTGCTTTTTTATATTACCCTGTCCATTGAAATGTCAATCCAATAGAAGAATAATTTCAGGCTCTCTGGACTGAAAAATCCTATGAAAGTAGAGTGAAATTAGGCAAGTAGTGGAGAGCCAATTGGGAAATTAACATGCAGTATTTTGAAAGAAGCAGGCAAAGACCTCGCAAGTTCTAAAAGTGGAGAGGGCCAGTCAGGCTATTAATGGTGAAGGAAAAAGAGAGGTTGGGGTACCATCATTCTGAAACTTTGGGAAAAAATCTTGCCCCTTTCATCTTCTGTTCTGCAACTTGATATGGTTAAACATAAGGAATAGCTGTATCAGGACAGAATGCCCCAAGATCATCCAGATTGACTTGGCTCCAGAGACTAGCAACTAGATCAGACATGTCTAACTCGCGACGTCATATGACATCACGCAACATATCACAGCTTTTTCTCCATTGCCAGCAATGGGGTGGGTGCGGTTTCCTGGTGACATGTCCGGCCTGCGGGCCAGCAGTTTGACACCACTGAACTAGATCCTTTGATCAAAGCACTGGTTTGCCCTAATTTCTTTTTTTCTTTTAAACAAACAAATAAGTACATAAATAGGAAATCTACAGACGTGTTTTATTATCAATTTATTATTACCAAAATGACAACACAAGAAACTTTGCAGTAAAAAGGAAGCAGTTAGAACTTTCTGACAGCAGTTGATAATAGCAGCCTGAGCTTGAAATTCAACTCAGTTTTGACAATTTTAGCTGCTCAACTAATAAATCATTCACCTTATCCCACTTTTATAATCCTGGCTGAGATTTGCAGCAAACAATTTAGTCCCCTTAATGCAGAAGGAGAAATCAATCCAAACTGATTTGAATGCCAGTTTGCTTTGTGAAATTGTACCCAGATACTAGATCAGATAATTAGATCAATCTTGAGCACCCAATGATGTTTTCTTAAGTAACCACTCTCCCTCTCTCACTCTCATAGGATATTTAAATTTCTATCACAGTTTCCAAGCTGAGTAGGGCTTTAACATTAGCTTAGTTTGATGTTCGGCCATCCATTGTTCTAGAAAATAACTTTCATTAACCAATTGTATCTAAAGGCCCAGGCACTTTAGATTCACTGCAGTAACTTCCAAGATTGGTAAAATTAGTACCCAGAGTGTTGGGGGCAATATGCTGATATTGTAAACCACCCGGAGAGTGCTGTAAAGCACTATGTGGTAGTATATAAGACTAAGTGCTATTACTATTTAGTGAAAACACTTCAAAAGAGAGAAAAGTGATTGTGAGGAGGTGGAAAGATAATGTGGTTTGGCTAACAAAGGCTTGATCAGAAATATAGAGTTGATGACATAAAATATCTAAGGCGAGGAGAGGGGATTGATATAATATGATCCATTTTAGAATTCTCAAGTAAATTGTACTTCAACAACTAGAAATGAGTTTAAGCTATTTGTCTCTTTTATGCATTGTTCCTTAACGCAGAAATGTTCCTAAACATAATCTTTTGTTTTAATTAGAATTTTAAAATGAGTTCCTATGCCACAGTAGTAGGAAATTTCCACAAAAAATATTTACCTTTGATTCTGTTTTAAATGCTGTTTCTCAATATTTTCATAGATTTTTTAGCCTTGGTATTCTGAATTTTGTGCTCTGATCAGATTAGTGATTAACATCAGATGTGTGTTACCTGTGACTTCTTTGTAAGACAAAATATTGGTTTAGATTTGCCTTGGCCATAGTCATATATTTCTGATCAATTCCAGCTCATGCCCAATTATATTACATTCCATTAATATAATTCAGCAGATGTTGATATTTAAGTGCTTTCAGGCATTCACATCTTGGACAGCTGTCTTAGAGCTTGGGGAAAAGGCAAACATTTAGAGTTAAATGCTGAACATATGCTTAAATTACTAATTAGAAGCAAGAAAAAAACCCCACTACATTATCCTTTCTGAGGACAGCAAGACTCTAATACAGGTATTTAAAAATCTTTTTTGGTTGGCATAAAGTTCATGAGTCTCTAGAGGCACAGTGATGGAGCACATTAAGAATAACTCTACAATTGGACTTCATTTTTTGGCAGGTTTTCTTTCTCAGAAAAATTACAACCTGCTTACTGCTGCTGACTCTACAAGAGGCTCTGAGTTTGAATAAGGCTTAGAATACTTAGCAGGTGTTAGTGTACTATGCATGGACACAAGTCTATTTGTAAAAGAAAAAGGTTCCTGTCCCACACACAGACACACACTCATGGTCACATTTGTTACTGTTCCTTGTAACAAATGTATTGGCATTAATGGCCTAATCTCAATGTGCTGGAATAAAATGAAAAGTGTGTCAGGATTGAATTCTTCCATCACATGGAACATTTAAGTATATAAAAAGGGATGATCATAGCTCTTCTTGGTAAATACAATAACACTTTGAACAGTGTGGAAGCAGATGTTTCAGTGTGCATTATGTTGATGATGTCATTGTTCTAACTAAGCCTGAGGAAAGACTTCATAACTAGGCAAGCCAATAACTAAATCCAGTGTAGAATTCTGATTATACTTCCTCTGTTCCACATAACCGTAACAGCCATGTCTATTTTCAATTGCATTTTTTTTTATTAAGAAGCAAATTGTTATACAGGCTTTTGTACAATAAGCTAGAAGGAAAAATCAAAACACAGTTAGAAATTTCTTAGTATACCTTTGCCAATGTGTTACATGTATATCCTACAGTTCCTCTAAGCAAGATTTATCCTTACTGCACCTGTCGAGGATCTAAAGCACGGGTGTCAAACTCGTCACGTGATGTGTCGCGACATATCGCAACTCTTTTTGTATTGCCAGCAATGGGGTGGGCCCAGCTTTGGTATGATGAAACCGGCCCACGGGCCGGCAGTTTGACACCCCTGATCTAAAGGCTGAAAGACTTGGATGAAGGTTACATTTTCTACTTCATAGCAGGAACACCTTTTATTTTTAAAGCTGTGTAGAAAGAAATATTTTGGTTGCTGAACTTTACTGTCCTCTGTGTCTTAATAACTCCTTTCAAATACAGCAACAAACAATTTACAATTTTTAATGAACTCAACTATTACTTTCTCTGGATTCCATCCTATATATTGAAAAAAAAAGAGAGAGAGAGAGCTCTCCTATCTTTCTGTCAAAAGCTGAGTGTAAAATAAACTCTTATAAGATAAACACAATGATTTATGCAACTTTATGATTGAAGAGGATTTTTTTTCTACACAGATGCTTCTGCAGTGCTACTTTTTTAAAAAAAAATGGAAAAAATGTCTCAGAAATCTCTTTACAGTTTTGTTTTCTGTTCTGGTATAAAATTGAGTAATACGTTACTTGCAAAATAACTACCGTATATACTTGAGTATAAGCCGAATTTTTCAGCCCACTTTTTGGGCTGAAAAAATCCACTTCGGCTTATACTCCAGTCAACAAAAAAAAAAGAACTTACCGAGGACTTGCGCGCGGCCGAGCTACTTTGCCTGACGCTGCTGGGGTCGCCCGGGCGCCTCTGCTCGCCCTCAGCAGCACCTGGCCCAGAATCACATGCGAAACAAGCCCGGCAGAGGAGCCGGAGCGGCGAGCAGAGGCGCCCGGCCCAGATCCTGCAAGGCCCGGCCGAGACGCACCCCCAGCAGCGGAGCTGCTCCGGCTCCTCTGCCGGGCTTGTTTTGCATGTGAGCTACTTTGCCTGATGCTGAGAAGACCCGCTTGGGCACTCGGGTTGGTGTCAGTCTCCGCAGGCCCTTCTCGTTTCCAGGAACGTCAAGCGCGCTTGGCTCCCCACCCCCACGGCAGGGCAGGGCAGGGCAGAGACTTGCTCGCCCTTCTGACGGCCCTGAAGAGAAACGAAGGGCTTGCAAACTCCCCGCGAGAAGCTGGGCGAAGCGCGCGGCTGGGCGAGTGTGTGCCTGCGCGCGTATTTACGAAAGAAACGCTCCGAGAGTTCTTCTTTCTCCGCCCCCTTGGGGGGAACTCTAGCGACTACTGTAGCCGCGCTTCTCTTCTCGGCTCCGAAAATAGGGATTTCTACTCTCTCTCTCTCTCTCTCTCCCCTCCCCACCCCGCATTCTCCTGCCTCTTCGATTGCGACAATAAAAGGGCGAAGGGTGCGCTGGTTTCTTCCTCCTTCCTCCCCCCCTCCCCTCCCCTCCCCGATTGTCAGGTGAGGCAGATGGAGGTCTGGCCGGGAGATTGTAGCCGTTTTGAAACGCCGCGTCTTGAAACGCCCGATCAGCTGATTTTCGGGTGGAAGAGCCGCGGCTTGAATCTGTTTGCATCTGCCTGAATTAGACCGAAACGGCCTGAATTTGACCAGAGTTGCTTTGTAATGGCTGGAGGAACTGCAGAGGAGGTCTTGCCGGGAGATTGTGGCCGTTTTGAAACGCCGCGGCTTGAAACGCCCGATCAGCTGATTTTCGGGGCGGAAAGAGCCACGGCTTGAATCTGCTTGTATTTGTTTGAACTTAACCAGAAACGGCTCGTAATGGCTGGAGGAACTGCGGAGGGAGTGAATGCTCCAGCCTGGAATATTTGGAAAGGCTGGGGGAACCGGATGAACTGCAGCTTAAGCGACTGTTGCCGGAGGAGCCATGGCTTGAAACGCCCCAGTTTTGGGGCAGCGTTTGCTTGTTCCCTCCCTCCCTCCCCTTTCCCTCCTCTCTAAATCCTTCCTTCCTTCCTTCCTTCCTTCCTTCCTTCCTTCCTTCCTCCCTCCCTCCCTCCCTCCCTCCCCTTTCCCTCCTCTCTAAATCCTTCCTTCCTTCCTTCCTTCCTTCCTTCCTTCCTTCCTTCCTTCCTTCCTTCCTTCCCCAGCCCTAATCCGGAAAGTGGAAGGAAAGAAGAGTAAAGGCTGGGCGGAGGAGGAGGGGAAGTGCAACCCTGCACTATTCAGCTCAGTGAAGTCACGCTTGAAACGGCTTGAAACGCCCGATCAGCTGATTTTCGGGGCGGAAAGAGCCACGGCTTGAATCTGCTTGTATTTGTTTGAACTTAACCAGAAACGGCTCGTAATGGCTGGAGGAACTGCGGAGGGAGTGAATGCTCCAGCCTGGAATATTTGGAAAGGCTGGGGGAACCGGATGAACTGCAGCTTAAGCGACTGTTCCCGGAGGAGCCATGGCTTGAAACGCCCCAGTTTTGGGGCAGCGTTTGCTTGTTCCCTCCCTCCCTCCCTCCCTCCCTCCCCTTTCCCTCCTCTCTAAATCCTTCCTTCCTTCCTTCCTTCCTTCCTTCCTTCCTCCCTCCCTCCCTCCCCTTTCCCTCCTCTCTAAATCCTTCCTTCCTTCCTTCCTTCCTTCCTCCCTCCCTCCCCTTTCCCTCCTCTCTAAATCCTTCCTTCCTTCCTTCCTTCCTTCCTTCCTTCCTTCCTTCCTTCCTTCCTTCCCCAGCCCTAATCCGGAAAGTGGAAGGAAAGAAGAGTAAAGGCTGGGCGGAGGAGGAGGGGAAGTGCAACCCTGCACTATTCAGCTCAGTGAAGTCACGCTTGGTTAAAAAACAGATTTAATAATAATAATAAGAAGAAGAAGTTGGGCTGATCAAATGTTTCAATAATGACTGAAGGAGGGCTGCTTGTACCTTGGTCTTTGTGCTGGTGTCTTGACATGCCAATACACTAGTACGGAAAGCTGCCGTTCACTTTCGGGGGGAGGAAAAAAAACACAACAACACCGCACGCTTTCCGCCCCGAAAATCAGCTGATCGGGCGTTTCAAGCCGTTTCAAGCGTGACTTCACTGAGCTGAATAGTGCAGGGTTGCACTTCCCCTCCTCCTCCGCCCAGCCTTTACTCTTCTTTCCTTCCACTTTCCGGATTAGGGCTGGGGAAGGAAGGAAGGAAGGAAGGAAGGAAGGAAGGAAGGAAGGAAGGAAGGATTTAGAGAGGAGGGAAAGGGGAGGGAGGGAGGGAGGAAGGAAGGAAGGAAGGAAGGAAGGAAGGAAGGAAGGATTTAGAGAGGAGGGAAAGGGGAGGGAGGGAGGGAGGGAGGGAGGGAACAAGCAAACGCTGCCCCAAAACTGGGGCGTTTCAAGCCATGGCTCCTCCGGGAACAGTCGCTTAAGCTGCAGTTCATCCGGTTCCCCCAGCCTTTCCAAATATTCCAGGCTGGAGCATTCACTCCCTCCGCAGTTCCTCCAGCCATTACGAGCCGTTTCTGGTTAAGTTCAAACAAATACAAGCAGATTCAAGCCGTGGCTCTTTCCGCCCCGAAAATCAGCTGATCGGGCGTTTCAAGCCGTTTCAAGCGTGACTTCACTGAGCTGAATAGTGCAGGGTTGCACTTCCCCTCCTCCTCCGCCCAGCCTTTACTCTTCTTTCCTTCCACTTTCCGGATTAGGGCTGGGGAAGGAAGGAAGGAAGGAAGGAAGGAAGGAAGGAAGGAAGGAAGGAAGGAAGGAAGGAAGGAAGGATTTAGAGAGGAGGGAAAGGGGAGGGAGGGAGGAAGGAAGGAAGGAAGGAAGGAAGGATTTAGAGAGGAGGGAAAGGGGAGGGAGGGAGGGAGGAAGGAAGGAAGGAAGGAAGGAAGGAAGGAAAGAAGGAAGGAAGGATTTAGAGAGGAGGGAAAGGGGAGGGAGGGAGGGAGGGAGGGAGGGAGGGAACAAGCAAACGCTGCCCCAAAACTGGGGCGTTTCAAGCCATGGCTCCTCCGGGAACAGTCGCTTAAGCTGCAGTTCATCCGGTTCCCCCAGCCTTTCCAAATATTCCAGGCTGGAGCATTCACTCCCTCCGCAGTTCCTCCAGCCATTACGAGCCGTTTCTGGTTAAGTTCAAACAAATACAAGCAGATTCAAGCCGTGGCTCTTTCCGCCCCGAAAATCAGCTGATCGGGCGTTTCAAGCCGTTTCAAGCGTGACTTCACTGAGCTGAATAGTGCAGGGTTGCACTTCCCCTCCTCCTCCGCCCAGCCTTTACTCTTCTTTCCTTCCACTTTCCGGATTAGGGCTGGGGAAGGAAGGAAGGAAGGAAGGAAGGAAGGAAGGAAGGAAGGAAGGAAGGAAGGAAGGATTTAGAGAGGAGGGAAAGGGGAGGGAGGGAGGGAGGGAGGAAGGAAGGAAGGAAGGAAGGAAGGAAGGATTTAGAGAGGAGGGAAAGGGGAGGGAGGGAGGGAACAAGCAAACGCTGCCCCAAAACTGGGGCGTTTCAAGCCATGGCTCCTCCGGCAACAGTCGCTTAAGCTGCAGTTCATCCGGTTCCCCCAGCCTTTCCAAATATTCCAGGCTGGAGCATTCACTCCCTCCGCAGTTCCTCCAGCCATTACGAGCCGTTTCTGGTTAAGTTCAAACAAATACAAGCAGATTCAAGCCGTGGCTCTTTCCGCCCCGAAAATCAGCTGATCGGGCGTTTCAAGCTGCGGCGTTTCAAAACGGCCACAATCTCCCGGCAAGACCTCCTCTGCAGTTCCTCCAGCCATTACAAAGCAACTCTGGTCAAATTCAGGCCGTTTCGGTCTAATTCAGGCAGATGCAAACAGATTCAAGCCGCGGCTCTTCCACCCGAAAATCAGCTGATCGGGCGTTTCAAGACGCGGCGTTTCAAAACGGCTACAATCTCCCGGCCAGACCTCCATCTGCCTCACCTGACAATCGGGGAGGGGAGGGGAGGGGGGGAGGAAGGAGGAAGAAACCAGCGCACCCTTCGCCCTTTTATTGTCGCAATCGAAGAGGCAGGAGAATGCGGGGTGGGGAGGGGAGAGAGAGAGAGAGAGAGAGTAGAAATCCCTATTTTCGGAGCCGAGAAGAGAAGCGCGGCTACAGTAGTCGCTAGAGTTCCCCCCAAGGGGGCGGAGAAAGAAGAACTCTCGGAGCGTTTCTTTCGTAAATACGCGCGCAGGCACACACTCGCCCAGCCGCGCGCTTCGCCCAGCTTCTCGCGGGGAGTTTGCAAGCCCTTCGTTTCTCTTCAGGGCCGTCAGAAGGGCGAGCAAGTCTCTGCCCTGCCCTGCCCTGCCGTGGGGGTGGGGAGCCAAGCGCGCTTGACGTTCCTGGAAACGAGAAGGGCCTGCGGAGACTGACACCAACCCGAGTGCCCAAGCGGGTCTTCTCAGCATCAGGCAAAGTAGCTCACATGCAAAACAAGCCCGGCAGAGGAGCCGGAGCAGCTCCGCTGCTGGGGGTGCGTCTCGGCCGGGCCTTGCAGGATCTGGGCCGGGCGCCTCTGCTCGCCGCTCCGGCTCCTCTGCCGGGCTTGTTTCGCGTGCGAGCTACTTTGCCGGCCGCTGCTGAGGGAAGATCTCTGGAGAGGAGCATAAGGTGAGCTGCTGCATTTCCCAGCCTCGGCTTATACTCGAGTCACCAACTTTTACCATTTTTGGGGGGTAAAATTAGGGGTCTCGGCTTATATTCGAGTCGGCTTATATTCAAGTATATACGGTATATATTTCTGAGAAATAAAACTTTCTTCAAATATGTGTTTTAATAGGAGGAAAGTGCTATTTGTATACTTCAACATTTTACCTATATTATTAGACAATAATATACTTCATTTTGTTATGAACAATGCATGAGATTTCAATCAACTGATTTGACTGAGCAGTGAAAGAAGTAAGACATGTAATGTCAACATGGGGAACAAAAGCCTTTAAAAAAGAAAAGTAGTAGTTGTTCCAATTTATAAAACTTCTCCATATTTATTAAATATATGACAAATCTCAGAAAATTAAGAAATAAGCCCAAGGTTTATGTTTTCTAGGTGGCTCCCAGAAAAAGGCTTGTGGGAGGCCTATCCTATACAGTATAGTACAAGGAGTCCTCAACCTATGGCTACAATTGAGCCCCACATTTCCGTTGACAGTAGTTAAGTAAGTTTTGCCCAATTTACAACCTTTCTTGCCACAGTTGTTAAGTGAATCACTGCGGTTGTTAAGTTAGTAACATGGTTGTTAAGTGAACCTGGCTTCCCATTGGCTTTGTCAGAAGGTCGCAAAGGTGCACTGCAGGACACTGCAACTGTCATAAACAACATGCATGACAATAAGTTGCCAAGCATCCGAATTTTGATCACATGGCCATGGAGATGCTGCAACTGTTGCGTCAAAAAGTTACTTTTTTCAGTGTTGTTGTAATGTTGATCATTAAATGAATGGCTGTAAGTTGAGAACTACCTGTATTTTTCTTCGTAATATAACTTGCCCTGTCTTGCACCAGCATTTAACTCTCTAGGTTGCAACATGTTACATACAAAAAGGGAGTGATGCTTGATGAAAGTTGCCACAGAATCATTCTTACTACAACAGAAAAGTTTGGTCTGTGAAACAGAGTGTTTAGATATTTCCAGATACTTTTTTCAAGTTCTTCAAATTCTGAGTGGACCACTGAAGTACAGACATACTGATTTACATTGCTGAAGAGCAATTTACATAAGAAAGCCATGGGTGTTACTGCAAATGATCATTGTGAGAGTCAGAGGACTCCCAAGGAAAATTCCCTGGGAATTATGGGCATACCTCAATTCCCATAGCAACTTTCCACATTCTAATTTGGTATCACAGCTTCTAAATGGAATGCAGAAAGCTGCAGTTTAGTTGTAACCTTCAACTAAATTGTGTATTTTCTACCTTTCATTTCAAGCAGTTTTGGTGAACAGAACTGTGAACAAAAATCCATTATGTGAATGGCAATAGAAGGGCACAGTATATCATCATATGGGCTGCACACATATAACATGTGGAAGACAATCTATTTTTGCATCAGTAATTTTAAAACTATAGGATAATATAGCTGGACAATGTTGCATTTCAAGGAATGTCTTCTATATCAACTATCTCTCTTTCTAACTGTTGTAGTTTTCCTTTTTCAACCTGCAAATAACAATGCTTCACCATTCTCATAGTGGTGATTTGATTTTTCTTTCTTTTGTTTTATGCTTTTTCACATTGTTCTTGATTCAGGTAGCTTAATTAGGTGAAACTATCAGGTGGCAAAAGGGAAAATAAATATCATGTGATCTATTAGCTTTCTTTCTCTTCAAGATAGCAACTGACTTTTAAATTGCATTTTAAAACCTAGTATGAATGTTCTAAACCACAATTGAAAACTAGAGTACTACTTTGAAAAGTGCAACAGATACAATTTGCACACATTTTGTGGGATCTACATTGAAGAGGATAACATTCAGTTTTACATGATTATTTTTAAGTATCAATAAAAGCATAATACATTTTAAAAACCAAATGACAAGTTAGAGGTTGGAAACCCAGAGTACTTACAATTTAGAAACAATTATCTATATTGCTTAGTGTTAATGTACACAGGCCACAATGAGAATTTAATGTATGCATTCTCCTCTTCCGTATCACTTTATGGTAAGGTGCATGAAGGGGCCCAAAAGCTTTTCTACTGAAAGAGAGCAAGTTCAAATCCTTATCTATTTTTCTAGCTCTGATTACATGACAGGCTGTGTACCCAGATGTTTCCACAATTCTCAGGAAAGAGAGGACAAAGAAAAATGCAAAGCTATAGAGTAGACACTTTTTTCAGTTCTGAGGGACCAAAGCACCAGAGGCAAGAAAAGAAACAGTAGAAACTAATCAAGGAGAGAAGCAACCTAGGATTAAGGAGAAACTTCCAAACAGTGAGGACAATTAAACAGTGGAACAGCTTACCTTCAGACCTTGTGGATGCCTCGTCACTGGAGGTTTTTATGAAGAGATTGGACAAACAACTTGTCTGAAATGATATCTGATCTCCTGCTTGAGCAGGGGGTTGGACTAGAAGACCTCCAAGGTCCCTCCCACCTCTCTCCTTATTGTTTGTACATACTGTATGTAGCTAGGTCACATGATCAGGCAAACCTTTTTACTGTAGATACACTTCTGTTTTTCCCCATCAACATCTTTCCCTTCCTGCATTTTTTTACTGATTCAGAAACAAATTCACTAGGAAAAATATATGGCTTTTCCACAAGTACTAAATGCAGGCTGCTGGCCTTTATTAGTTGGGACACTAGTGGTATTATGCCTTTCAGGTAGCTGACCTTATATTTACTAGTTTGTGGAAATTGAGGGCTCCTTACAGCTCTAAGGTCCACGCTTTTTGTGACCAAGACCACATTTATCCCCAGAAATTATCTCTATTGAGGTAAGGTTTTTGTGCTTAGCCTTGTCATTCCTGGAATTCATTTGATTTATTTAAATAATCTATCAATATTCAAGCAATGCATTTGATACTTCTTTTTAAAATAAAACATCTTTTTCTAGTAGGCAAGCCCAACTCTAGGTAGTCCTCGCCCTACAGTCATTCATATAGAGACTGTTCAACTTAAAGCACTGAAAAATGACTGCTCCTCACTCTTATAACTGTAGCAACATTCCCATGGTCATGTGATCAAAATTTGGGCCTCTGGACCCAGCATGTGTTTACTGTGGTTGTGACATTTCATGGTCATATGACTACCATTTCAGACCTTCACAGTTGACAACCATAGTCAATGGGGTAAACTGGATTCACTTAACAACCATATGATTTACTTAACTGCAGTGATTTGCTTAATAACTATGGCAAAAATAGGTTGTAAAATTGGGCATGACTCACTCAACAACCACTTTGCTTAGCAACAGAAATTCTGGTCCCAATTGAGGTCATAAGTCAAGAACTACCTGCAGTAGTGCGTTCCCCAAATCTTTTTCATCTTCACATTTACAATTAATGAAAACCTAGGTCCTAGCAGAAAAGAATTCCTAAGGAGCTATGCCTAAGAACCAAATCACAGCTTGTGGCTGCAGCTTGTAGTTTTTCTGGATCCAGTGATTTCCCTTTGCAAAATTTTTTGACAGCATTGTCAAAATTCTGTTGTGTACAGAATTCTTCATGGACTATAGATTTGTCATAGGAAAGTTGATATCCAATCATAGAAGATAAAAGTGCTCTTTTCCATGAGCCAAGCAAATATGAGTTGATATATTTTCTTTTTGCTATGTCCAGCTTTGTTTGACAGTTCCACCAAACAGAAATATGATGCATATTATGAGAAAACTAAAGTGCTTAATTTTAAAACTTGTTTAACCAAACTGGGGATCCTGAGAAAAAATGTTAACTTCCTCAGTGAAGACTTAGTAGCCTTAGTTCTCATTAAGTACCCTGTCCCTGATTTAGGTAGAAGCAAATGGATTTGAAAAGAACTGATTAAAATACAGAAGACACGTTGATTGAAACACTGCAGGAATCATAAATCAATCAATCAATCCAGAAGTATGGGGCAATACTAGCAATAATATAATATATCATTGGTGAATTTTATTTTGTTTTCTGAACACTTAAGAATTTGGCATTAATAAACTCCATTAGTATTCTTCTTAATGTAAGTTGCAATTTATGCAGATATTTATCTCACAATGTATTTTTATTGCTTGATATAATAAGATATTAAGCTATTTATTAAATTTATTAAATTTAAGTTGCAGAATAATATGCCATCTCTGATTATGAAATCTTGCCCAATTCATGGCGATTCCACACTTTCTGATCTTGAATAGTTCTTTTGTGCTCTGGCTGTCTGATGGTGTCTAGATGTCATGCTTTTTGGTAGCCTTGTTCCTTTTATTGCTAATCATTCTGAACATAACTGCCTTTTTCAATGAGTTTTAGTCCATGATGTGGCCAAAATAAGGCAGAAGTCTGTGATTTTGCCTTTCAGCAATATGAGTGGCTTTATATGCTCCAGTACTTGTTTGTTTGTCACTTTTGTGTCCAAGGAATGGGCAGAAGTCTTTTTCCAACACCACAGTGCAAATGAGTCAACTTCCTTCCTGTCTGGTTTTTGATGGTCCAACTTTTGCAACTGTAGCTAGCTTTGGGAAACACAATAGTGTGGACTAATCAGCATTTAATCTGATGTCCTTGTTCTTCCATGCTCGATTTATGCTTATCGTTCCTGTGTGGAATTTGAAGCTTTAATTTTGGATCCCATTCACTGCTTTGATTAATCTGCAATTCTTGGAAAATGAATTCTTGCATGCATTCAATCTCTTCACTATCAATTGTTATTTTGATATTTCCATTCCTTGCAGTGGTCATGAACTTCTTCATTTTGATATAAAGGAAGAGGCCAAATTTCTTGCTTTCTTTTTTTAATCCTTTTGATCAGATATTTATGGCCTGATGACAGGGCTATCATGGAAGGGAAGATGGTATAATGGAATGCAGTGAAGTGGCAGTTTACCAGGAAGGAGAGAGCCCATTTCCAAGATACAGGAAAATCAAACATTTTAGTTAAATGTTCTTAACAAAAAATGCTTTTTATCATTTTGGGGATGAATAAAAGTTTAGCATTTTATCTCTTCAAAGCTATATCTGATACTATTATCAGATATCAGACTATTATCCAGTAGCAGAGAAAAGGAAGAAAAAAAAAGTCAAAAGGTTCTAGAGCCAACTGCAGGAAGTCATTGATAGTGTGCCAAGGTCTTGTTCCTGTTTTCAGAGAATGTCATGATTTTAGTTACTTGACACCCTGGATAACAAGGTAAGATCAAGTACGGAGTTTGCTTCATGAAAGAATATACAAGAAAAATAAATTAAGATGCAATTCACTGCAGTGCAGTCCTTTTTGAATCATACGTTCAGTAGAGTCCAGATGCCATATGATAAAAAAGCTTTTAAGAATTAAGAACTATATGATAATATGGTTTTTTTAAAAAATCTGTAATTTTGCCTTTTTCTAATGGTTTTTTTATATTAAATGTAGAAAAAAATAGAATATTAGGTATGATTATATAGAATAACAGTATCATCCCCAACACTTTTTAGGAAACAAATCTATTAATTTTGATGGATTTAGAGTTACAACAAGGAAAGTAGCCTTGTTTATTGAAGCAAATTTCTACATTTTAAAATTTAAAATCTTAGTTTTATATATTCATATCAATTATCAGTTCCAGAAGATGTGTTACCATTAGTATTTGTACTAATATATTTGTTATTTATTAAAATCATGTGCTTGAAGTTTTCCTAGTCCCATTCCCTGTGCAAGACAGAATTTCTAAGACCATCTCAAACAAATTAGTGATCAACATTTATTTGTAAACCTACAGGAGAACAAAAGCTATAATAGTCTGTTTCCAAGATTATTGCATAACCATTATAAGATAAAATAGTATCACTGATGGGGAATTCTGGGAGATAAAGTCCATACATCTTAAAGTTGTCAAATTTGAAAAATGCTGATGTAGAACATACCAATTTTCTGGTTGGTGTTCATTATCCTGTTGTGTTACAATAAGAAAACCCATTAATAAAATTATGTCAAAGTTGGGATATAGGAAAGACAAGGTTAGGGACAGATTATTATGGACAAATCTATCAATGTGGTCACAAAGAGTTGAAAACTTGATGGCACATAATCAAATGAGGGACTTTACAGGCTACTTTCTGAGGTTTGTAAGAATTTAGCATAAGGTAGTTTTCCCATATGCTAGTCATAAATAACTTTTCTGTACAGTTTTCATTTTAAAGAAACTCACTTCTTCAAAAGTGCTTTTTAAATCAGCATATATGGAGGTTTCTCTTCTAATAATACAACTTCAGAGTCTCAGTAAAGCCAAGTGAACTGTAATAGATTTAGTCCTCGTTTATCAGTTATAACAGTTCATAGTTATTAAAAGATGTAGGGTTAGTAACATTTCAATGTCATGTACAGTTTTTAGGAGACTGTAGAAATTAAAACACCAACCATATTCTGTCTTTTAGTTTTGAGTACAGTGGCTGGTAAGAATTATTTGGGAAAGTTACAAGAAATAATTGCTGTGCAACATAATAAAGTATGAAATTAAATTAAATTATAAAGGAAATAGATATTCAAAAGGGAAGGAGCATATACGTAGATAAATCTTTTTTTAAAAATAGCTGCTAATGCATTTTAAGTATCATAATTTTTTCCTGTGATTCAGAATTTGATATTTTATTACGTCTGCTCTTGTAATTTGTCACTTAAGAAGAGCAAACACTTTATATTATATATTTTAATATAAATAAATATTGAAATCTTCTGTTTGCTGTTTTACTTAATGTTAGAAGATATGAGAATAAGCATGCATGTTTGGTCTGCTCGTGTAAATTCATAGTAGTCTGGCTTTTCCAGCCAATTTTTTCCCTTTGCCACAATTCTGTTGCCACCTTGGTACTTGCAGGCCTGCTTCACAGTTGTACAGCTGATGCCTTGTCGAGGCTTATATCCTTCTTAGTGACAATGAGTGTTCTTGCCAAATGCCAGGGACCATAGTCGCATCTGTTTGTCTTCTGAGCTTGTCTGAGGCTGTTCAGAACACTCTTTATCCAGAGGGCAGCTTTAACTAGGCTTAATACTCTGGAAAGCTCTGTTTGCAAATGTGTACAAAGAGGCGACATGTTTCTGGTGTCTTTCCTTTAGAATTATTCCCTTTGATACAACTTGCTCGAGTCCCTGTCACCGACATGTCAACAGCCAGGTTTTCAGGCAAGGTGGTCTTAACAAGTTCTCTAGCCCTGCCATCTAGTATCCCAAGCTCTCTGCCAGAATATTGTTTATAAATGATAGCTTGCAGCTATCTATGGATAAATAGAGAGGAATCAAGGGAATTAGCTCTTTTTAATCTTCAAGGCTACAGTTTCATGCTAAGAAACATATAGGCAAGGCTCTTAGTGACATTTTGTGAAGCTATTTGAAATGTATAATTAGGCAAGACATTAATATTTTTGGTAAATATTAATTTAATTTTATCATAGGCTTTTTTATTTTTTGCTTTTTCAAAAAGTAAATATATCCCAAGAAGACCTTGAGAGGAGCTTATATAAGATAACTAGAAAAAGTAACATCATTAAAACAATATAAATCTATTATTTAAAGAAGTTGCTGTTATGATTACAGCTTTGTCCCCTACCTCATTTCCTGCTTACAGGCATTTGCTTCTCTCCAAGGGGAAGTGGGCTTTACTTTCAATTATGATTGTAGCATCTAATCTCTGTTAAAAGCTTGATATTTTGGGTAGCACTCATAGTGTTTTCTTTAAAAAAAGAATTTTTGATATCATAAAACATCTTAAAGACAACTTCAGAAGCACCGTTTACAATGAAAACTAGATAGGTAAGTGGACTCACTCGTTCTGCTTTTGGCTGTAAGATAAACTTCCCAGGTATTATTCACAGAGCTTTTCATAGAAATAGATAATTATTACTAGAATAGATTTGCAATTTGAGGAAACTATTGTGTGTATAAAATCATCTCCTTCAAATTGCTTTTTAGATTCACTTTTCATCATATCAACATGCAGAATAGCTGTTTAACTTTTGTGTTTTATTGGAGAGGGCAGGGGATATTTTTAGTAATAATTATTCATTTTCCATTTCTTATCATAGTGTTTAATTGTTTTCAGCCTGCTGGAAATGCCTTTTCCTCAAAACAGTAGCATTTTTTTTTAAAGAAAGAAACTCACTATTAATACTCGTACCTTAGTGATCAAATTGCTATGCTTTTGCAAAGACGAATGATTCATTTATGCTGAAGAAACAGAGCTGCCTTTCACACATCCATTGATTTTAAATTAAAAAGCAACTGTGATGTTTTGCACAAAGGGTGACAACTATAACAAAGTAGTCCTTACTTAGTGTTGTTTGATACAACTTCATTGTATGTGCCAAGCAAGTAACAGAGGGGGATCTAAATTCCATAATCTAACTGATCAATAATCCAGATATCTCAATGCAGTGTAACAGATAATCAATCTGAGCCGAATTACTTAAGCAAAGCTAGCTATTATTCTTGCTACTAAGGTCTTCAGGTTCAATTGGCTGACTTGATTATTTTTTATCTTTCATCCTATTTGAATTCTGGTTTCCCTCTTTCTCATGCCTTTTCATACTCTTCATTATATCAGTCCTAGCCTGAGCCATATTTAGAAGTCCACTGCTTTTGATGATAAATAATTTTAGGAGCTGGTTTCAGCAAAGAAGGATAGTTTAAGTTATATTAAATTATCTGCTTGTAATCTTGTTATGGGGGTTTCCCGATACTCCCATGTAACACCTCTACTCCGCGAGCTGCACTGGCTTCCGGTTGCCCTCCGGGTGAGATTCAAGGTGCTGGTAATGACCTATAAAGCCCTAAATGGCGAGGGTCCAGGATATCTGAGGAAACACCTGCTGCCAGCATCAAGCTCCCTTCGTCCAGTGCGCTCCCACAGGGAGGGTCTTCTCAGGGTGCCGCCGGTAAAAGATTGCTGGCGGGTAACACCCAGTCGGAGGGCCTTCTCAGTGGGTGCGCCTGCCCTCTGGAACCAGCTGCCCGTGGAGCTGAGGACTCTCCCCGACCTCCGTTCATTCCGCCGGGACCTGAAGACCTGGCTCTTCGAGCTCTCTGACCCAGGCTGAGAATTTTAATTTTAATTTTAATTGGGGGCTTTTACTTTTTCAGGGACTGTTGTAATTTTTTTAATCGTTTTTAACTTTTGTATTTCTTGTTTTAATTACCCTGTAAACCGCCCTGAGTCCTTCGGGAAAGGGCGGTATACAAATCTAATTAAATAAATAAATAAATAAATAAATCTTTCCATTCTTTAAAGCCAAAAATTTAACATTCTATGAAATCTAATTGGTTAGAACATTGACATCAGGTATTTCTGACTCCTGGTGATTTTATAGGCAAGTGCTCTCCATGCTACACTGTCAAGCACAGCTTCTTTCAATTGTTGGATATTCATCTTTGTATCAGCTTTGATGGTATCAAGCCAGCAACTTCTTTGTGTGCCCCTTCTTCATCCACTAATCATTCCTAGCATTATTGACTTCTTCAATGAATTTGTATGCAAGACATGGCCAAAGTAAATCAGATGTAAGTCTTGTCATTTTGGCTTCAAGTGACGTTTCTGGTTTTATACAATTCAGTACCTCCCTGTTGGTTATTTTGGATGTCCATGGTATATCCAATAATTTACATCAGCACCACAGTTCAAAGGCATTGATTCTTTTTCGATCAGCCATTATTAGTGTCCTATTTTCACACCCATACATCATTACCTGAAGGCAGGACAAGAAGCAATGGATGGCAACTAATCAAGGAGAGAAACATTCTAGAATTAAGGAGAAATTTCCTGACAGTGAGTACAATTAACCAGTGCAATAACTTGCCTCCAGAAGTTGTGAATGATCCAACACAGGAAGTTTTTAAAAAGAGATTGGTTTCCTGTCCCTTCCAATTCTGTTATTATAGGAAAGAGTATTGCTCTAAATAGCCTGCTTTTTTATTTATATTAATATCTCTGCTTTTCCAGATATTATTCGTATTAACCATTGCAGTGTGGTCTAACATTATCCTGTGTTTGATTTCAGGTGTAAAACTGCCATATTGAACAAATTTTGATCCAAGGAAGATAAATTCTCAAACTACTTCAATTTCCTTCTTGTTTATTTTGCAGCTGTTGTCATTATCTTTGTTTTCCTGAATTTAAAACTCAGTCCTACTTTTTCACTTTCATCCTTGATTTTCCAGTTCTTTCCAGGTCATCCTTATTTTTTAGCAAATCATGTTGTATCACCTGCTTATCTAAAATTATTTATGGTTCTTCCTCCAATCTTCACTCCCAAATCAGGCAGTTCCAGGTCTAATTTTTGCATGATCACTTCAACATACCAATGGAACTAAAATGGTGATAAAATACATTCCTGTCTAATTCCCTTACTAATCCTGAATCTATCTGTATCACCATTGTGCTCTACATAATCAAAAGCTTTTCTGTAATCGATAAAACATATATAGATACCCTTTTGATATTCACATGCTTTTTCCTGCTTCATTCCTGTCTTTAATGTTTCCTCGCCAGACTGAAAAGCTGCATCGCATCATTTTAACTACAGCAAACATGACCATAGTATGTCCTTCTTGTTAACTTCTTCCAGATGTTGGCACTGCTTCTCCCACTGCCTATTTTGTCTTTCCTGGCTTCACAGTGGAAAATTGCATTCAACCTTTTGACTTACCTTTGGCTTTGGCTGCCTGAACAATGATCAGCTATTTTGATGGTGTCGTCAGATAGCCACTTATTTCTTCTCTTTGGTTTTTGGTCATGATATATACTTTCCAGCAATTTCCATGATGTTACCTTGGATCTCCCACCACTGTTCTGTTGGATGGTTCCCTTGTAGATTCAATAAGGGGGGGAGGGTGATGGGAGGGGAAGGGGGGTTTTAAAGAAAAATTGTATGTTAAAACTTTTCAATAAAAAAAAAATAAGTTTAAGTTATGATAAACAACTTCAAAATGAAACAAAATATATTTTTTTGTTTTTAGTCAATTTTTTTAGTCAATTTTTTAAAAGATGCACAAGTTTACAACTTATGAAAGACTATTGTTTACTTTTTTCCTCTGTTTAGTCAGAAAGGCTGCCAAATTGAGTAGTTTAAAGTATTAATGTACATTATTTATTTCTATGGTTATAGTATATCACTCCTGCTTCCTTTTTATCAAGAAACTTGATTAGATTTTAGTTTTAGAGGAACTATAGATTTCCAATCTTACTGACATTGTTTTAACACTATCATGAATTTTATTACATCAACTTCCCAATATAACTGCTTGCTTACCATTTTGCCTACATATCTCTGATTTCATTGCAGACAGACAAGCGTCCATTTAGGATCCTTATGTATGGGTGATATCAAACGAAGAAGAAAAGCAGCGCCATTGCCAGGACCTGCTGGTAAGCAGATTCAGCATAATTAAATATGTTATTTATACATACATACAATATATACACATACAGCATAAATAAATATGTGGATGTGTGTGTGTGTGTGTACACATAAACACACACATATACATACACACAAACACACACACAGACACACACACACACACACACACGACCTGGCAAAAGGGTTTTGAGGCTGCAGATCCTTTAAACCCTAGAGGGAATTAGCAATTACTAGGAAATTAATTCCATTGACCTTAGTGGGGTTCGGTTCTGAGTAATTTATTTATTTATTATTTATTTATTAATTTAATTTGTAATGTGCATGTGAATGCAGATTAAGTGTTAAAAATGATCTAAAGCTGAGGAAAACAATATAAGTAGCTCAGTTATTGACCCTGATCTATTCTTTTCAATTTCTTTGTGTAGAAAATATGTTCTTCATTGGAGGTATTAATTCTGATTTGGACCATAGAAATAAGTTTCTTCTTTCCATCACAACTCTGTGCTAGCTACTCTCCTTATAACTAATGTTAACTAAATGCATAGTAGCAAATAAAATTAAGAACAGCCTATTTCTCTTGCCTGTATTTAGAAGTAGAAATTTTAGAGTTCCAATTTTGCATCACAGCGAGATGGGATGCACGAAGGCAGAGCTCTGTCTTCCATGCCTGATTTCACCCTGCTGGGGGCCCTGAAAAGGGCCTAAAGTTGCCCCGAAGAGGAGGAGAGGTACCTTGTTGATCACGGAGAGACTATGGTCTCTCTGTACGATTCAAGGAAAGCCTTCTAAACCGGCAGGGGAAAGACCAGCCACACCTGCGGCCGGCCATTAGCTGTTAACAACGAAAGAACAAAAGCTTTAATTAGCACATTGTAAACAGCATGTTTGGACTGGGTGAGAATATTGATCCTTTCTTTACTATTTTACAACTGAATTTCCTGGGAAAGGCTCCCAAGAAGCTTAAAACCTCTGGATATGAGTGGAAGTGGCGTTTTATTTTTTTTATGGGGGACAGAAATACACAATACTGAAGTGAAAGTAATACAAAGCTACAGTTTTGATAAATCTGAGAACTGAGATAAATTGTTAATATTTTCTCTTTGGAGAAAAAATTATTGAAGTGAAATATAAGAAATATAAGAAATCAACCCTTTGTTTTAAGAGTGGAAAATGGACGTTGAATGACATCTAGTGGTGGATTTGAGTACTTGGCTACTTGGTGAATTTTAGCCTTAAGGGAGAACAGCTGGCAATAAAGAAAAAATATTTTGGCATATTTATCATTCGTACCTTCTTGGACTATAAATACCTACTGAGCTTGGACTTTTAATCTCAAGAGCTAGTGGGAGAGAAAGAAAAAATTAACTCTTGAATACGTCTGGCTGCAGGGAGATTGAACATTTTAAACACTTGGAACATTGTGGATTACAACCTTGCCTGATTGATACTTGAGACAAAGGATTACTATAAAATATTGATATTAGGGCTGGATTATAAAGGCTATATATATAAAGACCAGAAAACTAGAGGAAATTTTGTTCTACTCTTACTGAGACTGGTGATACTAGAGGATTTCTAGGAATAATGCCTCAGGAACAAACAAATTCCTTTCAGAAGGAAATACTCTCTATGCTACAGCAAATTCATCAAGGAATTGTTGCACACAAAGAGGACATAAAAAGAAACCATAATGAGACTAAAAATAACCTAGATGATATAAAGGACCAAATCTCCAAATTTAAGCTACAACTGGAAAGCTCCCAGACAATGACTACACAGTATGAACAAATAAACCAGAAATCAGAGGGTGAAGCAGAAGAAATGGACTTAGAGGAGATAGGAGAAGGGAAATATGGACTGCCATACACAAATAAAATACTGCAAGACCTACCTATAACAATGAAAATACAAAAGACCCCTTACTCCTTTCTCCAAAATACACCTGATGATAAGGAAGAAGATTCTACAAAATGGAACATAGAGCGGGCAGGGGAAATGTCTAGGGAATGTGGATGGGTGGACTTCCCCTCAAAAAATACTCTACCTAAATTGTCTTTCTCATGCCAAGCAGCTTTCACAAAAATAGAAAGACAATTCTTGGGCAATTTAATTGCCCTGTCCTGGAAAACTGCTTGGCAAAGAAAAAGCGAAAGTTAAACTTAAAAAACAGAGTATTTGATCTATCAGAGGGAGCACTATCTCTTTAATTTAATTGTTTGAATATGAAAAGAATGGATGACCCTTAGATATAACTAGATTTTATAATGAAAGATATGATTTAGAATTAAAATAGCATTTTTTTCTTGTTTTGGTATGGGAAATTTGAAAATAAGAGATAATTTTTTTAGCTATATAAATGTAATTAATATAGGTTTTGCAGTATTGCAGAGAAAATCATAACTGACAAAGATACTTTAAACATTGATGGGAAATCAAACTTTAATAAGAGCATGAAAAACAGGATATTGACTTATGAATTGATATTGTTACTTCTATAATATTAGTAAAATGTGATGATCTATATATCTGATTTTGTATGCATCAATAGTACTAAAAATTGTAATTGTTTAATGAGGGGAAAAGGGAAAAAAATATGGGGAAGAAAAGAAGATCAAGGAAAAAATAGTGGATTGTGTAGTACTGAATAGATTTATATTGAAGCAGTTAATGTTAAATATGTGAACCCAGACAACATGTTGTTTACTAGGCTCTAAAGATTGTAATTTTAAAAAATTAATAAAACCTATATATAAAAAAATAGAAGTAGAGATCTTAGATGGTTAGCTAAGAGGACAAAACTCAACGGCTCCATTGCCTTTGCTAGTCCAGGGAATATTTTTTAAAAAGTATGCTTTATTCTGGGTTCATCTATTCAGAATGCAATACTGTAAAAAGATTGCCAAGATTTACCAAACTGACTGAACACTACCCTTTCTTGCTTATCTGCCACAACAGGACAAACACTTCAGAATATTACAGGGAGTAATAGAGCCCTAAGAAGGTGCTGGTCAACAAAATTTATTTATTTGTTTATTGTTTATTTATTGAATTATTTATTGAATTAATAAAGTCACCGACCTCACTTCCATGTTACTCTAGTGACCTATAGAATTAAAACAAAACTAAACAATCTAAGCAGGGATTTTCTGATGGTCAGTGGCTCCAATTGTTGCCTCTCCCCCTGGCAAAGTGGCAAGCCATTCTGTGGGTCAGATGAGGAGGAGTCTTCACAGCATCTCTCTTGAAAGTTAAGAGGGGAGGGGAAATGTTGTAAGCCTGTATTATATGTGTATTTCTTATCTTAGTTTTCTTAATGTTTAGTTTTTAAAAAAAGACATTAAGAACATTAAGAAAACCAAGATCATGGCATCCGGCCCTCTCAATTCCTGGCAAATTGATGGGGAAGAAATGGAGGTAGTGACAGATTTCATTTTCCTGGGCTCCAAGATCACTGCAGATGGGGACTGTTGCCAAGAAATTAAAAGACGCTTGCTCCTCGGGAGGAAAGCCATGGCAAATCTAGACAGCACACTAAAAAGCAGAGACATCACCCTCCCAACAAAAGTGCATACAGTCACGGCTATGGTCTTCCCAGTTGCAATGTATGGCTGTGAAAGTTGGACCATAAGAAAGGCTGAGCGCCAAAGAATTGAAGCCTTTGAACTATGGTGCTGGAGAAGACTCCTGCGAGTCCCTTGGACTGCAAGGCGTTCAAACCGGTCAGTCCTAGAGGAGATCAACCCTGACTGCTCTTTAGAAGGCCAGATCCTGAAGTTGAAACTCAAATACTTTGGCCACCTAATGAGAAGGAAGAGAAGAGCCTAATGCTGGGAAAGGTTGAGGGCAAGAGAAGAAAGGGACGACAGAGAATGAGGTGGCTGGATGGAGTCACTTATGCAGTAGGCGTGAGCCTAAATGGACTCCAGAAGATGGTAGAGGACAGGAAGGCCTGGAGGAACGTTGTCCATGGGGTCATGATGGGTCGGACACGACATCACAGCTCCCTTGCTTTCCCCTCTGCCCAGCAAAGTGGAAGGCAGTTCTGTGGCAACAGAGGAGGAGGAAGAAGCAGTGACTTCACCTCGGCTCTCCTGAGTATTGTGAGGATAGAGGAAATGATACACATCTATATTATATGAGGAAAGAAGAAAGATCCAATGGGTCACAGGTTGTCTGATGACTACTCCTTTGTTCTTTGTAGAACTGTGTAAAAAGTGGTAGTAGGGAAAGAATCTTAAGAATGTAGATATTATATTGAAAGGGTAACCATTCCTGTTGCCCCTAACATAGTATGTATGCTAATAGGTAGAAGTGAAATTTCTATTTTCTACATTTGTAATTTGGAAGGTTAGAAGTTCTTTAACAGATTTGAGCTTCTTGTAGATGGCAGAGAGGAAAGAAATGAAGGCAAAACATTTGTCCATGTTATGTTTGAAACATACCAAGCAAGAATAAAAGCAAACTTTATGCAACTGCACAGTCCGCTTTTCATTAAACTCACTATCTACAAAAAGTCCTCAATTATTAAGGAAAATGCCTATAGATGAGAGTATATATTTTTAATTAGCACTAAGTCATATTAAGTCATATTCTTTACATTTTCTAGAAATATGATCAGCCACTGACTATGAGGAAATCCCTGCTTCCCTTTCTGCTATGTCCCCAAGGGCCTCCTCAGTTATTGGTGCCAGCCAACCCTACCTTCCCACAGGCCTTCAAATGACTCCCTTGTCTTTCTCTCACTGGCAACACCATTAAGAGAATTCAGATTTCAGGCTTGGTTCTAAAATAACTAGTGGCTGCTTACGCATTGAGTCTTGCACATTTATTTATTTATTTATTTTAATCCCATTTATATCCCACCCTTCTCCGAAGAGTCAGGGCGGCTTACAATTTAAGCACAAACCAATGTGCTTAGCATTGAACTTACCCTTGAGCCAGCTCATGGGGTGCAGAGTCAGAGGGAAATTAGAAAAAGGTTTTAGTATAGTTACACTCTTGGAGAAAAAAATGTCCCAGAAGTTTCTTGCAATGGAATGGTTGACAGAGAGCAGGGATACACCTCTCCTATTTTCCCTTGTGCCACGCAACCTATGGGTTTCTAGTAAATGTAGTTGAAAAGCATGGCACTGAAGCAGCCACTACTTTCCCAAATTTCATTCCCGTGGGAATGGCATGGAGTGGCATTCTGTAAGTTAGTCTATTTGAGTTACCTTGATTCAATAATTGTTCCCTATACTTTTCAATTTTGCCCAATGGAAGGTTACAAATAAACAGCCAGACAGAAGTGTTTTAGTGGTATGTAGATTATTTTATCTAATTTACTTGCTGCCCATCTCGTGCTGCCCAAGGCAACTCTAAGCAGTATAAGATTATAAATTACATATGTTGAAATGTTATTATGGGGATATTATATGATAAGCCTAATCCCAATCAGTTGTGCCTCCTTTAACAACAAAAAATAGATATATGTAACTGGAAGAACACATACTTCATATTGGTGGATAAATTTGATTTAATTCTTCTGTCTCGTTTATTTGTTTGTCAAATTAATTACATAAATATGCGAAATTGTAAGATCCATCTCTTACTATTGGACTTACGAACCTAGCAAGCCTATGAAGACAAGGTTTCAGTTGGTACTTTCTTAAATGACAATTGATGACAAATGGTTTTCCCTGTCTTTGTATGCAGTATGTTGAATGGCCTTAGTAATGCATGTTCAGAAGATAGATAGCATGATGGAGCTAACACGGAATGAGGATGGAGCTGATGGAATGAGGTTTTCTCTAGATTCTGAATTTGTGTTCAGCATCAGTATGACTGTGTACTTTCAGATATATGACAGGGCTATAGACTACTATAGCTAGAAATGTTATTGGTTAAACATTTATTAATTGTGACAAGAACACCCAATCTATTTCAACGCTCTACCTTATTTACTGCTCTTTCACCTTTGTATTTTGTATTGAAAAAGTAAAATGAATATTGATAGAGTTAGCTATTGATTTCTAAATTTATAGCCTCTTCTCAGCCTTGAGACAAAGTCACATACCAATAGCATTGTGTGCATTAGTAACAAAGGATGTAGATTTTATCATACAGCAAAGAAAACTGTTGAAGCAAGAAACTTTTATCAGAGAAGAACATTTCATAATTTAAAAAATGTCATCTGTAAAGCAACAAAGAAAATAAAGTGAATTCTGTTAGAAGATTCCAGTCAATAACTGGAATAGAAAGATCTGTTATATTTTTGTTGTAACAGGAAATATTTGACTAAGATAAAGTCTAAATAAAGCTTCTGTTTAAAAATTGAGCAACAAAGCAGTGAAACTAAATGAAGTTTCTTCACACATTGCCCACAGATTACTATGTTTTTTTTAAAAAAAATATGTATGGTATAACTAGATGCTTTGGTGTTCTTAGGACAATCCTAAGTCATTTAGGAATAAATACTAAATGAATGGATTAGAAGTAAAAGCAATAAATTGCCTGATATGGAAAGATATTCTGAACATCTTTGGTGATTTACTAACCTCCAAAGGAGACTTTAAGAGACTTTATTGCGAAAGTAGAGGTTTTACTAGATGTTATGTACTGTTACTGATAAAAGCATGGTATAGATCAGGGGTGTCAAACTGCTGGCCCGCGGGCTGGAGCGTCACGGAGAAACCGCGCCCATCCCATTTTCGGCAATGGGAAAAAGTTCCGATACGTCGCGTGATGTCACGTGACGTCGCGAGTTTGACATGCCTGGTATAGATTCATCAGATGTGACTAAGAATTGTATGAAAACTGTCTATATCTTCCTGATCAATAGCATTCCTAAAGACCAGTTGTCCCCTTATTCTAAATTGATTTTCCCCTGAATTCTGGACTTAGTTTTCCTTCTGCCCATCAGAATAGCTCACAGCCATATATACAGAGACTTCACTTCTATTGATAAGGAGGAAATGGCAAATAAATACAAATATCAGTGGATATATTGAGTCCCCTATAAATTAGTCCATAATATATTTGTTATCTGCATTTAGATCCACAGTACTCATAGCAACTGATAGGAATTCATGCTACCCATCTCAAAAGAAGACTACTGAGGAGTGGTGGAATTCAAATACCTGAACAACCAGTTCTCTTATTCGATGCAGGCCTGGGCTCCGAGGTCTAGAACGGACTTCCGGAAGTGGCATCCACGCACTTCCGGTGGGCCATTCTAGGCCCTGGAGGCCTGCAAGGCCTAAAACAGACTTCTGGAAGTGGCATCCATGCACTTCTGGTGGACCGTTCTAGGCCTGGGAGGCCGCCTCCATGCCTCCAAATCCTAGACTGGATTTATGGCAGCCAGCCAGTTCTCTGAATGCACCAAAATTTAGCTACCGGTTCTACCAAACCGGTACAACCGGCTGAATCCCACCACTGCTACTGAGGGAGTGGATTAAGAAATTACACATATGGAAACAAAGTGGACTTTTGTGTGAGGGAGAATCTGTTCCTGCCAGTTCCTGCTTGCTCTGAATACCTCAGAAATACCTCAGAAATTAAATTCCAATCACCCATTGGTATAGCTCCATGACAAGGAATTTAAGTCTGTACTAGTTATCTAGAAGACTTGAATAATTTTGTGTAATAGTGAAGAGTTGGTTCAAAAATTCACTTGTAGCTTGATAGTTAAAAGAGATCTATCTTTCAGTAAATTACTCTTTTTTAACTATCTGCTTTCTGTAAGGGATTCTTGGGGAAAAATAGCAGAGAGTGTGTGTTTTTAAGAGTACAGCTAGATACACAGCTTCCCTGTATCAAAATCAAAGCCTAGCAATTTAAACATTTGTATTTTTCAGGTTGCTTTGACAATCACAAATAGAGAACCAATAGTAATACTCTGAATCTTAAAAGTATGCAGAGAATAGAGGAAAGGGTATACTAGGTTATAAGTGAAGCAGCATGTATCTCTCTGTTTCCCATTGGTTGTTTATGCAACATCAATACAACACTTTAGAAGCCAAATTACTAAACAAGCTGCCAATTAGGCTTGCAGTCAGCTGGATAGATTAGTAGCTAAGAGAAGCAGTTACAAGATTTTCATCTCTTGAGCCAATTACTCAAGTGAATTACCATCCACAGAGCTCCTTGGGAATTTAAGACAGAAAGACTTGCTCAGCTATGATAGGCATAAGTGAGACCCAGGATAAGGGTCTCACTTAGAGTTGTCAGATCATATAGATTGGCCAATGAGGCAAAAAAAATCCCATCTATGAGAAGACTTAAAGTATTTAGGATTTAGGAGTGCTGGAAAAGAAAATAATAAGTGTGCAAACTTAATTAAATTTAAATATGTTAAAGTTATAAAGGGAGGCAATTGGAGCTAAAATTGATCCAGTATAGAATAGAATTCTGCTATGGTAAAATGTTTAATTTACCACCTTTGACTTGCATTTATCATTAAACGGTTTAAATACATAAGATCAGACAATACCATTTGAAAATGATTTGACTGTACTATACAGAGTGATGAAAATCCATTATACTTCTGACTATATATAGGTGCATGGGTACAGAAAAAAGAAAGAGAATCCATTTACTATTACATATTACTTTCATGATCTTCAACTGGGTAAAACAGTTCATCTTAAGGCAACTATTCTGAACCAAGGTATCTCAAATGGGCTAACTTACAGAATATGTCCAAAAAGTAGGACTGAGGGGCTGAAATTTAGAAAGTTGTGGTTGCTTCAGGACTCCTTGGTGGAGCAGTGGGCTAATGCCTCCTTAAGTAACACCAGCTGCCTGCAATTAGTGCAGGTTCGCATCCCACCAGGCTCAAGGTTGACTCAGCCTTCCATCCTTCCGAGGTAGGTAAAATGAGGACCCAGATTGTTGGGGGCAATAAGCTGACTTTGTAATAATGCCGCTTGGGGGGGGGAAGCCCTAATAAGCAGGCATATACATAGAATGAAGGCTATTGCTAAGCACATTGGTTTGCGCTTAAATTGTAAGCCGCCCTGAGTCTTCGGAGAAGGGCGGGATATAAATGGGATTAAAATAAAATAAAATAAAAAATGTGATCTTCATTTTCAATGTTCTGTGGCAATTACCCAGCCAGTCTCACAATCCCTGGTCCTTCACCCAGCAGCATCACTTACTTGCCTGCTGGGAAGGAAGTCAAAGGAAAGAAGGAAAGGGGTAGAAGGAACAGCTGTGTACCCTTCCTGGCCTAAGCCACCCACTGCATATTTCCTAAACTTGTGCTGCCCCTGCACAACTTCCCCAACCCATCTTGTTCTCCCTTCATGCCTTCCCCAACCCAAACAGTACTTCTTGCACACCCCCATATACCCTTCCTGACCTGCACCTGCATGCCTTTCTTGACCCATACGATACCTCTTTGGCACCCACCATACTCTTCCCAACCCAGGTCCTCCCCAACCAGCACAGCAGCTCTTACACATCGCTGTGACCCCCTTGCATTGTTCTTGTCCTGCACCTCTCCCTGCACACCCTACTTGACCCATGACGGATTTCTTACACCAGGGGTCCCCAAGCCCTGGACCATGGACCATCACCAGTCTGCAGCATGCCAGGAACCAGGCTTCGCAAATAAGCAAAGCCCCATCCACCAGTTGCAGGCAGCATACAAAACCACACCTCCTCCGGTCCACGGAAGAAACACTCCACAGATCTGGTCCATGGTTTCTAAAAGATTGGGGCCACTGTCTTATACAACCTCATGACTCGCACTTACTCTTCTTTACCTGCACCCCCACTGTAGCTCCTGACCAACACAGCACCTCACACACACTGGAACTTTTCCTGAACTATGCCACCCATCTGCACAGCATCTCTGGTGCACACTCACACACCCCTTGCAACCCATGCAATACCTTTCATGCACCTCACATACCATTCCTGAGTCTACAACTTGCTCTCTCACCCACATAGCAGCAGCCACTTACCTGCCTGCTGACCTTGGACTTGTAAATCCCTCCTGGCTTCCCCACTGACTTTCTCCCTACAAGCTTCCTAGAAACAAAGTAAATGGACAAGCCAGCACAAATTAGAAGAAGTAAAGGAAGGAAGACGGAAGAAAGGAAGGAGGGAGAGAAGGAAAGGAAAGGCTTCCCTGTTTTCTTCCCACAAAGAAACTCAATGGAGAAGTTGGTAGGAAGTCGAAAGTTGCTCTGACTTGTGCTGCTGTTTTGCCCACTCAAGGTCATTCTGTTTATCTGCTCAGCTAAGGAAATGTCTCTGAAACAATGACTCAGTGGAGCGTGGGTTATCTTGTTGCTTATAAAGCTTCAGTCCTAAGAGTGTGTAGCTCCTATTTTATCACAGTAGTTTTTCCTAACTTCAAGAAACTGACCATGATGGGCGAAATCTTTTGCGCCGACAAGGTGCTCAAAACACTCAAGACATATCTCCTCCCCTCATCTCTTCCTTCCCTAATGCAGCTGACAAACTGAAAAAGAGCCTGTGGCCTAGAGGTTAAAACAACTGCCTAACATGCAAAGCAGCCCAGGTTCAAATCTCAGAAGGGTGTGGCTGACTGATGAGAGCAAAGAAGCTTGAAATAGCTATATCAGTCTCCCTATAATATATATATTATATTATAATAATATATTATAATATATATATATTATATATATATTCATTCTGAATCTTTTAAATGTATTCAGTGTAGTGTTTTTCTAAAAAGCATAATCCTGTAAATTGTATTCCTATGGCCCAGAAGTGCAGTATTTCCAACCTGCCTATCCTGAGTGAGTCTTTCATCCTGGTAAGCATACTTTGAATGGCAGCATCAATCTTCTGTTAAACATAAAGCAGTATAAATTTGATTACAGACATGAAAGAGAAGTGTTTTTCAATTGTAGCGCTAGGAGTTAAAGGTTCACACATATTTAAAATAACATTTTTACTTAATTGAGGCCTGTTCTGTATCAACCTGCTTTCAAAAGTCTTTTTAAAAGTAGCATTTAAAAACTAGCATATCAAAAAATATAAATGTTAGAAAATACTTTGCATATTTAACTATAGTAAATATTACTGACGTTCTTTTCAGTTTAAGACCTACTGAAATTCTCCAACTATTAAAATATTCTCCCCATTTTTAAATACTGCGTAGTTATAGTCTGAACTTCAACAAGCTGCTGTATCCTAAAATGATTAAACAGATGTGAAGCCTATAGCAGCATTAGACCTCTGATCTGATTTTAGCATACAGATGGAATTAAATTAATTCATACCAAACCCTGTAAAATAAAGGGTATGGCATTGAATGCTAGTGCTCTGTTTAACCAGAATGTACCTGTACCAACAGCTGTTGAGAAAAATTGTATGCCTTAATTTTCATAGAAATCTACCCTTAATGACATCACATTATTTTGAAATAAAAATTAAATTGCAAATTTGTTTTCTTTTTGCCCCGTTTTGCCTCTTTTTAAGGATCTCGCCTGATTTATTACATATATACTATTGCCTTTTACTTTTACAAACTTTATATTACATTTTCAACCCTTGCATAATAAAACACTTGCATAATAAAAAGTGTCATCAAAAAATTTGAGGCTAATTTCATAAGAAGATGGTGTAATTTTGTGAGATTGGAAGATTTTGTTTTGTCAGTATAAATTACTGTAATATCAAGATAATGTGGATGGGTGCATATGCATGTATCAGAATAACCTTTCAACTGCTGCTCACTCAGTTGTCCAACCAGGTCAGGTTTTAGATTTGTTGTTAGTGCCGAAGTCGTGTCTGACCCATTGCGACCCCATGGACAATGTTCTTCCAGTCCTTCCTGTCCTCTACCATCTTCTGGAGTCCACTTAAGCTCACACCTACTGCTTCAGTGACTCCAGCCAGCCAGCTCATTCTCTGTCGCCCCCTTTTTCTTTTGCCCTCAATCTTTCCCAGCATTAGGCTCTTCTCCAGTGAGTCCTTCCTTCTCATTAGGTGGCCAAAGTATTTGAGTTTCAACTTCAAGATCTGGCCTTCTAAAGAGCTGTCAGGGTTGATCTCATCTAGGACTGACCGGTTTGAACGTCTTGCAGTCCAAAGGACTCGCAGGAGTCTTCTCCAGCACCATAGTTCAAAGGCCTCAATTCTTTGGCGCTCAGCCTTTCTTATGGTCCAACTTTCACAGCCATACACTGCAACTGGGAAAACCGTGGCCTTGACTATTTGCACTTTTGTTGGCAGGGTGATGTCTCTGCTTTTTAGTGTGCTGTCTAGATTTGCCATGGCTTTCCTCCCCAGGAGTAAGCGTCTTTTAATTTCTTGGCTACAGTCCCCATCTGCAGTGATCTTGGAGCCCAGGAAAATAAAATCTGTCACTACCTCCATTTCTTCCCTATCTATTTGCCAGGAATTGAGAGGGCCGGATGCCATGATCTTGGTTTTCTTAATGTTAAGTTTCAACCCAACTTTTGCACTCTCCTTTACCCACAACAAGAGGCTCTTTAGTTCCTCTTCACTTTCTGCCATTACACTGGTATCATCTCCATATCTTAGCTTGTTGATATTTTTCTTGGCAATTTTAATTCCAACTTTTAATTCATCTAGCCCTGCCTTTCTCATGATGTGCTCTGTATATAAGTTAAATAGGCAGGGTGACAGTATACAGCCTTGCCGGACTCCTTTCCCAATTTTGAACCAATCAGTGGTTCCGTGTCCGGTTCTCACTGTCGCTTCTTGACCCGCATATAGGCAAGTGGGTTGCCATTTCCTTCTCCAGTGGATCACATTTTGTCAGAACTCTCTGCTATGACCTGTCCATCTTGGGTGGCCCTGCATGGCATAGCTCATAGCTTCATTCAATTATGCAAGCCCCTTCATCACGACAAGGCAGTAATCCATGAAGGGGAGTTTTTAGATATCAGTCAAATTTAGCAGATTTTAAAAAGACAGAGAGGCTTGTGTGCCAATGGATCAACAGTAAACTATCAGCAAATAGCATTATTTATTTATTTATTTATTGAATTTCTATACCGCCCTTCTCCCGAAGGACTCAGGGCAGTGTACAGGGCAATAAAAGTACTACATACAAAAGTTAAAAGTAAGATTAAATTAATTTAGCCCTAACAATAAATAGTTAAAAATACCCCAAACCCTAGACCAGGCCGGCCTGTTCAAATAAGTAGGTTTTCAGATCACGGCGGAAAGAGCGAAGGTCGGGAGCCATCCGGAGCTCAACCGGTAATTGATTCCAAAGGGCTGGCGCGCCCACAGAGAATGCTCTCCCCCTGGGGGCCGCCAGCCGACACTCTCTGACCGACAGCACCCTGAGGAGGCCCTCTCTGTGGGAGCGCACAGGATGAAGGGAAGATGACGCCAGCAGCAGGTGATCCCATAAGTAATCCGGACCCATGCCATTTAGGGCTTTATAGGTAATCACCAGCACCTTGAATCTCACCCGGAGGGCAACTGGAAGCCAATGCAGCTCGCGGAGAAGAAGTGTTACATGGGAGTATCGGGAGACCCCCATCACAACTCGTGCAGCCGCATTCTGCACCAGCTGAAGCCTCTGAGTGGTCCTCAAGGGCAGCCCCATGTACAGATCATTGCAGTAGTCTATACGAGAGATCACGAGCACGTGAGTGACTGTACGCAGGGCATCCCAGTCCAGATAGGGTCGCAACTGGTGCACCAGGCGAACCTGGGCAAAAGCATTAACTAGGTGATTGCCACAAATGTTTACTACTTTGTTCACAAGCTGTTTGAAAGGTTATATTTCTTATTGATGGGAATAGATCATATTAATTTTAATCAGCATGATTAAAATTCCCCCAAATGCCACATTCCTATATCTCTTCTGATTAGAGCATTATTTTTTCAGTATATAAAAATATACTTATACAACACATATCTTTTACAAAATTAAATGTCCACAGATTATAATTCAGGTATAGAGCAGCCAAGTTACCAAGCCACACTTTGAAGATTAGGATCTTGAGTTGGACATTGGATATTAATTTTCCTTCTCAAATTTCACCTGAGAATTTTGCTCTTCCATTTTAATTTGTATCTTTGTAGGACAGTAATGTATTAGCAGCCATGTTGTCATTCTGCATTTTGCAAATTTCCTTCTGATGTTGTCACAACATTTGGGTACTGGCAGTTGTCTCTAAAACCGAAAGCAAAATGAGAGAACAACTTCCCATCCCCAGAACATGATTTGGCAAGAAGATCCTGTTACATCTTGCACTGGTCCTTTGTCCTAAGAATAGGTAATGCTAATTAGCAGATTAAAAGTGAGATTCTGATTTTCCATTGGCCTTTAATGTGGTGTGAAGTGATTGTGAGCTTATAACTATAGATATGGTTTAGTTCTATACTTTTATAAAAGGAGAATGCATGACTCTGAGTCTGATATTTGAGCCATCCAATTGTGAAGAGATTCAGACATAGCCTGCTTTAACTCTTCCTGCAAAGGAACTGAATCTGTGAAATCCTGCACAAGCATAGCATCTGTCTGCAACTCTGTAAGATAACCACATAATCCCAAGTAAAACTGCAGCCATGAGAAGATTGCAGACATATGCAACATTTCTGCCTTATACACTTCAAAACACCTTTTCAGAATTGAAATGCTATATAGATTTAACATATTAAATTAAATGTGTTTGATAGAGGCCCACCATGAAAAATACTATCTGTATTTCTACTTCTATTACTAAAATTTAATTTCTGAAATTTATATAAATCTTTCAAGCGTTTGGCTATAAGGAGTGTTTAACAAAATTACATCATGCAATGACATTGTCACATTCATATAATGCATTTTCTTTGAAATAAGGAAGGAAATCAGCCTATGCCATTTGCAGATTAGCATTCAACCTGGAAGTCAGTACAGGTGAAACTCGAAAAATTAGAATATCGTGCAAAAGTTCATTTATTTCAGTAATGCAACTTAAAAGGGGAAACTAATATATGAGATAGATTCATTACATGCAAAGCAAGATAGTTCAAGCCGTTATTTGTCATAATTGTGATGATTATGGCGTACAGCTCATGAAAACACCATATTCACAATCTCAGAAAATTAGAATATTGTGAAAAGGTGCAATATTCTAGGCTCAAAGTGTCCAACTCTAATCAGCTAATTAAGCCATAACACCTGCAAAGGGTTCCTGAGCCTTTAAATGGTCTCTCAGTCTGGTTCAGTAGGAATCACAATCATGGGGAAGAATACTGACCTGACAATTGTGCAGAAAACCAAGAGCCTTGGTGGAGCAGTGGGCTAATGCCTCCTTAAGTAACACCAGCTGCCTGCAATTAGTGCAGGTTCGCATCCCACCAGGCTCAAGGTTGACTCAGCCTTCCATACTTCCGAGGTAGGTAAAATGAGGACCCAGATTGTTGGGGGCAATTAAGATGACTTTGTAATAATGCCGCTTGGGGTGTGTGTGAAAGCCCTAATAAGCAGGAATATACATAGAATGAAGGCTACTGCTAAGCTTGTAAGCCGCCCTGAGTCTTCGGAGAAGGGCGGGATATAAATGGAATTAAAATAAAATAAAATAAAATAAAATAAATTGACACCCTCCATAAGGAGGGAAAGCCTCAAAAGGTAATTGCAAAAGAAGTTGGATGTTCCCCAAGTGCTGTATCAAAGCACATTAATAGAAAGTTAAGTGGAAGCGAAAAGTGTGGAAGAAAAAGGTGCACAAGCAGCAGGGATGACCGCAGCCTGGAGAGGATTGTCAGGAAAAGGCCATTCAAAAGTGTTGGGGACTTTCACAAAGAGTGGACTGAGGCTGGAGTCAGTGCATCAAGAGCCACCACACACAGACAGATCCTGGACATGGGCTTCAAATGTCGTATTCCTCTTGTCAAGCCGCTCCTGAACAACAAACAACGTCAGAAGCGTCTTACCTGGGCTAAATAAAAACAAACCTGGTCTGTTGCTCAGTGGTCCAAACTCCTCTTTTCTGATGAGAGCAACTTTTGCATCTCATTTGGAACCCAAGGACCCAGAGTCTGGAGGAAGAATGGAGAGGCACACACTGCAAGATGCTTGAAGTCCAGTGTGAAGTTTCCACAGTTTGTGTTGATTTGGGGAGCCATGTCATCTGCTGGTGTTGGTCCACTGTGCTTCATTAAGTCCAGGGTCAACACAGCCGTCTACCAGAAGATTTTGGAGCACTTCATGCTTCCTTCCGCAGACGAGCTTTATGGGGATGCTGACTTCATTTTCCAGCAGGACTTGGCACCTGCCCACACTGCCAAAAGCACCAAAACCTGGTTCAATGACCGTGGGATTACTGTGCTCGATTGGCCAGCAAACTCAACTGAGCTGAACACCTTAGAGAATCTATGGGGCATTGCCAAGAGAAAGATGAGAGACATGAGACCAAACAATGCAGAAGAGCTGAAGGCCGCTATTGAAGCATCCTGGTCTTCCATAACACCTCAGCAGTGCCACAGGCTGATAGCTTCCATGCCACACCACATTGAGGCAGTAATTGCTGCAAAAGGGGCCCAAACCAAGTACCTAGTACATATGCATACTTATACTTTTCAGAGGTCTGATATTGTTCTATGTACACTCCTTGTTTTATTGATTGCATGTAATATTCTAATTTTCTGAGATTGTGGATTTGGGGTTTTCATGAGCTGTACGCCATAATCATCACAATTATGACAAATCACGGCTTGAACTATCTTGCTTTGCATGTAATGAGTCTATCTCATATATTAGTTTCCCCTTTTAAGTTGCATTACTGAAATAAATGAACTTTTGCACGATATTCTAATTTTTCGAGTTTCACCTGTATGTACAAAGACATCTTGTTCAGCAACCTATTAGAAAAAATAAGAGAAAAAGAAGGTTTAGAGCTTATTGGGAGATTATTATATTCATGTGATTGTACTGATTAATGTTGAATATTCCTTTTTGTCTCAGGGTTTGTTGGTGAAAATGCTCAGCCAATCTCAGACAGCAACATTGGGAATCGGATGCTCCAAAGCATGGGCTGGACACCTGGCACAGGCCTTGGGCCAGATGGCAAAGGGATAGCCGAACCAATCCGGGCAATTCAGAGGCCAAAGGGACTTGGACTTGGATTCAGCTGACAGAAAGAGATTCCAATTGCTGGTTCAGACATCAACAAAACTAACTTGAACTTTGAATATCTGAAAATGTTCTAATTTGTTGCCAAGACATCCAGTGATTCTTATTGTAATTTTTTAATAGAGATGCTTCATTGTTTTCTGTTAAAGCTGTGTGGGGCCAGTCTTTAGGGCAGTCCTAATCTTTGAATCCTGAGTGTGTAATAATGATCATCTTTTAAACTGTACCTTTTTTTAAAAAAAATTGTGGTCTTAGTTATGTTGTCAAAGATTCAAAGAAATGATTAAATTCTCCTCCCACTTTTTAAAAGCCTTGCCAACACCGTACATAAACCCATTATCCTTTGCTGGTTTAAACATAGGTCTTTTACTCTGGAAAGCTGCTTAGTTACTAAGGCATCTTGTCTGGGAAATATTTTGCTGTGTTTCTCAGATTCATTCCAAAAAATTGTAGTGGGTAATACAAAAGAAAGCCTGGCTACAAAATTCTTTTTGTAGTAAAAGGCAAACATAGAATAGGAAAAGAGATGCACAAAATGCTTTGAGCTAAACACAGGATATGGGGTTACATGGAGTTAACTGTCATTTTTTACATGGGTGTGATAAATGTAATGAATGTTAACAGGGTAAGGGGTTTCAATTGCTCTGTGGCACGGGCTATTTTTGTGCTATATATAACTGTCTCTCCACAGATGCCCCCAATCCATAGTCCAAAACATTAGGGAAAAGCCTAAATTAAATTGTGTGTATATAATTAAATTAATTACATATAAGTAATATGATCTTTTATATTTCTCATCTTTGGGCACGATAATTGTGATTGCAACAGGTGCTACATCAAATTTTAGGGGTCACATTTAGCCCTGGAGCCTCAGGTGATGCACCCTTGTTTTTAAAATATTGCCATATGACTCTGTATAGCCTTGATTCATTGGGTCTTCTAAATGGTTCAGTATTGTTATATGCAATCTCTTTAGATCAGCATAAATTGCGTCTTGCTTCAAAATGTGCAATTTTGCATGAGAAATGCAAAATGACAAATGATGAATTTGTCTTCTAACATTTGCAGCAGGTAACTCAATTCTCTTTTTTTTATTTACACGCCCTCCTTTTTTTAACTTTCCTTTCTGGTGTCTTAGCTTGTATTCTTTCTAAAATAAATTTTTAAACCTACTGTCACCTTTTATCATATCACTGTGACTGTCTAACTTGAGGGGATGGATTTAAAATGGGACCATATTAACTACAGTCCATCCATGGTAGTTTGGGAATATTTCTGTAATTGACAAATGGTGCCTGCTAGTGAGAAGGAAGGCTTGCCAGGCACAAATTTTTAAAAAACGGCAAAGGGAATAGTAAAACAGACAACCTTTTGATAAGATTAACAATATTATACTTAATCTTTGGACTTGTCATTGTGCTGACATCTCAAATTCATTAAAGAGGACTTCCATCAATGCATTAATGATGTGTTCTAATTATTATGCTAGAATGGCATATCCGCTCCCCAAACTAATTGCCCTTTGAATTCATTAAAATACTCCTACCAGAATATGATCATAAGGCAGTTCCCGGGTTAAGAACATCCAACTTATAGGGAACTTGTACTTATGAATGAACTGCCATAAAGCCTATTATATTAAAAAAAATAAGTTAAATGCAGTGATTGATAATAATGAACTCATGCTACTTTGTGATGCTCTTGAAAACTGCGGCTTCAGCAATTTGTTGTCTTGAGGAAGGAGAACTTCAGATCAGATCTGTTTGTCATTAGCACTGTGTTGAGTGCATAACTTCTTATTTGGTTTTAATTTTTCTCTTTATTTACCCTTGTAACCATGCTTCCAAAGTGTAAGTCTGCTGAAAGTGCTTATGATGCATCAAAGAAAAGGCAAACAATCATGATTGAAAATAAAAGTGTCAATAATAAAGTGAGCAGAAAGGGGTGAAACATCACCAGTCACTAGAAAAGCATTAGGCTACAATTCATCAATGATCAAAATGATTTTGAAAGATAATGTGAGAGTAACGGAAGATGTGAAAGACCCTGCCCTCATGGAAACTACAATTATTACTAAATAACACAGTTATTTAATCATTGAAATGGAAAAGCTATTGATAATACGGTTAGATGTTAAAATCAGAGTAATATGCCTATTGGCCTTTATTGCAAGAAAAGTTTAATGATTTAAAAGCTGCACATGCACCAAGTGAAGGTAATTGTGACAAGGAATTTGTTACAAGTAGGTATTGGTTCAATTGTTCCAAAATGAGGGCAGATTTACAGAATATTAAAATACAAGGTGAAGCAGCAAGTGTCGATATAAATGCTGCATTTGATGTTCCTGAAATGTTGAAATCAATTTATGAGGAGGGAGGTTATTTGTCAAGCAAAATATTTAATATAGATTAGATTGGCTTATCTTTTTGGGGGGGAATACTTGATCTACATTTCGAAAGAGGAAAAAAGTACACCAAAGGTCAGTAATGTATTGAAAGGTAGACTAATGCTTTTATTTGGGGTGACACATCCAGGGATTACAAGATCAAGCCTTTGCTTGTGTATCACTCCCTATATCCAAGAACACTTTGCTACATCATTAAGGCATCATTTGCTATTATTTGGAAGGCAAATGCAAAGGCTTGGTTTACAATTGCCACCTTTGAAAATTGATTCTTGAACTATTTTGTCGCTAGAGTTAAGTATTGCATAACCAAGACGTTTTCTTTCAAGATTCTCGTTGTGCTTCACAATGTACCCAGATATCTAAGCATTTTAGATAATCTTCAAGTCAATGTAAAGGTCATATTTTCACACACACCCCAACACCACATAGATACTACAACTAATGATCAGGTAGTCATGACTGTTTGTTATAAGGCCCGTCTCAATGGTACAATGACTCTGGGCAGCTTACAAAATGATAAAAAGTAAAGTGCTACAACACAAAATTAGGAGGAATTAAATGGGAAAGCTAAAAACCAAAACAATGGGTGGGTCTCGGGGTGGGCTCTTCTCTATCTGGTCAGCCACCCCCAAGGTAGCAGGCCTTTAAGACATTTATGGTAAGCATTCTCACAGCTAGCATAGCTGTCAGGACTATCCGGAATGATCTGATGAGCATTTGACTAACTAACACTATGTAACTTCAACTTACCTACAAATTTGAATTAAAGACAGACTTAGGAACATATCTCATAACCAGTATCTAAGCAGAATTTGGATGTCATACCTCTCTTTGCTATTGTTGGCATGTCAGCCTATCCAGATTACTGTATCAAACTCAACCAGTTTCAAAGAATTGGAACAAGAATTATTACATATTTTTTTTGTTTTATTCCCCTTGAAAATCCTTGCACCCCCTTCCAAATTGTCAAGAAGCTGTTGACCCTACAAAGTAGCAGATGACATAGGGTTTACAGCAGGAGTAGGTTACCCTTCATTTCCAAGTGTACAGAATAACATTTGAGATAAGTTAATGAAATTTAGTTTCCCTGATTCTACTTATGAATGAATGAGCAAGCAATCCATTATTGCAGCTTAAGCAAAACATGTAGTTGCAGTAGGGACAGGATGATTTCTGAATGGCTACCAAAATGTTCAGTGATTGATTAATGGATGCCATTAAGTCAATGTTGACTCTTAGTGACCAGATAGATATACCTTTTCCAGGATGATCTGTTCCAACTTTGTCTCTTAGATTTTGAACTATGTACTCATTCTGGAAGTAGCTGAGTTCATCTTCTATATTTTGGTGCTTTTCTTCCATTTTTCCCAGCATTATGGACTTGTCAGGGAGCCAGGTTTTCATGTAATGAATCTAAAATATGGTAATTAGAGTCTGGTCATTTGTGGTCATTCTCAAGTGAGAACTCTTAAGTTGATTTGTTCTATGATATTTTTTCTATGTATCCATGGTATTCTCAACTATCTTTCCAATCACTGAAGTTCAGAAAATACACTAAAATTTCTGTCTTTCTTCAAAGTGCAGGTTCCATAGAGTATCATGGAAAACATGATTGCCTACCCAATATTTATCTTTGTAGGTACAAATATGTCATAGAGAACATCATATACATATAAATATTCTGATCTTTATAAGAATAGACATGTTCATGGTATTAGAACAGTTTTTTCAAGGTCTTCGTTGCTCCTTTACCAAGTGTTAGTCTGCAATGCAATTATTAGATGTTGGCTCCTTTACTGTTGATAGTCATTCCTAAAAGGCAGAGGCCATCTACCACTTCAATATCTTCATTTTCATTTCTAAGGCTAGTGGCTATACTTGTCATTAGTTTGGCCTTTATATATAACTTTATTCCCGTTTTCTCATTGTACTCCTTGACTTTCATTGCTAGATCATTTGTATTTTCAGTTATCAGAGTAATGTCATTAGGATAGTATTGCCATAGTTTGGCTAGAATCTTTATTGATTCTTCTGTTACTTTTCTGTAGATATTCCATCAATAGCTATAGCTTTTTAGCTTGATACTGACCAGAGTCCTGATTTAATCATTTTCTAATATTAAGAGTTTATTCAAATAGGAAAAATCTTCTAAAGTCTCTTATATGTAGATAACTCTAGTGCACAGAATTTCAGTATTCCTCTACCTCTGTCTGATCTGTTTTTGAATTAGTTACTGACTCTCCATTGGTGTCCTTTAGCATACCACTTCAAGGTTGGAACCTCTTTATGAGTTCAGGGAACTTTTGGAAGACTCATTTTTCAAAGGCTGTTTCTATTTGCAATGTCTTAAGAGATGTTATTGTAATACTGCTTCTTGTCTGTTCTAGCAGCTCTCTGAAATTATTTGTTAAATTCCTCCCTGAAATTGTTGCTTTGGCTTCTCTTAGGACTTCTTCTTCTTCTTCTTCTTCTTCTTCTTCTTCTTCTTCTTCTTCTTCTTCTTCTTCTTCTTCTTCTTCTTCTTCTTCTTCTTCTTCTTCTTCTTCTCCTTCTCCTCCTCCTCCTCCTCCTCCTTTCACATTCATCCTTAACTTTTTCTTTATTTCATTCCACATTGCCTCTGCTTCCTATCATTGGGACTCAGGATTTCAAAATAATTTGTAACATTGTCCTTGAAATTGGTGGGTATATGTGCAAGATTGTTTTGGGTAACTGGCTTTGCTTTTCCATTTTAGCTGCTTGCTAGCCAAACTACCATTGGCCATATTTTTGCTGTTATTACTGAGCTCTTCCACTTGCTGGTATCATAATATAGTCAGTCTGATTCCTATGTAGTTCATTTGATGGTGTCCATTTATATAGGTGTCATTTTGGTTGTTGGAAGAATGTGATAACAATGATGAAGTCATCAATTGGTATAAAGTAATAAATTGTTCTCTTTATTTATGTTTCCTAGACTACATTGTCCAATCACATTTCCCTCTGTACTATTTCCAAATTGACATTCCAGCCACCAACAATGAACAGCACATCATCCATGTTCTATTGATTCACTTGGCCATGAAAATCATCAACTACACTTCTGCACTATTGATTGGCATATAAACTTGGATAAACCTCATATTAGAGGGTGGTCTGCAAAATCTAATAGATATTTAATTGACTGTATTTTATCTCAGTACTGTCTTTATTATAGCTTTCCTGACTAGAAAATCCATGCCATTTCTTCTTTGATACTCCTGCCCTTAGTAGGATCTTCTCACTTAAAAGATCCAATTCTGGTCAATGCCAAAGATATCGATATGTTGTTGATTTGTTTAATCTTTCTTCATGTTGAGCTTTTCATGTTAATGATCTCATGTTCTCTTTTCCCACTGTAATTCTTTTTTTTTTGGCAGCTTGGATTGCCCTTTCCTGCATGTGAACTTCAATAACTAGATATCATAAGGTTTAGTTGCATCATAAACACCATTAATATCCTGAAAGATCCTCATCAATTTGCTTAGAGGGGTCCATCAATTGGCACTATATCATCAATCACCATTTTTCTATAGATTACTGTAGGTACCCACTTGCTTTAGTTGGATAGTTGGGATAACTTTCATGCCTTGGCTGAGCCTGCTGGAAATATTTACTCTTGGTATATTTACTCTTGGTATATATCTCAAGCATTCTTCACTCATCCATCCCAAGAGCACCCCTGCCATAATAAGGCAGCATATCTGGACATGTAGGGAAAGAGTTCATTTCATTTCATTTCATTTATTGGATTTCTATACCGCCCTTCTCCCTAGGGACTCAGGGCGGTTCACAGGGCATATATAAATAGGTATACAAAAATTAATAGAGAATTAAACCATGCCCAATTAAAATACAGCAATAGTAAAATAATAAAACCAATTAAAAACCCATATTCCCCTTCAGGCCAGACCAGCTAACTCGAACAAGTGGGTCTTCAACCCGCGACGGAAGGATCGGAGGTCCGATGCCATCCGGAGCTCAACCGGCAGTTGGTTCCATAGTGCCGGGGCACCCACAGAGAAGGTCGTCGCCTGGGTCAACAAGGACCGTGTCAGATGCTATGGCTCCTGGACATCTGTCAAAAAATGGGCCACAGGGCTCAGTTGCTACTGCTGGGAAACCAGAGCATACAACTGTAAAGTGACTGGAACAAAAGCGCAAAACCTGGACAACCGAAGAAAATCGAGAAATCATTCAATGCTAATATCAGGCACAACCAACAGCCAGGGGATTTCAAAAAAAAGAATGATGCAACTGTGGAAGGAAAAGCATCTGGAAACTGACGTAACCGAACAACGATTAATTTAATTTAATTTAATTTAATTTAATTTAATTTAATTTAATTTAATTTAATTTAATTTAATTTAATTTAATTTAATTTAATTTAATTTAATTTAATTTAATTTAATTTAATAATATTTCTATACCGCCCTTCTCCCGAAGGACTCAGGGCGGTGAACAGGGCAAGAATAAAAATACAGAATTACAAAAGTTAAAAAGTGATTAAATACATGCCCACTAAAAACAATTAATACATAATAAAACCCCAATAAAATGACAATAAAAACCCCACCAATCCCCCATCAGGCCAGGCCGGCTTGTTCAAAGAAGTATGTTTTTAGATCGCGGCGAAAGGAGCGGAGATCGGGCGCCGTCCGGAGCTCAACCGGTAGCTGATTCCATAGCTCCGGGGCGCCCACAGAGAAGGATCTCCCCCTGGGGGCCACCAGTCGACATTCCCTGACTGGAGGCACCCTGAGGAGGCCCTCTCTGTGGGCACGCACAGGGCGGAGGGGAGTTGACGCTGGCAGCAGGTGGTCCTCGAGGTATCCCGGACCCATGCCATGTAAGGACTTAAAGATCATAACCAAGACCTTGAACCTCAATGGAAAAAAGTAAATACCTGGCTGCCAAAGATGCACCTTTTGTCCTAACATTGAGACACTTGTCACTTGTATCATTTCAGTAAATTGCAATCAAAAAGAGAAGGTATGGGTAAGCTCATGTTTCTAGTAAAGAAAACAAATAGCAAGGAAGCATACAGGATAGATATACCCTTGAAATTTCAAGCATTATGAAATGTTTCAGATAAAGTTACATTCTCCCCTGGTAAAAGATGCCTAGAGTAGGTCTGCAAATGTGTGTATCCAATATGCTTTGCTGTTAACATTTGCTTTGTAAAAGTTATTTTCCCCACGACCCTAACATGACAACCCTCTGGGCATATGAAGAAAAAAGAATGTCAAGCATCTGTCAAGTGTTTGTTGTTTTTTTTCCTGGAGAAACTGTTCCTTTGCACTTTCAGTTTATGGTGTCTCTTGATTTCATCTTTCCCTCACCAAAATGCAGATAACCTGAGGAGTGAAGTAGAAAGAAACCGTAGGTGTCTTGCTCAGACTGTACCTCTGACAAAATATATCCAGATATCCTGTCACTTTTCCTTAATCACCATTGCACTTGTTTCCTTATTTGAATAAAGATGAAATTGTCTTAGAAAAATACTGAAGTTGGCAAGAACAATGACATCGCAAATTTAATATGCCTGCCTTTGAATGTGGAGTGGTCATATAAGCCAAAGAACCATATTACTTGGGATATCCATTTATATACTTTCTATTCTATTTCTTTACTTCTCTACTAAAGAGAAGTGTAGTTAATAACCATACTAAATATATTTCCAAGCTTTTTTCAACCATGTTACTGACAATATCACTGACAAGGTTGGGACACTTTGGGACTAGAGAAGATTGTCCTGACTTTTGTTATCTTCACCTCTCTCAAAAATACACCAATCAGCAGATATCTTGTCATTCTGAATCCATGACAGGAAGAAACAGAAGTGCTTGTTGGGAAATGGGAAACCAGACACCAAGAGGGGTAAAGAATGCAATAGGATAAAAACAGAAGGTAATTCTAAAATATATCACAAGGGAAAAATACATTTTTGTTTTCTTAGTTGTTGCAATATTATTTATATTTTGAAGAGATTGTGTATGTGTGTGTGGGTTTCCGTGTAATATTTTCTGCTGCATATAGTTAATTTATGGAAACTCCTACAATCAGATGTGAAGATAGCCCCAGTTTAGTCTTAAAGAAAACTAGAAAAACAATATGGGGATTAAGATACCAGCAGCTACTAATCTCTGTTGCATAACATATAACAATCAGTATCACTTAAAATCTAGTTGCTAGAAAGCAACCATTGAAAAAGCGTAACTTTTCACCATCTATGATGTAAACAACTAGGATGCATTTGGCCTGCTCAAGAATAGTTAGATATTCTTATCTAACTAGAAGAAGCTTTTCAAATATTTTGCAAAAAAATAATGTAGGCATATTTTTTAAAAAAGAAAGAAAAGAAAAGGCATTTGGATTATAGGTGTCAGGAACTAAAGCATTTATTTAATTTGCATCTAATTATTTTAGCAGCACGGTAGAAAACAAATACAGGTGGTCCTTGAACTTATGACCATAATTGAGCTCCAAAATTATGTTCCTGAGTGAGACATTTGTTAAGTGAGTTTTGCCCCATATTTTATGACTTTTCTTGCCGCATTTGTTAGGGGAATCACTGCAGCTGTTAAATTAGTAACACTGTTGTTAAGTGAATCTGTCTTTCCTATTGACTTTGCTTGTCAGAAGGTCACAAAAGATGATCACATGACCTCAGGACACCACAAATGTCATAAATATGAACCAGTTGTTAAGCATTCAAATGTAAATCACATGACCATGGGGATGCTGCATTGGCCATAAATGTAAAAAACAGTCATAAGTAACTTTTTTCAGTGCTGTTGTAACTTTGAATGGTCACTAACTGAACTGTTCTAAGTTGTGGACCCCCTATACCCATCTCCAATTAAAATTTATTTATTTATTTATTTATTTATTTATTTATTTATTTATTTATTTATTTATTTATTTATTTAATTTATATACCGCCCTTCTCCTGAAGGACTCAGGGCGGTGTACAGGGCAATAAAATAACAATACATTAGTTAAATAATTTTAAAACCCAAATCCATCAGGCCAGGCCGGCTTGTTCGAATAGATAAGTTTTTAGATCACGCCGGAAGGAGCGAAGGTCGGGGGCTATCCGGAGTTCAGCTGGTAAGCGGTTCCAAAGGATTGGTGCACCCACCGAGAATGCTCTCCCCCTGGGGGTCACCAGCCGACATTCTCTGACCCGTGGTACCCTGAGGAGGCTCTTTCTATCAATATAACTTAAAACAGCAGAATGGCTTAGCTATGGAAGAGTCTATCACCATAATTTAGGATCTGCTAGCATATCTTTTTTAACAACAATGTTGTTTGTTGTTATTCTGGTATACAGTATGGCCAACTGCAGCCTATAGCCTCAGAACAGTTCACATCTATTAATTTAGGTTACTTCTTAGCAACTCTGTCTCTCATATAAGTTAATGGGAGAAGAGAACTTTAGTTTTGTAAATTTCGTTCTGAATCCAGACAATGGCATGTGAACCCAACATTTACATGCCATTTGAAAAAGAAAACAAAAAGATGGCAGTATATCCCCTCCAGTAGTCCACATTCAGATAAGCAGGGATCAACACCAGATAAACAATTATCCAGAAAACAATACTCTAATTAAGAGGAAACTACACCCCCACCAAAACTGGCAGGACAAACTACCGCATATAAACATGCAGGCATTTTATTACCAAACTGTTGTTGTTAGTTGCGAAGTCGTGTCCGACCCATCGCGACCCTATGGACAATGTTCCTCCAGGCCTTCCTGTCCTCTACCATCTTCTGGAGTCCATCTTGGCTCATGCCTACTGCTTCAGTGACTCCATCCAGCCACCTCATTCTCTGTCGTCCCCTTCTTCTCTTGCCCTCAATCTTTCCCAGCATTAGGCTCTTCTCCAGTGAGTCCTTCCTTCTCATTAGGTGGCCAAAGTATTTGAGTTTTAGCTTCAGGATCTGGCCTTCTAAAGAGCAGTCAGGGTTGATCTCCTCTAGGACTGACCGGTTTGATCACCTTGCAGTCCAAGGAACTCGCAGGAGTCTCCTCCAGCACCATAGTTCAAAGGCTTCAATTCTTTGGCGCTCAGCCTTTCTTATGGTCCAGCTTTCACTGCCATACATTGCAACTGGGAAGACCATAGCCTTGACTATACGCACTTTTGTTGACAGGGTAATGTCTCTGCTTTTTAGTGTACTGTCTAGATTTGCCATGGCTTTCCTCCCAAGGAGCAAGCGTCTTTTAATTTCTTGGCTACAGTCCCCATCTGCCGTGATCTTGGAGCCCAGGAAAATAAAATCTGTCACTACCTCCATTTCTTCCCCATCTATTTGCCAGGAATTGAGAGGGCCAGATGCCATGATCTTGGTTTTCTTAATGTTTAGTTTCAACCCAACGTTTGCACTCTCCTTCTTCACCCGCAACAAGAGGCTCTTTAGTTCTTCTTCACTTTCTGCCATTAGAGTGGTATCATCTGTGTATCTTAGGTTGTTGATGTTTCTTCCGGCAATCTTAATTCCAACTTTTGATTCATCTAGCCCTGCCTTTCTCATGATGTGCTCTGCATATAAGTTAAATAGGCAAGGCGACAGTATACAGCCTTGCCGGACTCCTTTCCCAATTTTGAACCAATCAGTGGTTCCGTGTCCAGTTCTCACTGTTGCTTCTTGGCCCGCATATAGATTTCTCAAGAGACAAATAAGATGGTCTGTATGCCCATCTCTTTAAGGACTTGCCACAGTTTGTTATGATCCACACAATCAAAGGCTTTAGTATAGTCAATGAAGCAGAAGTAGATGTTTTTCTGGAACTCTCTAGCTTTCTCCATGATCCAGCGTATGTTAGCAATTTGATCTCTAGTTCCTCTGCCTCTTCGAAATCCTGCCTGTACTTCTGGTAGTTCTCGATCCACATACTGCTGGAGTCTAGCTTGTAGAATTTTAAGCATAACTTTACTAGCATGAGAAATGAGTGCAATGGTGCGATAGTTTGAACATTCTTTGGCACTGCCTTTCTTTGGAATTGGAATGTAAACTGATCTTTTCCAATCCTGTGGCCACTGTTGAGTTTTCCAAATTTGTTGGCAAATTGAGTGTAGCACTTTTACTGTATCGTCTTTTAAGATTTTGAATAGCTCAGCTGGAATACTGTCACCTCCACTAGCTTTGTTGTTGCTCAGCTTTTCTAAGGCCCACTTCACATTCTAGGATGTCTGGCTCGAGGTCAGTGACCACCTCATTGTGATTATCAGGGACGTTAAGCTCATTCTTGTATAGTTCTTCTGTGTAATTTTGCCACCTCTTCTTAATCTCTTCTGCCTCTGTTAGGTCCCTGCCATTTTGGTCCTTTATCATGCCCATTTTTGCATGAAACGTTCCTTTCATCTCTCCAATTTTCTTGAAAAGATCTCTCATCCTCCCTATTCTATTGTTTTCTTCTATTTCTTTGCATTGTTCATTTAAGAAGGCATTCTTATCTCTTCTAGCTATTCTCTGGAATTCTGCATTCAATTGGGCGTATCTTTCTTTTTCTCCCTTGCCTTTCGCTTCCCTCCTTTCCTCAGCTATTTGCAAAGCTTCCTCAGACAGCCATTTTGCTTTCTTGCATTTCTTTTTCTTTGGGATGGTTTTGGTTGCTACTTCTTGTACAATGTTGCGAACCTCTGTCCATAGTTCTTCAGGCACCCTGTCTATCAGATCTAATTCCTTAAATCTATTTGTCACCTCTACTGTATATTCAACAGGGATATGATTTAATTCATACCTGACTGGCCTAGCGCTTTTCCCTACTTTCTTTAATTTAAGCCTAAACTTTGCAACAAGAAGCTCATGGTCTGAGCCACAGTCAGCTCCTGGTCTTGTTTTTACTGACTGTATAGAGCTTCTCCATCTTTGGCTGCAGAGCATATAGTCAATCTGATTTCTGTGTTGACCGTCTGGTGATGTCCATGTGTAGAGCCGTCTCTTGGGTTGTTGGAAAAGAGTGTTTGCTATGACCATCGTATTCACTTGACAAAATTCTATCAGCCTGTGCCCTGTTTCATTTTGTACTCCAAGGCCAAACTTGCCTGTTATTCCGGTTATCTTTTGGCTTCCTACTTTAGCATTCCAATCCCCCATGATGATAAGGACATCATTTTTTGGTGTTAGTTCTATAAGGTGCTGTAGGGCTTCATAGAACCGGTCAATTTCATCCTCTTCAGCACCGGTGGTTGGGGCATAGACTTGGACTACTGTGATATTGAATGGTTTGCCTTGGATTCGAACTGAGATCATTCTAAATGAACAATGCAAAGAAATAGAAGAAAACAATAGAATAGGGAGGACCAGAGATCTTTTCAAGAAAATTAGAGAGATGAAAGGAACGTTTCATGCAAAAATGGGCATGATAAAGGACCGAAATGGCAGGGACCTAACAGAGGCAGAAGAGATTAAGAAGAGGTGGCAAAATTACACAGAAGAACTATACAAGAATGAGCTTAACGTCCCTGACAATCACAATGAGGTAGTCACTGACCTCAAGCCAGACATCCTAGAATGTGAAGTGAAGTGGGCCTTAGAAAAGCTGAGCAACAACAAAGCTAGTGGAGGTGACAGTATTCCAGCTGAGCTATTCAAAATCTTAAAAGACGATGCAGTAAAAGTGCTACACTCAATTTGCCAACAAATTTGGAAAACTCAACAGTGGCCACAGGATTGGAAAAGATCAGTTTACATTCCAATTCCAAAGAAAGGCAGTGCCAAAGAATGTTCAAACTATCGCACCATTGCACTCATTTCTCATGCTAGTAAAGTTATGCTTAAAATTCTACAGTCTAGACTCCAGCAGTATGTGGATCGAGAACTACCAGAAGTACAGGCAGGATTTCGAAGAGGCAGAGGAACTAGAGATCAAATTGCTAACATACGCTGGATCATGGAGAAAGCTAGAGAGTTCCAGAAAAACATCTACTTCTGCTTCATTGACTATGCTAAAGCCTTTGATTGTGTGGATCATAACAAACTCTGGCAAGTCCTTAAAGAGATGGGCATACCAGACCATCTTATTTGTCTCTTGAGAAACCTATATGCGGGCCAAGAAGCAACAGTGAGAACTGGACACGGAACCACTGATTGGTTCAAAATTGGGAAAGGAGTCCGGCAAGGCTGTATACTGTCGCCTTGCCTATTTAATTTATATGCAGAGCACATCATGAGAAAGGCAGGGCTAGATGAATCAAAAGTTGGAATTAAGATTGCTGGAAGAAACATCAACAACCTAAGATATGCAGATGACACCACTCTAATGGCAGAAAGTGAAGAGGAACTAAAGAGCCTCTTGTTGCGAGTGAAGAAGGAGAGTGCAAAACTTGGGTTGAAACTAAACATTAAGAAAACCAAGATCATGGCATCTGGCCCTCTCAATTCCTGGCAAATAGATGGGGAAGAAATGGAGGTAGTGACAGATTTTATTTTCCTGGGCTCCAAGATCACTGCAGATGGGGACTGTAGCCAAGAAATTAAAAGACGCTTGCTCCTGGGGAGGAAAGCCATGACAAATCTAGACAGCATACTAAAAAGCAGAGACATCACCCTGTCAACAAAAGTGTGTATAGTCAAGGCTATGGTCTTCCCAGTTGCAATGTATAGCAGTGAAAGCTGGACCATAAGAAAGGCTGAGCGCCAAAGAATTGAAGCCTTTGAACTATGGTGCTGGAGAAGACTCCTGCGAGTCCCTTGGACTGCAAGGCAATCAAACCGGTCAGTCCTAGAGGAGATCAACCCTGACTGCTCTTTAGAAGGCCAGATTCTGAAGCTAAAACTCAAATACTTTGGCCATCTAATGAGAAGGAAGGACTCACTGGAGAAGAGCCTAATGCTGGGAAAGATTGAGGGCAATAGAAGAAGGGGACGACAGAGAATGAGGTGGCTGGATGGAGTCACTGAAGCAGTGGGTGTGAGCTTGAATGGACTCCGGAGGATGGTGGAGGAGAGGAAGGCCTTGAGGAACGTTGTCCATAGGGTCGCGATGGGTCGGACACGACTTCGCAACTAACAACAACAACAACAAATCCCAGTATTGCTTTTCCTACTCTTTTATTGACTATGAAGGCTACTCCATTTCTTCTGAGGGATTCTTGCCCGCAGTAGTATACCTGATGGTCATCTGAATTAAATTCACCCATTCCTGTCCATTTTAGTTCGCTGATACCTAAGATGTCGATGTTTAGTCTTGTCATCTCTTGTTTGACCACGTCCAGCTTTCCTTGATTCATGGATCTTACATTCCAGGTTCCTATGGAGAAAGAATCTTTACAGCATCGGACTTTCCTTTCACCACCAGACATATCCACAGCTGAGCGTCCTTTCGGCTTTGGCCCAGTCGCTTCATTCTTTCTGGCGCTACTAGTACTAGCCCTCTGCTCTTCCCCAGTAGCATATTGGAAGCCTTCCGACCTGAGGGGCTCATCTTCCAGCGTCATATCGTTTTGCCTTTTGGTACTGTCCATAGGGTTTTCATGGCAAAGATACTGGAGTGGTTTGCCATTTCCTTCTCCAGTGGATCATGTTTTGTCAGAACTCTCTGCTATGACCTGTCCGTCTTGGGTGGCCCTGCACGGCATAGCTCATAGCTTCATTGAATTACGCAAGCCCCTTCGCCATGACAAGGCAGTAATCCATGAAGGGGATTACCAAACTAGGTAACATCATTAGTATTACTGATGCTAGCACTGATCATTTACCTAGTTTGATAATGAAATGTCTGCAGGAAAACAAACTACCTCAGAGAGCACCAAAGACCCCACAGTTTACCAATTATCCCCACAAATTTATTTATTTAGCATATGGCATATACTGTCAAGGAAATCTACATGTGCAAAATACACAATACAGTCCTGACAGCCTAGAATGCTACTGAAAGTAAGGTCTACCTTGAAAATAAGCCCTAGCTTGATTTTTAAGGGGGGCCTAGTATAAGCCCTACTACAAAAATAAGCCCTAGTTTTGGGATGAGGCACAGACTTAAAAATCAAACTAGGGCTGGGGTAGGGGTATGGAGCTGCCCCATGCACCCCACACCCACTTACCTTGCAGCCAGGCCTCTCCTCGCCAGCCCACTTCTTCTGCGGTGTCTTCTGCAGCCAGGCCTGCATTTCTCAGTCACAGGCCTTTCTGGAAGGCCTCTGAAGCCAAGGACCAAGCTATGGATTGAATTCATAGCTGGGTACTCAGCTGCATAGGTCTTCCAGAAAGGCCTGACTGTGAAATGCAGGTTGGAATGCAGTTGCAGAATGAAGCTGCTCCTTTGGCCACAGAAGAAGTTGACCAGTTGGGCAGGGCTGTTGGTACTGGAGGTAAGACATCCCTTGAAAATAAGACCTGGTGACTCTTTTGGAGGCAAAAAAAATAAAATAAGACCCGGTCTTTATTTTCAGAGAAACACAGTAGTTCATTCTGTTCTGAACTAGCTTTACACCAGCTGAATAGTGGCACTCGGGTTGCTGGCTCTTCTGGGCTCCTTTACCAATCTCACCTTGCCTCACTTCATGTTGTGATGCCTTGCATCTAGCCATGTCCAGTATATGTAGACTTATATACAGTTTCACAGTGCTTTACAGCCCTATCTGAGCATTTTAAACTCACCATATTGCACCCAACAATCCGGGTCCTCATTTTATTGACCTCAGAAGGATGGAAAGCTGAGTCAACCTTCAAATGGTCAGGATCAAACTCCTGGCTCTGGGCAGAGTTAGCCTGCAATACTGCATTCTAACCACCGTGGCCCTAGGCAGCAATATTGCATGCTTTCAAACTGCTGGATAGGCAGGATCTAGGGATCAAGCAACGGAAGTTCACTCCATCTCACAGAGCCAGCCTCGAACTGCTGTAGTACAGACCATTTCTGGCCAGCGGTTTCAGCATCATTAAGCCTCTGTGTCACTATGTCTCCTATCCCCGCAGGAATAAAAGCTTACATTTCATGTGATTTTAAATCTCAGGTACCATCAGTCTTGCCAGCTATCATATGCAATACTGCATAAAGCTTCCACATGGTTTAATTTCTGTAAATTAGGAAGAGAATTGTCCTGTTTTACATACACCATTTTTTTTTAGAAATGCTTTGATTAAAGTCATGCTAAATTTCTTCATTCCCACTGCTTGCTGCTTAGAGTTCCTATGCTGTAAAAATCTTTCGACATGATCTAATGAGTCAATTAAGTATTCTGTTTTTATTATTCCCTGGCTTATTTCTAGTAGATGAAATCTAAACAGCCTTTGCTGCTACATTGGCTTTTCCAATATTATTGACTATACTTAAAGAAACATTGATCTATTAGAATCACAAATCACCATCAGGATAAAAGAGTATTAAGGAAAAAAGACTCCCCTCCCACAACTCCATAGCATCCTGTCCTTAGGTATTAAATACTCATTGATTTAACAGGTTTACTGTAATATATATTCAACTGACAAGTGGACCATGAAGACTCCTTCTGGTGGTCTTCACTAAGCACAGACTCATTACTTTACAGACGTGATATTTTAAACAGATCCAGATTCCTCTGCAGTTAGTCAATCCCATTAGCTGTCAGTGCAATGATCTACTATTACCATTTTTGGTTTTCTCTGTATGTTAGAGATGTCCCCTGTCTTTGAATTGTCAGATAGTATAAATCATCACCCTGATTCAGACATTGCTGTGTTTGCAGTGGAACAAGGAGACCTGATTTCCTGTCAACTTTTTTCAGAGAAATGTGTCAGTGTGTGCATTTTGTCACAGATGCCTGTTATATTTGCACAGCCAAGTTATGTGAGGAGTGAGGAGTTATAACAGTTTCTTACAATAAAATGTCATGCTAATCTCTCCCAACTCAGCAAGCAAAATAATTGAAATTTTACAACATTTTATGATCTGTCGTAGGACCAGGCTGCTTAATAAGGATAATTATATTAATGGTAAAGCAAGATACCTTTGAAATTAGGTCAGTTCTTAGAGACTTCATGTACAACTATGTTGCTTACTTGAGAGCATTACAGAAGTGGTTTGCTATTGCTTTCTTCCAGTTTTATATAATATTATAATATTTTATATAATTATTACCTAATTTATTAATTATATATTAATAATTATAATTTAAATTGTTGAATAATTATTACCTTAAGGCTAAGCTACAATCTTTGAATACCCTGGTGGCCTTCATAAAATCAATTCTACTCTGTTTAGGCTTTTTTCAAGCTGGATCATATTAAGATGTATGATTTACTATCAATTTAATATTTTTAGCTGAACAGCTATTTCATATTGGCATTCTTTTAGTCTGATTGGTTTAAAATGCAAACACTGTTACTTGAGTGCCATATAACAGCACCTCCCCTAATGATGTGCTACTTTCCCTGGATTAATTACAAAAGGATAAACATTTCCAAATTTATTCCACTTCTGTTGAATTTGCTTAATAATTATTTTTCTATAGTAAATAATTATAAATCATATATATAGGCCATTACTATAGTTAAAATGTATTATGCAGTTTAAATTCATTAAGATATAAACCATAAAACATTTCAGTATTTTAGAAGTGTGACAAATCTAACTATGGTGCAAAATTGAATAGTTGCCTGCTATTTTTAATCGTGAATGTCCTAATGTCTTGAAAGCCTAGCCTTCTGAAAGTAGGAAACAAAAGGGAAGAGAGGGGAAATGTACATATCCAAAGGAAAGCCAATGTATGGGACATGAAATACAGCCTCTTAATCATTTGTTTAAAAAGTGCAAAAGACCCCCCCCACACACACACACTTTAGTTCAACCACAATTATTATTTTTTTTTAAAAAAATTATACCTTCAAGTCAGTTGGATTCCTGGTGACTGCTTGGACAAATCCCTACAGTTTTCATGGCAACATTTTTACAAGTGCTTCGTCATTTCCTTCTTTATATAGTTAAAAAGGTAAAGGTTCCCCCGCACATGCGTGCTAGTCGTTTCCGACTCTAGGGGCCGGTGCTCATCTCCGTTTCATAGCCGAAGAGCCAGCGTTTGTCCGAGGACGTCTCCGTGGTCATGTGGCTGGCATGACTAGACGCCAAAGGCGCACGGAACGCTGTTACCTTCCCACCGTAGTGGTCCCTATTTTTCTACTTGCATTTTTACGTGCTTTCGAACTGCTAGGTGGGCAGAAGCTGGGACGAGTAACAGGCGCTCACTCTGTTACGCGGCACTCGGGATTCGACCCGCCAAACTGCCGACCTTCTGATCGACAAGCTCAGCGTCCTAACCCACTGAGCCACCGCGTCCCTTTTTTATATAGTTAGCCCAATCCAAATTTAAAGCCAGTGGTAAAAACCTGGTTTCATTCCCAGATCTGGAAAACTTGAATTGTGCAGTATTTTGCTGGTCAAGGCAAGTCTTTAAACTCCGCTGACATTAAGAATTGTCTTCACAAACATGAATTGCATTTAAATGATTGGGAACGTTGACTGTAGTTCCACTGTTTCTGTCTTTCTTTATTGTTAAAACTTCAATCAAATTTTACATGATAAAAATTGCCACATAACTTCAGGTAATCTTAGTTTTCCAATTTCTGTAAATTTAGCACATATTAAACTAATCTTTCATGAATTTTTTTTATTAGTGATGCCCTTCCATTTTATGTTGTTCCAGACTTTTGTTTGGGGATAGAAAGTTTTAATCTTGTACATCTGATATGCGAATTGCAGATAATCAATTTCTAGCTAATCTCTTTGGTAGACAGAATTATTAATACAATAGTTCTTAAAAAAGCAATGCCTTTGTCTTCTGTCTAAGGATTGTATAAAACCAGATTTTTATTGAAGAACCCTTCAAATGAAGATTTGTAAAATGCTATATATTCTTCAATGCAGAAACAGAAAAGAACTAAACAGAAGTTCTCATTGTTGTGTGAATGTCACATCTGATCCAGTCATAGACAATAACGTCTTCAGATCTAATTCTCCAAAGGTGGTAGGCAGAGGATAGAAAAAATTTCATCCACTTCTCTATTTTTTTTTAAAAAAACAGAAAGATAAACACTTTTCTAAATTCTATAAAAGAACAATGACCTGATTGTGGGCAGATAAGATGAAGCTGTATATTACACTCTTTTTAAACCACAATTGGGATTGGAACTTCCATTGTGAAGTGATACAATCATTAAGTGAGTCCCACCTGATTCTACAAATCTTTTGGCCTCGCTAGTTAATTGAATCATCACATTCATTTCGAGAATCTGGCTTCCCCCACTGATTTTGCTTGTTGGAAACCCCCTGGGAAGGTCACAAATAGCAATCACAGGACCCCAGGATTTGTTACCTTTGTAAATTCATGTTGGTTGCCAAATGCCCAAACTGACCATGGAGAAGCTGCAACAATCATAAGTGCAATATCTTTTTCAACACCATTGTAATTTTGGAACAGTCATTAAATGAATGGTTGGAAGTCGAATCCTCTCTGTATTTAGGAAAAATTAGGAGCAGCAGTTCTGAGCTATAGTCCTTGGAAAAGAGCATGCTGGCTGCTGCCTTCTGATTTGATGTGTGAAAGAAAGAGGGTGTAGCCAGCATGCATAAAAATAAAAGGTGTTGCAGGTTATAAAGTCCCTGAAGGCATAGTCCAGGGTATATGTGTACACAGTCCTTTGATTTTGTATAAAGACTGGCAGAGGCTTTTTAAATGCCTTTATTATTACCCACCTATGCAACAGAAGTTACGATTTCATACTACAAACACAGTATTATGTGACTAAAAGTTTTGATTTTGAAAACTGCTTCAGGCCCAGTTAGTTCTGGTTACAATAACCAAAGAAATCATAGCAGAGGAAGAAAAGAAAGACATACATTTTGCATGGTGCGTTACTTCTCCAGAGTGTCCTTTTCTGAAAGAAAGAAAGAAAGAAAGAAAGAAAGAAAGAAAGAAAGAAAGAAAGAAAGAAAGAAAGAAAGAAAGAAAGAAAGAAAGAAAAGAAATATGCTCTGCTTAATTAAATTAGTCCAGAGTCTCTGAAAACTGGATTTTCAAAATATGTATCCTCACAAAAATCTGTGTCAAAAATGACTGAATGATTATTATTTTTTTAAAAAAAGCAAAAAATAGGCTGGATCCCAAACCTCAAATACTGTACCTATTTTTAATAATGTTGGAATTATATTATTACAATTGCAAAATGTTCCATAATTTTGAAGCAGACAACAACTGTGGAGAATTTTTAAAAGGAAGGAAGAAGGCCCACCCTTATGCTTCTTCCACATGATTGTATCTCGCCATTATGCTATTTAGGAAGGATGCTAGAAACAAGCAGCAGATTTCTCTCCACTCTGTGAGTAATTGTCTTCATAGCAGTGACAGATGTGCAATATCGCAGCTTCTTCAGGAAAAAAAATTAACAGTTTGTCCAGCATGTCAGCTCGCTCTTTTTAGTGCTTTGGAGGTCCTGGCCCCATTATGGATGATTTAGAAATTGAGGCAAGCTAAGACCAGCTGCCTACGCTGAAAGGCTTCGTTAGAAGACCCTCATCTGCATTCCAGTATTCACATTCAGCTAGAAATTGGTCGGGCCCCTCTGGCCACGAGCTGAGTGCAGGCTGACAATGCCTTGATTTGTTGAGAGAGAGAATAAATGGGTTTTTCAGAAGATGAGGAAATATCACCATTACTGGCCAATTTACAGCATTTTATCTGTTCTTCAAACATGTCACTTTTGTTATTGTTGCATGGTAATTACATAGTGAAACAGAAAGAAAACAAATTCCGGTTACATATTCAGATGGATTGCAAAATCATATAATTCTGATAAATGCCTATTTATGATACACACGGATGGAAAGTTCATTTTAATTTTGAATAGCCAGCACACAGCCTTAAATCCCACTGAATCTGATTATGAAAAAAGAACAGTAATTTTCTTCACACTTTTTTAACAGACAGCAAATTTAAAACTCGGGTGAGGTGGTATTTAAAACAATACCATAAGAGATGAGATGTTTTTTAAAAAAAAATGGTTGTGATTTTAGAATTGCTGTCTTTCTGTTTTCGTAAAATAGGTTTTAGAACACTTTTTATACTATGGCTTTCTTGGGTGAAACTTTACCCCACAAAATAGGTACACCTTGTGTCATCAGCTTTGGATGTTAAACGCTCACAGTATCCTAAGAAATTGTCTGTATCTCTTGTACAAGGCAGACAATTAGAAGATGGACATTCCGCTAACAGACAATAAAATTTAAAAAATACTTCCATTATACCAATTGTTATTCCCAGCTTTTTGAACAGAAGACTGAACTCAATTGCTAAAATTCCTTGTGACAAATATTAAAGAAAATTCCAGACACCTTTCAAGGCTTCTGGTTAAGAGATGGTCGACTAAAACCATCAGAGTTTATCAAATGAAAATTGGGCTGTCTTTCCTGGTAAAAGCACAATCCACCAGGAATGTTTCTGCCACGTGTCCCATTTAAGATAAATATGACTTAGATAAGTATCAGACAGATCACTACTGGATAAGGCCCCATTGCATGGGGCAAAAAGATAGACAGAAATATGATAAATTATTTCAAAGAGTTTTCTGAACAGAAGGAAATCATTTATATATGTGGAAGCTGTCTTGAACAGATTCATTTTTTCAAAGATGAGAGCCATGTTCAAATTCCTGTTCCATTTTGGAGTTCACTAGATGGTAAGTTAAAGTAGTAGGCATTTGCAGAGCTGGGCTTGTCCTGTGACAAAATAATAATTTTGCAACAAAGTTAAATTACAAGTCCTCATATGTAATTATGTAAATTAAACAAAGTTTCCATTTTGAATACATGTCTGAATTATTCATTTGGCAAAAGTATTAAAGGCATGAACAATTATGGTATGGGATCACTTCCCAGCATTTGAAAAGTTTAGTTAGCAATCGCTTTAGATTTCATACACATTCTACATGAACTTCTCCATAACAATCATACTTCAAAAAGAAAAAGAATGATGGCCAAACTTTTACACTGAATATTTTATTTCTGTTACTTTTTTAGTTTGAATCACAACATTGCACACAACATACAGCTCTGGACATAACACAGCCAGTTCTCAACTTCTAGAACAGGGTGGGGGGAAAATGGAAATAAGTTACATCACCACATCTTTTTACATTTTTAACAAAAAAAAAAGCAGAGATTTATATTTGTGTTAAAATCAGCCATCCTACTTCTTGGCATTAATGGTCATATAAGAGTGCCAGAAATTTAACCGGTGCAGTCAGAGTATTTAACAGCTACATTGAGTATTAAGTTTTTTGGAGTATTTTTAATGCTGTAAGAAATTTCATCACAGTTCCTAGGACCACTTCATTCTGGATCTTATGAATGTCAAATGAGGCATTTTTACACTTTCAAAAGATTCATTATTTGAAGAACAGGATGTATCCTCTGAACCCAGAGCAAATGGGAAAGAAGGTAAAGGCCAAATGGGAAAGAAGGTAAAGGCCAATAGACACAATTCCTGAGACACAGGTTCTTATTAGGATTTGGCCATCAATACAATTCACTGAAGTCACTAATGAAAATGCTGAAGAGTACTGGATCTAGTACCAAAGTCACAGACTATCACATTTCAGAAAATGAAATGTTATTAATCTGTTAAGATTTGTGTTTGGGCGATTCATGCTGACATTGCATAGTTTTCAAGGTGTAATTTAATCAATCAATTAATTCAATGTTATATTGCCATCCAACTTCAGAAGACCTTGAGCAACCTACAAATTCCATTAAAAAGTGAACAATTAATATCTAGAAATATGAGCAGCCTGACTAAATCAATTAGAACAACGAACATAATGAATAAAACAATACAATAGGAATGCAACCAATGAGTCCCACCCACATTAACTTCAGACCTAAACAGAACCAAATCTTAAGGGCTTTCCAAAATCCCAGGAGAGTGGAATGTCCTAGAAGTCGCTATTCCAGATGGTGGGGGTCATGACAGAGAAGGTATGCTTCTTCAGTCCTGCAAGATACTAGCATTTAATTGAACGGATCTGTAGTGCACCCACTCTGCCTGAATCTACTGGGCTGTTTGAAACAATTGGAGATAACTGATCCCTCAGATAACCAAGCCCTTGGCTAAGATCAAGTGTAGTATCTGTTCTTATCAGTTTAATATCTAATATGTCCTCTATTTGAGGACTACTACTCGGATAACTGTGGTAATTCTAGAGCTAATACATGCCGACGAGCGCTGACCTCGGGGGATTCGTGCATTTATCAGGTGTAGGTTCTTGATGGCTTTCAAAAGCAATCCCACATAGACCACATTGCATTAATCCAATTGTGAGGTGATCAGGATGTGAGTGATCATCGGTTGAGAAAAGGGAGCAGGTAGAACACAAGCCACAGCTGTCAGGCCAGGCCACTGCTACCACCTGCACTTAGAGCAGGAGTTGTGAATCCAGGAGGACACCCCAGTGTATACACACCAGTCTGGAATGGAAAAACACAACCCCATCCAGGTCCAAGAGGGAAATGCCCCTGCCATCCCTTCCATCAAGGGGCTGATATTTGGTTATTGGTGGAGCAAAACCTCTGAAAGCTATCAGAATCTGTCAAATAGCAATAGTTACATTTCTGCTATTGTAGTTGGAGTTCATATGAAACCCAGCCAGGCACGTTTCTGAAAGGGAACTCCCCCCCCCACTCCCCGTGCTCAGTCAAGTTTCAGTAATGTACACAAATAAGATAAGGATAAGGAGATGGTGGATGTTAAGATGGTTTGATTATATAGAAAAAAAGAGCATGAAACACAAAAGAAATATATGAAAGAAGAGTGGATGAATTGAGAGGAAGAGAAGACTAAGAAATTTACAGTTGTGTGGAGCTGAAGAGTTCCTCAAGAAGAGTCAGGTGAAATATAGTGAAACAAAATATAGTGTTTGAAGTGATATGGATGTGATCGAAGCAAAGATTTAGCTATATTTTTTTCTTTTTTCCTATCTTGTGCCTTTAATTACTTTTGACTACTGTTTTTATTTACTTATTTAAGACATTTATATAGCCATTCATCTTTCAACCGATTCTGGGCATTGTATTATTACTTTCTCCTTTTCTGTGCTAAGCCTAACACTGCTTATCCAAAAAGGATAGTACCGTGAATATGTTTGTATGCAAATACCTAACCTTAATTGACTGATCCACTAACTAGGAGGTCCACTTGTTATTGGATCATTACTGTTCTGATAAGGCTGATTGATCAGATACTTTCTTGGAGTTATGCATATGATACCTAAATATTCAGCAACACAAACAAAATTAATTTGGATTCAGTTTTTTCCCCCTCAGTATATTTTAACATTTCTTTAGAAATAAAGTGGGAATTTTACAACAAAGTACATATTTGGACAACTACAACTCAGTCCAAGTGATCTTTTTACCTTTTGATTGTCCTTTTCTAGTGTGAAAAAGAGGAGGGGCCTTTTAAAAATATAAGCTTCAAATCTACTATATTGCATATAGACGCCTTATCATCTTCAGAAAGGTGGAACTTGGCATTATCTCATTCGGCTGTGCCTTTTTTGATCTTCAATTTTTCGGTAATCAGTAATTCAGTTTTTTGATTTGCAATAAAATATTAAACACCATCATGAAACGATAAATTGTAGTAGTATAAATATTTCACTAAAAACCTGGCTGGGAAAAACAAAACCATTGATTACATGTAGTGGAAGGGCTGATTGTACAGGGAAGGGTTGGGTTAAGTAGATCTTGTACAGGTATTGAAAAACATCATACAGTATAGACATCTCCCAAAGAAGAAAGCCTATCATTCCAGAATGTAGGTCCGTGAAGAAAGCATATACTCGTCTCATCACTGTATTGTAGCAGGATCTTCTCAGATGAACAGCCAGCTTTGTGACAGTGAAGGTACAGTGACAGTGTTGTTGATTCCGAAATGTGTTAAGATACTAAATGATTTTTTTTCTTTAATCCCAATAGCTAGATTAGTCTAGGTAATCCCAAATCATTTTAGTTTACAACTCCAACCAACAATACATGTGCTTCAGAGTTCTAACTGAGCATCTCCATAGTTCTGTTTTCCCCCCCTAATATCTGGATTTTGAATGTTAAATATTCCTATTGTTTTAATACTCCTGCTTTTCTCATTCATATTCTATGAGATTATTGTTAGTGCCAATTCATTTGATATATCATTTAACAAAAGCACTTGTTCAAAAAGTCAGCACTGCATATTAAATGATGATTGTCTGCAATGAATTTTGTCTCAACATCTGCAAAGACAATTTTGCCTTTTCTTCTGCCACTTAACTCTAAGTGAGAGATCTTAAGAATACTTAAATAGGATCCATAATTTCCCATGAGCTTGATGTTATCTCTAAATTGAAGTTGCTATAGAGCCAAGTATAATGCTTTTCTTAAAAATAAAAATCTTCCTGAGAAGACAAATAAGAAATATTATATATTTCTGTTTCAGACAGTATCATAATTTGTAGAAAATAATTTTAGAAAATTCAGGTTTCATCTGGCATAAATAGACCATCCTTCAATAATGATTTTGTTTGGGGGGAGGGGGGGCAGGGAAGGGCCAAATGCTCACATCAGTGCAACTTTTCTATTAATAATACTAAAATTCAGCACTGATATTGTCTTCTCTCCTTTAAAATTTCACAGAAAAATCTTGAAACTGTTACTTGGCTGTATGTAAAAGCTTATGAATATGAAATGAAAATATATCAAAAGTTTTGCAGATGACCAATTTCCCAATACTTCTACTGGCTGCAGGTGGTTGGAATACAGCAGAAGGACAGATATATATAGAAACTTCAAGCTCCTAGAAGATGTTGAATCACCACTGAGTTGCTTGAATTTAACTGCCCGGAGGTAGGGCAAGGCAGATGCCAAGATGCTACATCTGCAATCATGTGGGACATGCCACCCAGGATTGTCCCCAACGAGTTCCAGCGCACGTCACATACCAGCCCAGAGGAACAGATTCCAGAGGAGGCAGCGGGAGAGGCGGACGACAAGGTCATGGTCGTGGTTCCAGGTGTGATCCACAAGCTCCACTTGTCACATTGGTTGTGACCAACGATCCACAGTTTCAACCAAAGTACGACAGATGACTTCTTTGGACTTTGGACAGTGGAGCAGCATTACATGTTACCTACAGAAAAGAGCTTTACACAGAGATGCACGAGCCTGAACCTGAAGTTCGTGAACTTTACTCTTTTTCAAATCATCCTGTTCAGGTCATGGGAAAAGGAACTGTTTATATTGAAGAGCTCGGTGCATTCATTCCTGATGTTTACTACGTTCCGTCTGCCAGTAGTAATTTGCTTAGTCAGAGTCATTTGTCTAGGTTTTCTCATTTTCAGGTCCATCATCTTGAAAAAGCAAGTTATGTAGTTAAAGATGGAGATATTGTTGCTGAAACCATGTTGATTGGTGGTGTTTATTACATAAAACCAAAGTCTAAGCAGCAAGAGCAGGCAAGTATACACGTTCCAAAAAGCACAGGCCCAGAGAGAGATGTCACAGAGAGAGTTCCTGTTGCTACTCCAAAAGTTCCTAAAGATAATAAAAATACAAAAAAGACACAGGTTGCTCATGACAAGCCTGGGGCTCCTAATAAAATTGTTGAGAATTCACTAACAGGTAAACCTTTGCATTCCAGGTGTATCCATAAGTGGCATAAAAGATTGGGTCATGCCAGTTTCCGTGTTCTGAAGAAGATGCCAGAGTTCGCAAGAGGTATGGATCTAAAGGGGTGTAAGGTGTTCTTGGACTGTGCTGTCTGCAAGAAAGCCAAATCCAAAACAGCAGCAATTCCAAAACACACTACACATCTGTCAACACACATTTTTGATTTGGTACATACTGACATAGTAGGTCCTTTTACACCAACAATTGGTGGTAAAAGATATTTCTTGACAGTGATAATTATTCTAGATATGGATATGTATATCCTATGAAAGAAAAATCTGAGACCTTTCAGATCTTTAAAGACTTTGCTAGTCTTGTCTATACCCAATTCAAGGTCAACATTGCCAGAATCCAGAGTGATCGCGGTGCTGAATTCATGTCTCAGCGTTTCCAGGACTGGATGCGTAAGAATGGGATAGTACATCAGACATCTGGTCCTTATACTCCAGCTGAAAATGGAGTGGCAGAACGCAGAAATGGAGTGTTGCAAACCATGATGCGTTGCCTTCTTGAAGATGCCAACCTTGGTCTTCCATACTGGGGTGAAGCTATCAAATATGCTAACCATATCATCAACCGTACTTGGAGTAGTGTGATAAATCAGACTCCTTATTTCATGTTGTATGGACACAAGCCTGACCTCTCACATCTCCATGTTTTTGGTTCATATGCTATGGTGAATATTCCCTCAGCCCAAAGAAAGAAAGGGAGTCCTGCAGCAAAAAGGATGAGATTTATGGGTATTGATGATAATTCGAAATGTAGCAAATACATTGACTCTCATCATGTTATTGTGGTTTCACAATCTGCTACTTTTGAGGAAGATGCTGACTGGTCCAGGATTCATTCTAATGATCCTGGAGTTTATTTTCCTAGAGATGCTGCTGCTGCTGCCACGCAACCTGATGATCAAGATTCACAGGATAATGTTCCTTCCACGAGTTCTTCTCAACCTACTGTTCCGTCTTCGCAAGCCACTGATGCTGCCGCTGGCGACGATGATGAAGACGAGGATGACATGGAAGAAGAATGGACGGTTGTTCCGAGACATTCCAAGAGGTCCACAAAGGGAATCCCTTCAAAACGTTATTCGTGGCAAGTAACAAAAACACCTGTACCTTTGATTTGTAATGTTACACTTCTTCCTGAGAAGTTCACACAGATCAAACATCTTTCTGAATCAGAGCAAGATAAATGGTTTGAGGCAATGCAGGCTGAAATGGACAGTCTAAAGAAACTTCAAGTGTTTACGCCTGCAAGCCCTCCAGCAAACAAAAAAGTTATTGGCACTCGTTGGGTCTACAGAATTAAAAAGAAGCCAAATGGTGAGTCGTTGTACAAGGCTAGACTCGTAGCCCAGGGTTTCGCTCAACGTTATCCTGAGGACTATACAAATACCTATTCACCCACAGTGCAGACTGAGAGTGTGAAAATCGCCTTAGCCACTGCAACTATCCTTGGTCTAGAAGTTTTCCAGTTTGATGTTGAAACAGCTTATCTACACGCTGATCTTGATGAAGAAATTTATGTGAAAGGTCCTCCAGGTTTCCGACAGCAAGAAGGGGATACCTGGTTTTTACGCAAAAGTCTTTATGGTCTGAAACAGTCTGGTTTAATGTGGTACTTATGTCTTTCTGACAAACTAAATTCAATGGGCTTTATTAAGTCTGAAACAGATGAATGTGTGTTTACTAAAAGATCCGATAATAGGTATGAGATAATTCTTGTTTATGTCGGTGATATTGTTTATATTGGTCCAAATAAGCAGATGAGTGAGTTTTTTGCTAAAGCTTTGCAAACGTTTTTCACATTGAAGTCTTTAGGATGTATTAACACTTATTTAGGTGTTCAAGTTGTCAAAACTCAGAAGGGGTTTAGTCTCACACAAGAAGAGAAGATTGAACAACTGTTACATCACTGCAACATGAAGAACGCTAAACCTGTGAGTATACCCATGCAAACCGATTTTCACAATTTGGCACATGAACCAAGTCCTGGGTTCAAAGATCAAACACTATATCGCTCAGTCATTGGGTCGCTGCTGTATATTAGTAGTTGGACTAGACCCGACATTGCACTTAGCGTTAATCTTTTATCACGACATGTAGGTAAGGCAAAACAGTTTCATTGGACATGTGTTAAAAAGTTATTGAGTTATCTAAAACACACAAAAGACATGAAGTTGTTGTTGGAACCAACACATATGATTATGCAGAGTTATGTTGTTATGCAGATTTAGATTGGGCGAGTGATAAGAAGTCACGAAAAAGTACTTCAGGTTACATGATGTTCTTAAATGGATGTCCTGTTTACTGGCATGTGCATAAAAATAATTTTGTTTCTTGTTCCTCTACAGAAGCTGAGTATGCTTGTGTGTCTGATGCATGTAATTCTTTTTTTTTTAATTGAAAAGTTTTAAAATACAGTTTTCCTTTAAGAATCCCCCCTTCCCCCTCCCTCCTCCCCCCTCCCTACCTCCCCCCCTCCCCCCTCCCCCCCCGACTTCCCAGAGCTAAATACAAGGTATATATATAAAAAGCAATCATAAACAATCATATACTAACAATTATAAACTCTAAAATCCATCACTCTCTAGCTTATATAGGATAAAACAAATAATAATAATATTGAATATGTATAAAAAGAAACTAAGAAAAGAAAAGAAAAAAAAACGAAAGAAGACTTATTCAAATGCTACATAAAACTTCTTAACCCTATACTTGTTCTGGATAAAATCAATCCATTTTCTCCATTCCATAATATAGCGTTCTTGCGAATGATCTTTCAAATAGGCCGAAATCTTCGCCATCTCTGCCAGGTCGGAAACCTTTAAAGTCCACTCCTCTATGGTCGGCAGTTCCTCTTTCTTCCAATATTGGCCTATCAAAAGTCTTGCCGCCGTAATTAAGTTCAGCATCAACTTAATGTCCACAACTGTAGCGTCTGCAATTATTCCCAACAAAAAAAGTTGCGGACAAAACTTTATCCTCTGTTTAAAAATCTTCTGCATATTCCACCAAACTTTTATCCAAAAAGCCTTAACCTTCTTACATGTCCACCATATATGAAAATATGTTGCATCTTCATCACCACACCTCCAACATTTAGGCTGATAATTCGGATACATACTTGCAAGCTTTTTAGGATCTAAATGCCATCTATAAAACATTTTATAAAAGTTCTCTCTTAGATTTTGAGCTTGAGTAAATTTTACGTTCCTCACCCAAATCTTTTCCCACGTGTCCATTGTGATAACTTCCTGGATATTTTGGGCCCATTTTATCATACAATCCTTAACAAGCTCTGTTTCTGAGTCAATCTCTATCAATGCAAGATATATCCGTTTGATATGTGCTGGTCCCTGATTCCTAATTTGCTTTATCAAATTTTCATCAGTCATTGTAAATCCATTTTTCTGGTCTTCTTTCCACCTGGCCCGTAACTGAGTATATTGAAACCAATTTTGAACAACCTTCTCTTCTCGCAAGAGGCTATATGATTTCAAACACCAAACGTTTCTTTCCAAACTGAGAATCTCCTTGTACGTAGTCAGATCATGTTTAAAGCCAGCATGTATATTTTCTATTGCGTGTTTTGGAATTGCCCACAATGGTATCTTGCAACTTAACTTATGTCTATACTTCTTCCAAACTCTCAGCAATGCCTGTCTTAAAATATGCACCCTAAACACGTTGTCTACCTTCTTATCATACAACAAATATGCATGCCAGCCAAACAACAAATCATGGCCCTCAAGATTTAATAACCTCCCTTGCGTCAAATTAATCCAGTCACTTATTCCTACTAATGCAGCAGCTTCATAATATAATTTAAAATTAGGCAATTTAAGGCCACCTCTCTCACGAGTATCCTGCATAATCTTAAGTTTAACTCGTGGTTTTTTCCCTGCCCACACAAATTTATTGATACCTCGCTGCCATTCCTCCAGATTAGAATCTTTCTTAAGAATCGGTATCATTTGAAATAAAAATAAAAATTTAGGCAGGACATTCATTTTTACTGCTGCAATCCGTCCCAACAAAGACAATTGCAATTTTTCCCAACTCTCCAATTCTTTTTGAATTTTCCCCCATAGTTTTTCATAATTATTTTTATATAGCTTTGTATTAGAGGGCGACAAAATCACCCCCAAATATTTAACCCTTTTAACAATCTCAAATCCAGTTAATCCTTCTAAAAGGGCCTTTTGCGGTGTTGTCATATTTTTGGCCAAAATTTTTGTTTTTTGTACATTAACCTTAAATCCAGAAACCTTCCCATATTGTGTTATTATCTCCATCAGGTCCACAACAGAATTCTCTGGCTGGGTCACTGTAACAACCAGATCGTCTGCGAATGCTCTCAATCTGTAGTCCTGATCTCCAATTTGAATCCCCTTAATTTTTTCCGAATTCCGAATTTTAACCAATAATATCTCTAATGTTAACACAAATAACAAGGGCGATAACGGACACCCTTGCCTTGTGCCCTTCTCAATATTACATGCTTCTGTCAAACTATTATTAACTATAATTCGGGCAGTTTGTTTTTGATATAATGCCCTAATCGGTTGTAAAAAATTTTCCCCAAAATCCATTTTATCTAAAACTTTCAACAAAAATTTCCAATTCAATTGATCAAAAGCTTTTTCAGCATCTAAAAAAATTAGCACCGCAGCAATCTGGTTGTTCCTTTCCAAAAACTCTAACACATCAACTATATGCCTCACATTATTTTTCATTTGCCTACCACTAATAAACCCTGTTTGATCCCCATGAATCACCTGTTGCAGAACCCTCATCAGTCTATTAGCCAAAACCTTAGCAAATATCTTGTAATCTGTGTTTAAAAGCGATATCGGTCTATAATTTTTAACTTGAGTAACATCTTGGTCTTCCTTCGGAATCAAAGAGATAAAAGCTGTTCTCCAAGACGGTGGCACCTTTCCCCCCCTCTGGATTGTCTGGAACAGTTCCTTTAACGGTTTTATCATTTCTAATTGTAAATTTTTATAATAGGCCGCAGTCAAGCCATCCGTACCTGGTGCTTTATCCACCTTCAATTCCTTAATTGCTGTAAAAATTTCTTCTTCTGTGATCAGTTGATTAATCCCTTCTTTTTGTACTTGCGTAAGAACCGGGATGCTAGCATTTTCCAAATATATATCAATGTCTTTTTCATTAATTTTCTCCTTAGCATATAATTTAGAATAAAAATCCACAAAAGCGTCCTTGATAAGGTCCTGTTGAAACACAACCCTTCCTTTATGCTCAATCTTGTCTATATTAGAAGCCCTTTGTTTTTTCCTCAATCTATAAGCTAACCATCTACCTGGTTTATTAGCGTTACAAAAAGTATTATGCCTGGCAAACCGCAGATTGGTTGCCACTTGGTCAGCCATTAATTTATCAAATTGTCCTCTTAACAATTTAATAGCCTCCTTAGTCTTCACATCCTCTGAGTTCAAAATCAAAGCCTTTTCTTTTTCCTTTATTTCATTCTCCAGTTCTTTCCTCCTAGCTTCCACAGTACGTCTATGTTTGTTGTTCATATATATCAACACCCCTCTCATGTATGCCTTGCTAGCATCCCACACCATATCCATAGAAGTACCTTTGTTCATATTAGTTTCAAAAAAATCCTTCATCCGCTGTTTGCATTCTTCCACATTTCTCTGATTTCTAAACAAATTCTCATTTACGCGCCACGAGCGCCTATCTCTTTTCTCCTTATCAATCTCTAACCAAACTGGACTATGATCAGAGATAGTTCTTGCACAAATCTTCACCTTTTTAGTCCTCAAAAAAAAGTCATTAGTCACCAAAATAAAATCAATCCTCGAAAAAGATTGATGTCTATCAGAATAAAAAGTATAATCCTTTTCCTGCAAGTGTCTCTCACGCCAAATATCTCGCAGTTCCAAGTCATCCTTCATTTCAAAAAAAGATTTAGGCAGTCTAGCATGACTTGGAATGCGCTTAAAAGCTCCAGCCTTATCCATCTGTACATCCATAACACCATTCCAGTCCCCCATAAAAATAAAAGATTTATAATCCAACTGGGTAAGCTTTGTATGAAGTAAACTAAAAAAGTCAGCCTGTTGTTGTTGATTAGGGGCATACAGTCCAACTAGAAGCGTCTTTTTACCTTCTAGCAACAAGTCTATCAGTACGTATCTTCCATGCTTGTCTGCTTCAATTAAATCCGCTGTTATGGCACTTTTAATATAAACAACCACTCCATTTTTCTTATTCATTGCAGAGGCAACAAAGTGCGTACCCAGTCTTGAGTTCAATAAAAACTTTTGGTCCATAGCCCTAATATGCGTTTCTTGCAAACATATAACATCTATCTTGAATTGTTTTAAATATTGAAAAACTTTCTTTCTCTTCTGTGGTGAATTTAGTCCATTAACGTTCCAAGTCAAAAATTTAGTTGCCATGCATATCCTCCCAAAGCTCTTGAAGCACTGCTTTGATAGGACTATCTTCTTTAGGCCGTGCTCCTCCCACTGCTTGGCTATGAGTACGTTGTGAAGATTCTGAAGACTTTTGCTGGTCTTGTTCTTTTATTTTCTTTGCTCTTTTTAAAGCAGCACGCGTTACCCTTTGCTCTCTAGGATCATCCAAAGAAGTTATAGCTTGATCTCCTCCAGCACCATTTTCCTCTGTTTCATCCTCTTGATGTTCTCCTTCTCCTTCTCCAGATCCCTTTGCAGCTTCCAGAAGTGTTAATGGAGTTGCTTTTAAAACAGTATTGTAGAAATCACGCGCTTGCTTCACAGTAATCAACCGGTACCTTTTACCTTCATACATCACCATCAACCCGTCTGGAATCTCCCATCTGAACCTTATGTCTCGTTGCTTGAGCTCTTGCACAAGAAATGTAAAGTCCTTCCTTCTCCTCAAAATCTTTGGAGGGATCTCTTTTAAAACCAAGACTTCTTGATCAGCAATCACAACTTTAGCATCATAGGCAGCTTGTATAACTTCATCTCTGATTTCTCTTTTTGTAAAGTAAACCACCACATCTCTAGGCAACTTTCTCTGTCTGGCAATCCATGAGTTTACACGGAACACTTTATCCATAGCTGCTCTTATTTCAGATGCTGGCTGATTCAATACCACTTCAAAAGCCTCAGAAACCAGCTGCTTTAAATCTTCCTTAATGTTCTCTTTTAAACCTCTGATTCTAACAGCAAACTGCATCTGGTAATATTGGGCAAGGCTTAACTCCCTTTCCATTTTGTCTCTTAAATTTTCATTCTCCCGTACTTTAACTTCTAATATTTCATTCTTTTGAGTCAAATCATCCAGTTTTTCATCTAAATCTTCCACACATTCCGCCACTTTATGCACTGAGGACAAAATGTCTACCTTCATCACGCTGAGCTTCTGTTCCATCCTCTCTTCCATTCTCTCCTCCAGTTTCTCCAATTTCTCCTCCATCTGTGCAAATTTATCACCCATTGATTGATTAATTGACTCCAAAAGTACCTGGGCATGTTTATCCAAAGCATCTCGTAAGTCCTTCGGTGTCAGTACATCAGGAGGGTGCAATGCCTGTAATGATGATTGTTGCACCGGAGAAGATCCACCACTCCGAAGAGTTTTAGGGGGAGGTTTAGCCGCCATCTTTTACTTTTCAATTGTGACGCACTTTCACTTAAAGTTTAAAAAGTCCATCAAGCTCCAGAGTATAATAAAATAATCCTCTTCACCTTTTCCTCTTGTACCGCTCTGCCTGCTCCTTTAATCCATAGTCCTTTCTTCAGGCAGGGGTGGTCGCAGACGCCTGGCTCTGCTCCAAGAAATCCGGAGCAGAGACGCTGGCCAGCTGGGAGCAACCCAGGCTTCGGGGGAGTTCAATCCTTCAGCCGCCCAAGCTCCAAGCTCAGGCGGCCCCGGAGAACTCGACCCCTACCTGGGGCCTCACCCCCTCCTCTTCTCCCGAGGAGGGGGCTTCAAATTCGCCCGAACAGCTGATCGGCGCTGTTTCGGGCGAAAAAACACACAGCTGAGCCGCGGGCAGCCCGGGAAGGCTGTCTCCGTCGCCGCGGAGCCACCGGAAGTCCCCTGATGCATGTAATTCTTTAACCTGGTTTGATGCTTTAGTCACAGATATCTGGACACATCCAATTCGACTGATCACTGTGATAGAAGATAATGAATCTGTGGTTTATATTTCTGAAACACGTTTTACAGGTTCAAGGTCCAGAAACATTGACATCCGATATCAAAACATAAGACAACTGGTTAAACAAGGTTTTGTGACATTGCAGTATGTGCCTATACGTGATCAAATTGCTGATATGTTGAACAAACCACTACCTATGGTCCAGCATGAGTATCTGCGTGAGAAGATGTGCCTTACCTGAGTCTTCACTTTGCTGACGAAAGAAGGGGAATGTCACTGCACATTTTTTTAGTTCGTCAGAAAAGTTCATTTCTAACTGTACATTTCCCCTGCTCTCTGCACCTGTGGTGATAGCTTATCTGGTAACCATAGTGATTATCACATGTCCAGTTATGTTATGGTTTCAGACTGTTTTGTGTGCATGTCTAGAAAAAGTTTCTCAGTTATTCATTTATTTTCTTTCACTTTGCTGTTAATGTCTGTTACATTAGGATGTAGTCAGCTAGCTCTCCTTATATATATATATATATTTAGTTTTTGTAATTAAAAGGTATTTAGTAAGATTATGCATCGTGTTTTATTTTCTTCCTTCATGCACATCATGCATCCTCTGAAGCACGATCCTTCGCCCTCTACTAAGGTGATTTATACCTTGACAGAGACAATGTGGTTGGAGAATAGTTTCTGTCTGCTTTTAGCTTGCTGTGTGTATGGAATTCTTCCAATGAACCAGGAGAGAAAAGAATGGTGGTGAAGAAATAAAGTGTAGATTGGGCTAATGTGAACATGTAGTGCGAAAGGAAAGGATTTCCAGTTATAGGCAATGAATGCTTGGGAGAAGGACTGGGTGCATAACTTGGGCTCTCTGCCCCTCACCTTGGATAGAATATGTTAGTGAGATTGGGAATGGGTCCCTCTGGCCTGGGGTAGGAGAGCAGGGGTGGGGGTCTCGTTGGTAATATGATGAAGACTTGATCTCTGAAGCTTAGGAGACCCTGTATTCTGATTGTTGCTGTTTAATTTGTCAAGTTAGACTATAATTAATCTCACCTCATTCATGTTTTGAGAGGACCAACATCCTATATGTTGCAAAAACCTGCTTGGGCATGACAGGGAAAGGGGTTTCTCTCTCATAAATGTATCATTCCAGATTTAAATGTAGCATGAGTCAGTGTGAGGATGTGGCAGTTGTCATCCAGGAATCTATGATGCCTTTAGAGAGGCGCTGCACTTGACATGTGAGACAAGGAGTAAATCTGACTAAACTCAGGTGAGAGTTTTATTAAGGCTTACCTTGTGCAGGCAATAAGAGTGGCAAAGCAAGCTGACATCACTTGTACTGCATCCAGGTGTCCTCCTTACTAAGAGACACTGGCCAGGCCACTATGGGGATACTTGGCATCTGTTAGACAAAACAGTTTGGATTCACTCTGTACTGGATCTCAGCTGGACAGGTCCTGTTGACTGAGGTGTGTCTTTGCTTGGATATATTAGAACATTCTCAGACCCCAGAGAAGTGGACAGGATCCTTGCAGCTCTGCCATCTGAGTTCTGGAGACATGCTCATCTTGGTTGGTTAAAACCTTCCAAGATGAATTATGTGGTTGCATCCAAGTGATAGTTAATGCCTCCCTTTGGGAGAGAATGGTGCCACCATTCTCAAGAGGCCATTCTTGGATATGATTTTATTGGAAAACTTTTGTTCTAGTCTTTGCTTTCTAGGGAAGATTGTTCACCTGGTAGTAAGCATTCAGCCAGGTTACTTGCAGGAGTGCCTCTCCCTGAGAACATCTACCCATTTCACTAGATTGAATAAGGTGGGCTCATTTTAAGTCTGCTTTCTTAAAGTTGTCATTTGGAGGAACCGAGAAAGTGAGCTGTTATTACCTTGTTGAATAGCCTCACCCATGATGTGAAGAGGAAATCTACCTTTCTTGTTTTTCCAGAAGGCCTTTAACACCTGACTTTTCCCTCAGGCAATGTTAGATAAGGGAAGTCTGGAATTTGTGGTTCTGTGATGGGTTTGTTATGGTGTTTGATGTTTGAAAAGGCTTTTAAATTCCTTTACTTTGTTGTTTGTTCAATTGTTGTTAGCTGTTCAGAGATATTTTTAATACAAGTCATCATAATAGACTTTTAAATAAATACACTAGAAAATCTGATGTTTTTGTCCCAACCCTCTGGAATAGCATGTGCCCAGAGATATGGATGGTCCCCATTCTCTTCTGAAAAGCCCTTAAAATCTGCCTTTGGTCCCAGGCCTGGGTTTAAGCAGGCATATACATAGAATGAAGGCTATTGCTAAGCACATTTGATTTGTGCTTAGATTGTAAGCCGCCCTGAGTCTTCGGAGAAGGGCAGGATATAAATGGGATTAAAAAAAAAACATGCTTCATGTGTGGGGGGGTGGGGTGGGAGGGAGAATACCATGTTATGTTTTATAATAGCTGTTTTAGTCCAGGCTGTCTTGTTTGTCTATGTGTTTAATTGTTTTAACTTTGCATTAAATTCTGTAAGCTGTCCAGAGTCTATTGGAGGGGCAGACACAGAAAATTCAATGAAAATAAAAGTAATAAAGATCTCTAAAACTCAATCCATGCTGAGTTATGCATACAGGAATGCTAATATCTTAATTCATGAGAGCAAGTCAATACCAACAAATTAGGTATAGAATTTGTCATAGATTGAAATGAGAGATTCATGAGAACAGGTACAAGTTCTCTTTCATAAGCTGCATTTGCTCTGTAGCCATCTTTGTCATCTGCCAATCCACCTGCTGTTCTTTATATGCTTGTCTGAGCCAGCAAACACAGGAATACTATCCAACATGCAAGAAATGAACACTGTAGCCAAAGGCTGGAACCTTTAATCATGGCAAAAGGCACTGTAAAAAGAGAAGCCATGGTTTCCAATGTGATGGAGGGAAGAGAAAAGATAAGCAGTCTAAAATGAAGCAATTTAGAAGTCTTAAGTTGTACCAATTAAGTTGAGCACATAATCAATTTTAATTCTTATTGATTCCAAGGCAAACACTTAATTACAGTAAAATAGCTAAATTATTCTCCTAAATCAGAATATAATTGAAACCATGCTGCATTCCTTTTTTATATTTATTTGTATTGTTATTGTTCAGCTGAAAAAAAAATTAGTTAGAAATACGTTTTAGTAGAGTTGATGTCCAGATCACTATGTTTACAATTAAAAAAAGAAAGAAAACTTAAAATGTAAATACACCCAGTATTTCTGTAATCTCTGGGGCTTTTTTATATATATAAAAATAAAATGTGTAACTTAGAATAAAAGGAAATGCTTTACCACCTTTACTTTGCAGAACGATAATCCTTTGGTTGCTGATAAGCTATATATTATCCAGTATATGACAAAATAAGAATAATTAATAATCTTTTCATGGCATTATCAGCTAACATTTTCAATAGGATTGTAATGCAGAATTGAACATTTCCTAATACCAAGCGCTCTGGTATTCATAGTAAAAATGAACAATGAAATAGGTTAGGTGATGCTAAGAATGCAGTTGATGAAGAACTCACCATGAAGGTGATGGATTACACATTTAAGTACATGTATCTCCTTCAAGGCCTTACAAAGAAATGCAGAGTTCATCAGTGAGTGATGTGAGTAGAAAATAAGCACCTCCTCCCCTATAAATTTATGTCAGTCCCCTCAAGCGCACTAGTCTGCAGCAAAAAGCTTTTGCATATCACAGTCTGCATGTAAAATTTTCCATATGATCCCAAACAGGTCTTCACTCGTCTCACCAAAGTGGTATTAAAGAGGGTAATGTTCATCACTGCTGTCATGATAAGGGTTATACACTTTTGTAAGACTTGAATGGATCTCTTTAATGGGACATGGTAGGTCTGCATGGTCTGCAAGCTTCAACTCATGCAAACTGCAGTGACAAGGTTATGGTGTGGTGCATAACTCCTGTCACTTTACATTAGCTACTAATTTTCTAGAGGGGCTGCTTCAAGACTTTGGTATTTCCCCTACAAAATTCTTGGAAGCATGATACTTGACAAAATGACTTCTTCTATATAGATCAAACTGGCCAGGTGATCATGATGTGAAAACTTCCTTACTCTTAGGTAAGAATGTTCATTTGGTGATCATCAGAAAAACTGACATTTCTGGTTGTTACCCACCCTTTGGAATACTTATTTCACTGCTCCACTGATGCAAATATAGTTCAAACACATGATGAAAACATTTTCTTAATGTGCTTTGACATTTGATGGTCTATGCTATAAATTTAACCAGATTGTTTTACTAAAATGTACATTTATGTCGAGGTTTTTATTATTGTACACTGCCTAGTTAATAGGCAGTAGAAAGAGAACTTTGAAAATAAATACAACACATTCCATAGTGAGCCCTATGTTCTGCATTGCACCTGACTGAAGACAATGATAGATCTATTGATTCAGCTGCTTTTAGTACCTCCTCTGGAGCCAACAGCCAATATTGTATAAATGTGTACCTAGTGACTCTTAAATAATACTTATTAATGACTCAATGGCCCATCACGGCTAAGAAAGAAATGTTAAGATTTAGGATGCAAATCTTTCTTAGTTCACCAATGATTATCATTAAGTCAAAGGCGGCTCTGTGTTCAAGCTGAGATGTGACAATCATATCTGAAATTTTACTCCAGTTGAGCTCGTTTGCATAATACTTTTGAAGAATACTTTACATTTTTTAAATTTTGTTTGCAGATTCAGCCTTTCCAATTCTTGTGAGCACAAGTGTCAACAATGTTTTTTCTCCTGTTTGACATGTTAAGAGATCACAGGTTTGAGCTACGTGGAGCAACTTTGATCTGAAATTCTGGAGATATGTCACCAACCAGAGTCAACAATGCAATGCTAGAAGAGCCGAAGGTCTGATTCAATGTATAGCAGCTTCTTTTGCTTCTATGTCCAGAAGTGTGATGGTGTTTTCCAAAGCCACACTACTACTCACAAAAAGAAGAATGGCAAGTTTCTCACAATAAGTTAAGTTTGTTTTTGTTCCAAATCAGAGCTGGGCCCAAACTGATCCTAATAATCATAATCATTTCACCTCTTGCATTATTTCCTCCTCATAAATAAACAATACAAAAGGAAGAAAAGCTGTGGAATGTCATTATAGAGGGCAAATAAGAATCTTGAATAGTGAGCACAATTTCAAATAATCTCTTTTCAAAAAGGAGGAAATTTTAAAGGTTGCTGAAAACCTTAAGTACTACAAGTAAGTTTATATTCATTGAATTTTCACTTCCCTTGCATTTTATTTTCTGTTCTAGCTTGCTGGGATGCCAAATGCACTGTAGGATTCCTCTTTAATTGTCAAAAGCAAAGCCACAAACATACTACACATCTTTCACTTGTCTCATGTACAGCTCTTTTTTTTCCCCTGTTTCAAAACTAAACTGTACTTTCATTGTCCTATTAGTTAAATAACTGAGTTTAGGTACTCACTGCTGTCTTTCATTGGTCCCGTTTAGAGTTGTCTTTGTTGTTTTGCAAAAGAAGGTTGAACTTCCAGCACAATTATGTGTTGCCTAAGGAGCACACAAGGGGTTAGATTGCATCTTTTCAATGCATTATGGCAGTGCAGCCTAAAGCCATTATTTGTTTTTAACTGGCAACCACCCTAGCCTTTGTGAATGGAGGAAACAGGCTGCCTTTTTGCTGAACACTTAGACAAGGTACTGATTTAACAACAGTGGACAAGCAGCTTGGAGCTGGGCTGTCAACCTGTCACACACTGACAAATCTGTTGTTCATATGCAGGCAGGATAGTGGAGTAAGATTGTCATTTTTTACCATAGGTATACAAGATTCCTATTCCTGCTGCACATACAGACATCTTTACGAAGCAAACTACAGAGGCATAAAAAAGAGAAAAATATTATTAAACCTGATCTTCTTCTGTAAAGCAGTAAAGTCTTATTTTGGCTACCCAAGTCTTTATTCAATCCATTCCTTTAGCTCATAGATAAGAAGGTCCATGGGCCTCATTGGGCTGTGTCATTTGCTTTCTTGCAGGAAACATAATGCAAGAATTATCTCTTTGGAAATGTAATAGGCCTATCATTGGAAATACTTAAAGCTGGTGACTTTTTTTTTCTTCACTTGACAAGGCTATTGTATCTTTGAAAGTTCACAGGCCAGCCGGATATTTAGCAGATGAAGCTTGTTCCTGCCAAGAGATGAAGTGAAAACAAATAACAACAACAAAAAGAAACTTATTCATTTCCGGCAACTCTGCAACTCTAAAAGATATTGGGATAATATTTATAAAAGTACTTTCTCAGATGCTCACTGTTTGAATGTGATGATTATATAATAGAAATGTAGTGCCTGTTTCTGCACTTTTCTATTTTGTTCTTTATGTTTGGGAATTACTTATCTAAATATACAATGAAGTCACAGACAAACCCACTTTGACGCTAACATATTAACCATCATTATTCACTCTTTATAGATCATTTCATATTCTGTGCTCAACATTGAGATCACAGCAAATGTTGATTGACAGAAGAATTTCCTAAGAAACCTTCATCACAAATTAATTAATAACATCAAATGCAATATTATAAATTGGCTACATTAAAAGACCAAAATGCTCATTGCTGGACCATGTTCAAATGAGCTTAGTTAAGCATAAATTAAGCCAGGTGATAAATACCAGTAATGCTGCATAAAATAATACATACTTTCAATATGTTTTTTTCTTTTTCTTTCTGGGTACCAGCTGTATCCAACTACATTTTTTTTTTGGTCTTTCTCTTTTACCCTTTCATTCTTCCTTTGTGTTTTTGGCATGTGATTCTATTCTCTGTATCTACAGAGCCAGGTATTAAGTATGCCGTGCTTAAAGATGTCAAAAGCAATTGTAAGATCAAGGAGAATCAGTATCTCTTTTTTGCAAAGGCGACCATGGCTATCACAATCCCTTAATTAGACCTGAACTCATTGGCTTATTGTGCCAAACTGTACAAAGCCAACTGAGGAAGTGTCTGACAATCTAGATAAACTGTCATTCCTGTGTTAAATCACATTTTCTAATGCCATTAAGTCAAGCTTGCTTTGCATTTTTATCCTCAGCCTATTTTGAGAGTAGGTTTGCATAATTTTCTATTGCTTTTACCTGTTTCTGAGAGCAAGTGTTATCAAATGGCTAAAATATTGAATCAGAATCGGTAAGGAGTGTTTGGATTCAAATCTTATTCTCTGGCTTGGAAATCCAAAAGCAAATTGTATGACTTTGAGCTAGTTAAGCTCCTTCAAACTAAACAGCTTTAAAAGTTTGGGGTTGAAGGAAAATGTGGTGAGAAGGAGAAACAAAGCCTTGTACACTACTTTAAGCTCCTTGGAGGAAAGGTGGAATAGAAATGCCATAAATAACAATATTAATGAATCTAACTTGGAATGGCCATCTGAATTATCTCATCATTCTTTGAGAATTGCCCCCCTGGCTCAAATTACAAGCAGCCCATTTCACAGGCATTACAATAGCAGCATTTGTGGGAATCTCAATGAATTGTCAGCTGCTCTCAAATACACTTATTTACCCCTCAAATTCTTCGCCCTGCATTAAAATGGCTTTCCCTCTCTTCTTTACTTTATTCTTAGTCCTCACTCTAGAAAAAAAGAAATATTATTTATCATGAGCCTGTTGAAAATGAAAGGCTTTTACATTTTAATGAGTACTAAATAGGAGCAAGGAAATATTGTTCATTAGCTGTAATCGGTGGAATTGCTTGAGTGAGCTTCTTTTAGAGGCCGCTTTAAACGGTTCACTCAAGGAAAGCAGTTTATATGGTAATTAAGGGAGCATTTTTCTGTCAACATCTGTGCTACTATTTATAATGCTGAAGGTATCTTATTCCTCCACTGGAGAAGCATGAAGTCGGGGAGGGGGGTTGCCAAAGGGAGCTTATAGTCAGTCTCTCTCTTTGTCATATTTCACTTTTCTCTTTCTCTCACTTTTCTCTTTCTTGTTCCTTCTTCCGATCCCTAGGGTAGGATGAAAAACAGACCTCTAGTTCCTAATCGAACAACATTATCATTCTGATATCTTTTCATTAATCTTTCCTTTTGCTCAGCAGCTAGCCTGGGAGAGCCAGGCTACTTAGGAAAATTAGAAATCTGTCAGTCAGGCACTGTAATATCTACTAGGCTTCACTTTTTAGTCCCTAATAAATACCTGCCTCACTGGATGAACGTAGTATAGTTTCTGAAGATAAGACAAGCAATGTTTGGGACTGGTGAGCCCAGATTTTGAGAACTTGTCATGACTCTCTTTCAAAATGGCTGCACATTCATGCAATGGCTGCTGTGGCACATATATGGCCACACCCAGACACCCAGTTATTATTAGAAGGAAAAGGCCACTGTTACCCCAACTGTTTTTCCACACATTTTCCCTCCTCCTCCTCCCCCCCGTTTCTTTTTCTGGACAGGTGAGCACACATCCAAATGAAGACTGGGCTGTAGCTTCCTCTTTGTTTCTAAGAATGCCAAATGGCATCTGAAAAATCAAGAATTGATTAGAAACTTCAATTTTTTTAATTTCAAAACATTAAAGGGAAACGGGGATATTAGTTCGCCTGGGACAACCTTAATTATTTCTGTTCTAGGACATCGGCCATAAGCCTGGTCTTTTATAGTTTACACTTGGCTCTGATTACCTGTTCATTGTACTGCATTCATGTATTTTTTGAAGCCATGATTTCTTTTAATGGGCTGAAGAAGCCATAGTGGCCTAGGTTATAATGCTAAATCATGGTTTACAAACTACACTTTTAGAGCTCATCCATTGTACCTAGCACAAATGTCTATGGAGATTCTCAGTCATGATTGTCCCAAAGGTGCTTTTTCATGAGGCAACTGGACTTTCATTTTTCTCTTTGAAGATATTTCGCTTCTCATCCAAGAAGCTGAAGCTTCTTGGATGAGAAGCGAAACATCTTCAAAAAGAAAAAAGAAAATCCAGTTGCCTCATGAAAAAGCACCTTTGGGACTACCTAGCACAAAGCCACAAGAAGGCCTAGTTTGCTGTGTGAACTTAGATGGGTCCATAGAACACTTTCATTCCTTTTTCATTCATATTCCTGCCATTTTTCATTTCTGAAGCAAAAGCAAAGAGCAGCAGCTTTATTAAAGCTCACCTGGAAGATCAAGATTTGAGGAAGAGTAACCCTCCCATATTCTCGTGCCTCCCTTCTCATCATTTTCCTCCTATTTTCCCTGGAACCTTGCCTCCCTAGCATAGTTCGATAGAAATCGACACAAAGCTGTGGCATTATTCTGAGGTGCAATGGATTGCCACTTGGTTTCAGTAACCGTTTCCTGCCATTGGCTTATTGTCTTATTAGAGAGGGAACTTATTTAAAATTTTGAACAGATCTCTTCCCTTATGTGTGTATGTACAAAGACACAAAAGCAATTCATCAAATGTTGTTTTGGAATCAGTGGTGTTTCAAAGGGTTTTTTAAAACTTTTCATTCTCTACTGACAATGTACCATTGCCATACAACACAAGCACACGGCAGGGCATGTTTTAGTGGTTCATTAATACCCGTTGTGGATTTGCAGCCGCACACATTCATCCGCCTGAGGTGTATATTAATGGACCATTAAAACATGCCCAGGAGTATTTTAAAGCTGTTACAATATGTCTCTGCAATTTTAAATTCAATTTTTTGGGGGGGAGGGGGTTTCCTAAGGGAAAAAAAACTTTGCAAAACCATGGGTTTTTCGTCCTTATTTTATGAAGATGAAAATAATGGCAATGAATGGCAATGAATTAGAAGTTTCAAACACTTAGCCTCCCTTCCCTAATCCCCAAGCAGTTTTTCTTGGCCTCATTCTTTTTTAAAATATAAGTTGTTGTAATCATATCAGTATATGAGACTTTTAGAGTGTTCATCATATGTTAACCAGTGACAAATGTACTTATGAGATCAGAAAGGCACAAAATAGTGATCCACAGACACATGCTGGTGCCTTCATTTGTAAGTCCCAGGTAGCTCAAAATATGTATTTAATGGACACACTTAATTGAAAAGGGCTGTAGTGGTTTTGTGCAACAGAAACTCAGCACTACCAGAACTAAGTTATTTGCATCACCAAAATGTTGTCGCCCAGAGGGTTGAATATTGATCTTAAAGCTTATTTCACATATTATACATTAGTAAATCAGGATTAGCTATGGAAGATTCCTGGTCCAAATCGTCTCATGAAGTATATCTGTCTACATTCTGTTCATTTCCCCCTTGGTATTAATGTTTAATTGTCCCTATTCAGGGGTCTGTATTTGTACTATATATATATTGCAAAGACTTCAGAAGAAAAGTTGAAATGTTGCAACTTAATATAGCCTTATTATTCTACCATTCCAATCTGTTTCCCTTCTCCTGCTTTGTCAGTGTGTCTAGTCTACAATGTAGAAATATGCACCTTACTTAAGCTATATTGCACGTTACATGGTATATTCTATCCTTAGAGTTAAACAAAGGTTTTGATTACACTGTGCTGGCAATCATAACTAGAAAAAAATAGTATCTTTGGGGGTGTTTTTGTACTCTTTTCTTGTCAAGTAGACATGATCTCTCAAAATCTGTTATTCTCATTGAGTAACAGTGATCTGATTGATACAGAGCACTACACCAAAACATACATGGCCACCCTGGAACCTGTGGCTCTTCAGCAGCTAAAATGCTTAAATCCATCTTAATTTTCTAGCTGTGGTCTTTTTTTTTTCCCAAGTTCATCAGACCATTTCAATTTTCTGTCTCTCTTCTACCTCCTCACCTCTGTTCTAAGAACATTTGTGTGTATGACTTAATGTTTCATTCACTACTTTCTTCCCAAACCATGATTACTACTTTCCAAATATAGTTTTTGTGTTTAGGAAAACTTGGCTCTTTGAGCTGTCTGGCCCAGGCTGAGGGGTTTTAATTTTATTGGGTTTTAGTTTAAATTGGGGACTTGATTTAATTAATTTTAATCTGATTTTAACTTTTGTATGTTTGTTTTAACTCTCCCTGTAAACCGCCCTGAGTCCTACGGGAATAGGGCGGTATATAAATTTAATAAAATAAAAATAAAATAAATAAATATGACAATACTTAGTTATTCTCAGGGCTTTTTTTCTCATAGAACTCTCAGAACGGCGTTCCGGCACCTTTTTTTGCCAAAAAAAGCTCCCTCTATTGGCTTTTAAAAGCCTATTGCAGGAGTAGGCAATCTTGGCTCTTTTATGACTCGTGGACTTCAACTCCCAGAAATCCTGAGCCAGCCATGCTGAGGGGAAAGGGAGAGGTTTCCAAGCTGAGCCATGCTGGCTCAGGAATTCTGGGAGTTGAAGTCCTTGAGTCATAAAAGAGCCAAGGTTGCTTACCCCTGCACTAGAGGAGGACATTAACATTATTTACAAGGTTACTTCTTTAGGAACTAAACTTTTAGAATCTAAAACAGCTAATTCAAAAAAGCCAACAGGAAAGAACCTCACATTTTTCATCTGCTTCTGTCTTTTGGAAGGTAAAATTAGATAACAAAATAATCTATTTCCTATGTTAACATCTCTACAATGAAATCAATAAAGGTAACAGGAAAGAAATGAGAAGCATTTTTCTCAATGTAATATGTCTAATTTAGCTGATGCTAGAAAAAATAGTATCTTTTGTACATACTCTTGCAAACTATTTTGAATCTATGACCATCTATTACAACTAAACCACTTTAAATCAAACAATTCTTAAGAATGAAATATTCTTAATTTGGACTTTACTTTTACTGTTTGGACTGTTGTGTGTTTTGAAAAATAGATTATTTAGAATCTAGTTATGTTGCACTTCAGTCTTTAAATAATCAACCTAGTATATACATAACAATATACAATGTTTTCCATGGTGAGCTTAACATCAATAACAACATTTATTAACAAGGCTAAAATAATTTCTAGTGGTATTATCTGTACATTAAAATTTTGTTTAGTCACAATCTTTCACTTTTCACATTCTGGAAAAGCAGTGGTCATGTAACCTAGCAAAAGATGTTACATATGTGCATAAGTGTAGTCAGTAGCATATGCCTTTTTAAAAATATCAAACATGCAAAGAAACAAAAATAAGTCCAAAATATCTGTATTAAATCCAGAAATGCCAACTTTGCAACCAATATTTCTCATCCATAACTATGACACCCTAAGGATACCTGCATACATGCAAATGCTTCTCTGAGATCAGTAAAGCAACAGGGATTGCTTTTTCCTTTCAGTAACAGATTGCTGGGAAATACCAAACATGGCCTTGAGAATTCCAATGTTTGTTACAAATTTTTCTGGATGTGGTTGGAAAGAGGCCTAGAAATGGCAGCACAAATACATCACACTTGCTGAAAGTGCACACACAACTAATTACAATCTTCAATTATATGTGATATATCTAAAATGAGATGGGCTGTCTCAACTGCAACTTGCAAACTGTTCCGTTTTGTGGCAAAACAACCCAGGACAAGCTGATCAGCAGAGCTTAGAGAGGATTCATTAACACAATTTTTGGGAAGGAAAGAAACAGAAGGACAGTTTAACATCTTCCAGTTGATGTTGTGTTATGTAACATCTTCTGAGAGTTGAAGTCCATGAGTCATAAAAGAGCCAAGGTTGCATACCCGGGGCCTATTGGCTTTCAAAAGCCAATAGGAATTGTTGCTGAGCACGCCAAAAAACCTGGCCAGCAAACATTACACAGGGAAGTTGTCTGCAGTGAAGGCAGGAACTTTGCACCACTCCCTGCTGCCCAACTACACCATCTCAACTGGGTAAGTAAGATATTATTTGCAAATAGGATGGCAATAAACAATTTACTGTAGGCTGCATTTACATCAGGGCTTTTCAACCTTTTTAGAAATTGTACCACTTTTAGGACATGACAATATTCAAGTACCACCAGTGCTTAACAAGGTGTCAAAAACTTGACTAAAAAAAGGGGTGGGGTATTTTGGGTTTTATTGGTTAGATTCATTTATTGTTATAGAAATGGCTAGTTTATAATATTATAGATTTAGATTTAGATTAGATTTAGATTTATTAAATTTATATGCTGCCCTTCTCCCCAAGGACTCAGGGTGGCTCACAACAATAAAAAATTAAAAAACATAAAGTACAAAATTTAAAAAAGAATTAAACAATGGATGTAATAAATAAATGACAATTTAACCCAATAAAAGTATAGAAAAGGAAAAAGTTGAGGTTCAATGTTAATGCTTCCTTCTACTCCTGCAACAAAGGAAGTCAGAAGTCAGTGCCTTTTCTTTTTCCCTTCCCACCCTCACTTTTCTCTTTTTCTCTCACCCTTCTCTCACAAAAGCCCCCCCACTCACTCACACTTTGCTCACAAAAGCCTCCAGTCACTCTCACTTACTCTTCCGTCTCTTTCAAAGGCACCTCGTTCAGTCTCTCCCCCTCACTCCATCTCTTTCAAAGGCCTCTTGCTTACTCGCTCACTTACTGCCCCGTCGCTTCCAAATGCCATTTGCTCATTCACTCACTCATTTACTGCCCCGTCGCTTTCAAATGTTACCAAATGCCACTTGCTCGCTTGCTCACTTATTGCATTTGGAAGCGACAGGGCAGTAAGTGAATGAGTGCTGGTGCCGGAGGCCATCAGCTGTTTGGTGCCGGAGACCACTGCCACGAGGAACACAGCTCTGGGTCGGGGTTCGAAGCAGCTCCGGGTGGGGGCTCAGCATGGGCCATGGCGTGGCAACTGCGGGGAGGGGAATCCCCATGATGGCTGTGCCCATGGCCTGTGGCTCCGAGCTGCAGGGGCAGGGGTGCAAAAGACGGGCAGAGATGCCGTAGCAAGACACCGGCATCGCTCCCAGTGACAGCACCTCTGAGTTCCGGCACCTTTTTTTTTTTTTTAGAAAAAAAGCATTGGTTATTCTATTATGTGAAACTCTATGTATTTTCTGTATACACCTATTTGAAGCAGTTTTGCTTGATGTATAAAATCATTCCTCAGCTTCCCTAGTCTTTGGAAAGAGAAGCAGAAACTGAAGTGGATAGAAAAATCATAAAAATTATACATTGAACTTTCTGCAAAGTATCCTTAAAAGACTTGTCCATTGTTGAATTACAGTTTGTGCAAGGCACATACAGTAGTTTTGGATCAATAACATGAGAATGACTAAAAACTGACACAATAGCATTGTTCATGGCTACTACTGGGAAACAATAGAAGTAGAAGTTGTTGGGGAATAGGATGATAATGTTCTTTTTCTGGACTAGGCACTTTGGGCTAATTGACAATTTCAGCTAAACCTTAAATTCCTTAACTTGCAGCAGTGCCTAACACATGAGCACCTGATGTAAGATTAAAATATAACAACAAAAAATATTGTGGACTCTTGAGTTTCAGAATTTAACCCTAACCCTTGGTATTTGTCACTGGGGAAAAAAAATTCTTGGATTTTGGGTGTTAAGGGCCACAACGCTGGGAGTCTTTTACTCACAGACTTTTCTGCAATCTTAGACTTGTTGGAAAATTACTGAGGAAAATTTCACTTTAAATGACATTCACCATATTCCCAGGCAATCCCTATATTCAAATCAGATCACAGCACACACACACATCACTTAGTTCAGCAAATACCAAAACAGTTAACTGGCAAAATGGGACCAAAGCAGGGAAAGAGAAGTTATGAACAACAGACAGGAGATTAAAAAGGGTGGAGACCAATACCAACAGTCTACATCTACCATCTCTATTCAAAAAAACAGAACTATACAGAACCTCTAGAAATAATATAGTGGGTAGCATAGACATTCCCAAAGGGAATGGCCTTTGGTTATTCCAGCTTAAGCCTTCTATGTACAAAGTCCATTGGAGTTGTAGGCAACTTAAAAACTCAAATAAATAAATAAAAGATAACAGCAGCAAAATGCAGATGGAAAATAGACCACCAAGTGATCTTTGTTCTGCATGATTGAAATAACATTTGGTGGATTGGAATGATACGTCCAACAAGACTAAAAATAAATTTAGTTCTCCCTCACTTTACCCAAGCCACCTGTCAGAATCCATTTATATCACATTCATAAATGTATGTTTAAAACATTATCTCCCCCCCATACGGATTCTGCCATCTCCCGAGGAAGGAGGAGCATATGTGGATTCAGCCTGCCTTATGTTATTTCAAAGACCAAGGAAACCTTTTGAACTAGGGGGATCAAAAGGGAGGGGGAGAGGAAGAAGGCAATAACCATAAAAATTAGAAGTTCCTTTTTCTCCCCACAAAAAGGGTTGACACGAAGTAGAAGAATGGGGCATGACCAAATGGGGTTGAGGGAAGGGGGGTTGAACTGGGTACCCTTTATAAAATTTCAATTTGTAAAACAATACTACCGTAGTTTCCGGCGTATAAGATGACTTTTTAACCCATGAAAATCTTCTCAAAAGTCAGGGGTCGTCTTATACGCCGGGTGCTGAAACTTTAGGGACAGGGCTGGCTGGAAAACCTGGAGCGGATCTTCCATTTAGTCTGCGCAGGGAAAGCGGAACCAATTGGAGTAGAAGCTGCAGTCTGTGATTTTTTACAGGCTGGGGTCTGGGCGTCTTTCCTTCTAAAGTTGAAGAGCAGCTGTAGGCAGGTGGGGAATGCAAGAGCAACTTGAAAGGCAGGTGGGAAATGCGTAGCCAGAGCAGCTGCTTAGCTCTAAGGACACATTTGACTCAGTAACTGGGCGGGCTGGCTGGAAAACCTGGAGTGGATCTCCCATTTGGTCTTTTTTTTTTAATCCCATTTATATCCCGTCCTTCTCCGAAGACTCAGGGCGGCTTACAATTAAAAGCACAAATCAATGTGCTTAGCAATAGCCTTCATTCTATGTATATGCCTGCTTATTAGAGCTTTCACCCCCCCCAAGCAGCATTATTACAAAGTCAGCTTATTGCTCCCAACAATCTGAGTCCTCATTTTACCTACCTCGGAAGGATGGAAGGCTGACTCAACCTTGAGCTTGGTGGGATGAGAACCTGCACTAATTGCAGGCAGCTGGTTCTGCACAGGGAAAGCTTTAGAGTGAATTAGGAAAAGTGAAAAAGTGAATTAGGAAAATAGGAAACGGTTGCTGGAATTGGGTATGTGTAGTTTAACGAAGAGAAGGGTGAGGGGTGACATGATAGCAGTGATCCAATATCTCAGGGGCTGCCACAAAGAAGAGGGAGCCAAGCTATTCTCCAAAGCACCTGAAAGCAGGACAAGAAGCAATGGATGGAAACTAGTCAAGGAGAGAAGCAACCTAGTACTAAGGAGAAACTTCCTGACAGTTAGAACAATTAACCAGTGGAACAACCTGCCTCCAGAAGTGGTGAATGCTCCAACACTGGACGTTTTTAAGAAGAGACTGGACAGACATTTGTCTGAAATGGTATAGGGTTTCCTGCCTTAGCAGGGGGTTGGACTAGATGACCTCCAAGGTCCCTTCCAAATTATTATTATTATTATTATTATTATTATTATTATTATTATTATTATTATTATTATTATTATTATTATTATTATTATTATTATTAAGTTTAATCCACTTGCACTGTTTTATGTTTACATGTTTGATGACAAACAGCCTTATGTTTATAAGTGACAGTTTTCCTACTAAGTACCCGCATGTCATAAGCATTTGAATTAAAATTACCATATTAAAATCAAATCTGATGTTTTTTAATTTTTATTTGGTGTGCGTTGGAAGAGGGGTAGTCTTATACGGCGAGTATAGCCCAAACCCTATAATTTAACAGGAAATGTAGGGGGTCGTCTTATACGCCCAGTCGTCTTATATGCCGGAAAATACGGTAAGTCCTGTCTTGTATTCCCACAACCAAGCATGTCCTAGTAAAGATTCCTTTTGGACTAGAACTGACTCCAAGAGTTTTTGTCTTCCTAAGACGTGGTTTGGGGTGGGTCCTGACACCACCATTGTTACCAAAGTCTGCTGTTTATTTTGTTTACTATATCAAATGAACAATTGAAACAAAAATTGGTAGGCACTTGTGACAAGATACTCACAGCTGCTCTAGAGCTGAAGGAAGGAAGGATTTTTTCTAAATAGTAAAACTAGCATTAACTCATGAATTTTCAGATTGAGACCAGAGCAAAGCTTTAGAGCCCTCTCCTTTCTGTCTTTCCTTCAAACATAAAATACCTTGTATGTCTTCAGAGAGTCTTGGATCTGACCTTGTTGTAATGAGGTTCTTAAATGGTGTGATAAAACAAGTGGCAAAAGGGCAATGATTTTCAAAAATAAATGAAGTTTTTCTCTGTGCTTATAGAAGCAACTATAAGCTAAATACAATTTGTGGATTATCATAATACATATATATTACCAGAACTTAAAGGGAAGTTTGCATATACTGAAAACATCATGATCATCACTATCCATCTATAATTATTCTAACTGGAAATTAATGGAATTATTAGAAAATGTTGGGGGAAAAAGATGGAGGAAGAAATAGTATGCAAATGCATTTTATATAGTGTGTATATGTATGTATGCATTAATGAAAAACATAACATCTGTCCAAAGGCCCTGCCTGTAAAGCTATTTTAGAAAATGTGTTGCTTTTTAAAGCACTTTAGGAGTTTAATATAAATTCAGTGGGGGGAAAAATCTGTTGGAGTTTTCTAATCAAGACTGTTGGTCTGGAATAATAAAAAAATGGTTCTGTTCTTGTTTTCCTTTGTCCTACTATCTCCTTATCTTCTGTCTTCCCTTCCATCCATGCTAACTGCAGTTTCTCCATATTTTCTATATTCTTTTGACTTTGATGGCATTCCTAATGGGTGAAAATAGAAATCTCTACAAATGACACAACTTTATATTGCTGGAACTAATGATTTATAAGTAGCAATATCTTTATATACATGTATAAATTTCAGAAATATTCACATGTAACATTTTATTATGCTAGTTACCACAGGACACTTAATAAAGGTTTATCAAGAAAAGGGGGAAATGGCATTCCTATGTTCTTATAGAAGTCATACCGTATTTCTATAGGAGTATGCTAAAGAGATGATAACTGAAAATGTAAATGATTTGCAGGTTCTAGTAATGAAAATCAAGAAGCACTGTGAAATGGGACTGAAATTCAATATATGGAAGTCCAAATTAATAACAACAGATATAGCAACCAGCCTTAGAATTGACAATGGAGATAATGAAATGTTGGATGGCTTCTGCTTTTTAAGGATTGACTGTCAACAGTAAAGGAATCAACAATCAAGAAATATGTCACAGAATAGCCACAATGGTATTGGGAAGGATATTCAAATGTTGGACTGCATCTATATTTACATATATCTGAGTAGTACTATTACAGGCTGTAAGAATAACCTTGAAGAATAGGAAGAAGAGCGATAACTAAGACAATTAAAGAAATTTGAGTCCAAGGCAGAATTGTAATTTGACTCTTGACTCTTTCTACTTCTCAAAAAGAAAAAAAGAGGAAAGGTATTCAGATTCTGTTACTGTTGATGAAAGAAGTGGTGGTGTAGTGGTTAGAATGCAGTACTGCTGGCTAACTTTGCCCATAGCCAGGACCAGCTCAAAGCTTACTCAGCTTTCCATCATTCTGAGGTCACTAAAATGAGGGATCAGATTTTGGAGGTAATATGCTGGTACTTGTTCAGACAGTGCTGTAAAGCACTATTGAGCAGTATGTTAAGTCTAAGTGTTATTATTATTGCTATTCATAATTTTGGTTTTCTAGTAACAACAGTAGTAGTAATAGTAGTAACTGCAAGAGGGATCTCGGAGTCCTAGTGGACAATCACTTAAATATGAGCCAGCAGTGTGCTGCAGCTGCCAAAAAAGCCAACACAGTGCTAGGCTGCATTAACAGAGGAATAGAATCAAGATCACATGAAGTACTAATACCACTTTACAATGCCTTGGTAAGGCCACACTTGGAATACTGCATCCAGTTTTGGTCACCACGATGTAAAAAAGATGTTGAGACTCTAGAAAGAGTACAAAGAAGAGCAACAAAGAGGATTAGAGGACTGGAGACTAAAACATATAAGGAACGGCTGCTGGATTTGGGTGTGTCTAGTTTAAGGAAGAGAAGGGTGAGGGGGGACATGATAGCAGTGTTCCAATATCTCAGGGGCTGCCACAAAGAGGAGGGACTCAAGCGATTCTCCAAAGCGCCCAAAGGCAGGACAAGAAGCAATGGATGGAAACTAATCAAGGAGAGAAGCAACCTAGAACTAACGAGAAACTTCCTGACAGTTAGAACAATTAATCAGTGGAACAACCTGCCTCCAGAAGCTGTGAATGCTCCAATACTGGAAGTTTTTAAGAAGAGACTGGACAGCCATTTGTCCGAAATGGTATAGGGTTTCCTGCCTGAGCAGGGGGTTTGGACTAGATGATCTCCAAGGTCCCTTCCAACATAATAGTAATAATAATAATAATAATAATAATAATAATAATAATAATAATAATAATAATAATAATAATAATAATAATAATAGTATGGTCTAGCTCAAAAGGCTGCCAGGTACAGGCAGTGTATTTTTAATGATACTCTATAGAAGCAAAAGATAGACTTTGAAGAAGTCTAGCAGTATTGATGCTACAAATAGAAGATAGCTCATGGTTACAGTTGACTCCTTGCTTTTGAACTTTGATGTTGGAGAAGTTTCTAGAGAATACAATGGATAGCCAAGAAAACAAGCGTATGTTTTCAAACTTCAAGGCATAGATGACCAGATTCAAATATTACACTTTGGACACTATATAAAGACCTAGCTCTCTGGAGAAATCTATAATGCTGGTAAATATAGAAGGAAAAAGAAGGAGAGGATATCCAACAGAAAAATGAATAGACTTAAGTATGGCAATGAGTACATAATTTGAAGATCTGAAGGGCTAGGTTGAGGACATATAGTATCATCCTGGATAAAATATATCTGTATGGTCACCAACATGGTACATAATCAATCAAAGCTAAAGAGAACAGACTTTTAGAGATTATAGACTCAGAAGGGCTTTATCCTTAGCCAGATTCAACGCCCTCCCAACAGTTGTTACTGAAGGAAGATGCCAAAGGATCTCCTTTGAAAAGAGACAGTATCTATGTAGTGGAGGAATAATTGAAACAACAGAACAGTTCTGTAATATCCCCTCTGTGTGGGTATTTGTCAGAATTATTATTTCCATTCTTTACTAAATATACTGGTCATTCTGACTTATTTTATTTTAAGTTATTATTATTGAATCAATCTGATTTTATTTCCTTGATCATAGCCAAGCATTGCTTTATAGTTTGTATAGCATGCCATAGTATTTTCTCTAATCCTTTTAAAATATTTTACAAGAAATATATTTTTTCCTTTTTTATCCTCATTAATTGTGACGTTGTGTTTCATCTGCTGTTCTATGAGTGAATAAAGATTAATTGATTGAGAGATTATAGAAATAGTTTATGACTGAATATAGCATTTCATTTTAACAGTATTAGTGACAATTACACTTTCAGGGAGATAATACTGGCACTTTTGTCATTTGGTAGCCATCTTATCCAGAATTTTTTTAAAAGAAAACTAAGATATGGAAGGAGGCACAAACAGAGTGAATAACATGAATGATGAATGCCATCTGGCACAGATGTCATTTACTGCTATTCATGAAACCTGCACTGGTTTGATTTATTTAGGACAGTTAACATCCGTATACATTACTGAACAAAGATGAGTAATAAAGATAACATTCTTAAGAACTTATAGAATGCTAAATTATATGGAAGGCTATTCTTTGCACACAAAGCACATAGATCCATATCTAACTAGCCTTTTCACTGAATAATTATCAAGTGATTATATTTCTTAGCTATTTACTATATTGCATAACTGATTGTTTGGGGGAAATTCCTCTCATATTTGAATACTGCTGTTTTCAAAAAACTCCTGCTGGCTTTTATACGGTTTTTCAGTTGTCTCTCAGGTCCCCTGATCTTGAACAAATAGTTCAGTTACATCTATTCAGATCATTTGGTATGCATAGAATTTAACAACAACAGCAGCAAAAGGTACTTCCTCTTGCAATTGTTCTTGCTATTATCATATTTTATACAAGTGAACTTTTAAACTTATGATTTAGCATTTGCCCTATTTTTCCTAAAATCTAAAAGATTAATCAAGAGTTATTTCAACAGTATTATTTGGAATAATAATAATAATAATAATAATAATAATAATAATAATAATAATAATAATAATAATAATAATAATAATAATAATAATAATAATAATAATAATGGGCCTGGACAGCTATCAGATGCGGTCCCTATGGTTATGGGATTACCGGTCTTCTGATTGGTAGTGGCTTAGCCACCATGAACCAATCCAGGCACCTCCCATCACCAATGATGAAAAGAAATTTTAAAAAATCCATAACGGATCGGTCGTCGCCTGGGTCAACAAGGACCGTGTCAGATGCTATGGCTCCTGGACATCTGTCAAAAAATGGGCCACAGGGCTCAGTTGCTACTGCTGGGAAACCAGAGCATACAACTGTAAAGTGACTGGAACAAAAGCGCAAAACCTGGACAACCGAAGAAAATCGAGAAATCATTCAATGCTAATATCAGGCACAACCAACAGCCAGGGGATTTCAAAAAAAAGAATGATGCAACTGTGGAAGGAAAAGCATCTGGAAACTGACGTAACCGAACAACGATTAATTTAATTTAATTTAATTTAATTTAATTTAATTTAATTTAATTTAATAATATTTCTATACCGCCCTTCTCCCGAAGGACTCAGGGCGGTGAACAGGGCAAGAATAAAAATACAGAATTACAAAAGTTAAAAAGTGATTAAATACATGCCCACTAAAAACAATTAATGCATAATAAAACCCCAATAAAATGACAATAAAAACCCCACCAATCCCCCATCAGGCCAGGCCGGCTTGTTCAAAGAAGTATGTTTTTAGATCGCGGCGAAAGGAGCGGAGATCGGGCGCCGTCCGGAGCTCAACCGGTAGCTGATTCCATAGCTCCGGGGCGCCCACAGAGAAGGATCTCCCCCTGGGGGCCACCAATCGACATTCTCTGACCGGTGGCACCCTGAGGAGGCCCTCTCTGTGGGAACGCACAGGGCGGAGGGAAGTTGATGCCGGCAGCAGGTGTTCCCTAAGGTACTCCGGACCCCTGCCATGTAGGGCTTTGAACACCATTACTAGTACCTTGAATCTCACCCGGAAGACAACTGGTAACCAATGCAGCTCACGGAGCAGAGGTGTAACATGGGAGTATCGGGAGACTCCCAACACAACTCTCGCGGCTGCATTCTGTACCAGTTGGAGCCTCCGGGTGGTCCTCAAGGGCAGCCCCATGTAGAGAGCGTTGCAGTAGTCTAGACGAGAGGTCACGAGCGCGTGAGTGACCGTGCATAAATCATCCCGGCTTAGATAGGGCCGCAACTGGCGCACCAGGCGAACCTGGGCGAAAGCCCCCCTAGTCACAGCTCCTATGTGATCTTCCAAGGTGAGCCGTGAATCTAGGAGGACTCCCAAATTGCGAGCCCTATCTACGGGGGGTAGTAGTTCACCCCCATAGAGAGAGATGGAATGTCCGAATAGACCCGGGATGAAGGTATGCAAAGCCACTCAGTCTTGTCGGGGTTGAGTTGAAGTCTGTTCCTCCCCATCCAGACCCGAACCGCCTCCAGGCAACGGGACATCACGTTGAGGGCATCACTGGGGTGGTTTGGGGTCGAAAGAAAAAGCTGGGTATCATAAGCGTACTGATGATACCCAACTCCAAAACCACGAATGATCTCACCCAGCGGTTTCATATAGATGTTGAACAGGAGAGGCGAGAGGACCGATCCCTGAGGAACTCCACAAACGAGAGACCTCGCGGTCGACCTCTGCCCTCCTGTCAACACCGACTGCGAACGTCCCTGGAGATAGGAGGAGAACCACTGTAAAACCGTGCCTCCCACTCCCAATCCCCTGAGACGCCGCAGCAAGATACCATGGTCGATGGTATCGAAAGCCGCTGAGAGGTCTAATAGGACTAGAACAGAGGAATGTCCCCTGTCCCGAGCCCTCCAGAGATCATTCACCAGCGCGACCAATGCCGTCTCCGTGCTGTACCCGGGCCTGAAACCCGATTGGTACGGGTCTAGATAATCCGCTTCATCCAGGACCAGAGGGAGCTGATGCGCCACCACACTCTCAACAACCTTCGCAAGAAAGCGAAGGTTGGAGACAGGACGAAAGTTGTTCAATACAGCTGGGTCCAAGGCAGGCTTCTTGAGGAGAGGCCTCACCACCGCCTCTTTCAAGACGGCGGGGAAGCTACCCTCACTCAGAGAAGCCGATATAACTGCCTGGAACCAGCTGCGTGTCCTCTCCCGGGCTGCATAAACCAGCCAGGAAGGGCACGGGTCCAATAAACATGTGGTGGAGCTCAGCCTCCCCATGATCCTGTCCACTTCCTCCGGAGTCACAGAATCAAACTCCTCCCAGGTAATATCGACAAGACCGCCCGTGTCCTGATCGTCAGACTCTGCCCAGTCAGAGTCCAGACCGGTCCGAATCTGAGCGATTTTGTCCGACAGATGTTGGTTAAACTCCTCGGCACGACCCTGCAGGGGTTCCTCCCTCACCTCTTGATTAAGGAGGGAGCGAGTCACCCTAAACAGGGCGGCCGGGCGATTATCTGCGGACGCGATAAGGGTAGCAAAGTGATTAGACCTCGCCACCCTTATCGCAGCGAGATAAGACCTAATATAGGCTCTTAGTCGCAATCGGTCGGATTCGGATCGGCTGGATCTCCAACCGCTCTCTAGGCCCCGTCTCCGACGCTTCATCTCCCGGAGCTCTGCGGAAAACCATGGAGCTCGACGGGATCTGTACCGGGTCAGGGGCCGCAAGGGTACAACTCGGTGAAGAGCCTCAGTGGCTGCCCTTTCCCAGGCTTCCACTAAGGCATCTGCCGAGCTGTGAGCGAAGGAGGCAGGTGGGGACCCCAGCGCCGCCTGGAACCTCTCGGGGTCCATTAAGCGTCTGGGGCGGTACCATCTAATTGGTTCCACACGCCCATGGCGGGGAGTGGCAAAATGGAAGACCAGCCGCAGGAGATGATGATCGTTCCATGACAGGGGCATAACAATTGGGGAGCCCCCACCAAGATCATCTAACCACCGTCCAGATAAGAAAACTAGGTCAAGGGTGTGGCCTCCCTCATGAGTCGGTCCCGAAATTACTTGCATCAGGTCCATGGCCGTCATGGAAGCCATGAACTCCCGAGCTAACTCAGATGATCCTCCCAGAGATGGTAGATTGAAGTCCCCCAAAACTATAAGTTTCGGGAACTCAATCACCAGCCCAGAGAGGATATTGAGAAGCTCAGGCAGGGCTGCTGCTGCGTGACTAGGCGAAAGGTACACCAGCAGCAAGCCCAACTGCGCACCAGGGCCGCATCTCAGGAAGAGAGACTCACACCCGACTATCTGGGGAACGGTGGCCTCCCGCGGACACAAGGTCTCCCTCATAACAAAAGCCACTCCCCCACCCCTACCCTGAGCCCGAGGCCGGTGTAGCACCCGGAAACCTGGTGGGCAAAGATCAACCAAAGGAATACCGCCCTCTGGGCCCAACCAAGTACACCAGCCGGAGCTCAGGGGGCTGCACATCCTCGCTCCCGGGACCTCGGGGCGGAAACACAGGGTCGGAGTGCCTCACCGCTTGCAAGCAGCGGAGAGGCCTTCCCTGAGATCGATACGGCCCTCTGTTCCTACACCTGCTGCCATTCCCTAACGTCGTGGGAATAGGTAGTCCCACGACCTGCCCTGGAGCCCCGGAGACAACCGACCCCCGCTCCTCCCCCCCACAATCAATCCTGGACCTGGCCTGAACAGTGGTTGTTGGACTGCCCCCCATGTCCAAACAACCAAAAGAAATTCCCTCCCCCCTCCCTAACCCAACAAAAAATTTAACTAAGAAACTAACCAGGGGCCTCTTATTGAATTTATATCGGAGGCCCCTACCCCTGCCCGGCCGTCTCTCAGGGTCCCAGAAATCGGGCCCTTCATCGAGATTATAGTTGGCTAAAGAGGCGGGTTGTACCCAGGAGGGGGGCACCCCTGAGGGCGAACAAGTCCGTGCTAGTATAGCGAATATAAGGCATGTCTAGATAGGTCCAGCAAGGCAGTCCCATAGTCAGTCAGGAGGATCTAAAACGGAAGGTCAGCAATATCCAGTCCACCAGCTCCTCTGCCACTTGAGCTGGATACCTTCTGGGTAACTGCCGAAACAGATCGGGTACCACCCTCTCACAGCGGGCCCAGACCAATCCGGCAGCGGAACAGGATACAAACCCGGGGAAAGCATACCTCCCTAGATCTCTCACCTCTAGGGAGGCAGCAGATGGTATAACTGAGCCACCCTCTCACAGTGACTAAACTCCGGGAGCTTCTGAGTCCAGTGGGGTCGTGGGGGAGAGAGGGGTTTCAGCAGCAATTGCCAGGCATAAAAAACCTAGAGATAACAAATGTTCCGGTTGCAGAGGTTCTTCTCCAAAGCGAGGAAAGTTGGATAATAAACGGGACCAAAACCAGCTGGCGAAGTTCAGCAGCTCAAGTCCAGCTGGCCCCATAAAACACGGGCGACATGAGATAACCTGTGCCGTCCGACGGCCAGCAATATGCACCGCCAACACTCCAACGCCAAGCCATGGGTCCTCTTGTCGAAACGGCCGTAAAACAGCCACCGAGCAGTCACAACACACCAGCTCGCCTCTCTGCCTGCCGCTCCACATCAGCGCCATTGCATCCTCCATTTCACAGTCTTCCGGCATTCCGGAGGCCACTCTAGGCTGCGGCTCTAATGGCTCCGAAAATCAGCTGTTCAGAGCCCTGCAAGCCGCGGTTCCTCCCGACTCCACAGAGGGCCTCCGAAAAATGGCTCTATCGGCTCTGTCGGCTCTATCGACTCTGAAGATCAGCTGTTCAGAGCCCTACAAGCCGCGGTTCTTTCCGGCTCCACAGAGGGCCTCCGAAAAACTCCGGAACTCACGAAGACAATCCAAAACGGAGGACTGCATAACCAAGAAAGGCGTTGACAATCTCTCTTCTTCGTTCTTCCATCTCACCAAACCCCAACACAGAGGGGAAAGCAGCTCTGCAGACCCTACGGACTCCCAAAAACTCCAGGGATGCCAAAACAGCTGGAACTCTCCGCGGAGCTCAGCCAAGCACGTCCGCCATCTTGGGCATGCGCAAAGAACCGATCAATGGATCAAAGACGTTTCATCATCTGTAATAAAGTTTTTACAGATGTGGAAATTCAACATCTAGGAACATTGGCTAAAAAGAAAACAAGAAGCAATGATGAAGAACAGGCTGAAGAAATTGTTCCAATACTTGAACAAACTGACCAACAAATTGACCAACCAGCAGAAGAAGCCACCACACAGGATGAAGACTCCCCTGTGCAACAACTCGAAAGTGTAGAGCTAAGTAATTTAGCAAAAATGCTGAAAGAAAAGATTGAAAACCACATCAAAGAAAACACAGAAAGAAAAAAAACACTGCCTGCCATCTGTGAAGTGCATAGCAAACGAGTGAAAGATCTACTAAATGCTGTGAACAACATTTTAACTTCCATCCCATCCAGCACACTGTATGAAACAAACCAACTAATGTACAGTATAGCCGCCATTATAACTGCAGAATTGGGTTATAAAATGCCAAAAAAGAAACCCACTGGAACACCAAAGTGGAAAATTCGACTTGAAAATAAAACAAAAAACTACGAGGAGATGTCAGCAAATTGAAATACTTGAAAGAAGGAAAACTAAAGAATGAAAAGCTGAAAAATAGTTTATACAAAAAATATAACCTGGAGGAAACAACAATAACAGAATTCATGGAAAACCTAAAACAGCATGTAATAGCAACAGCAAAGAAAATTGAAAGATATCAAATGCCTTACTGAAGTCCAAGTAAATTATATCCAGAGCATTCCTCTAATTTTGTCACTTGGTCAAAGAATGTGATAAGATTTGTCTGGCATGATTTGTTTTTGACAAACCCACGTTGGTTTTTGGTAGTGACTTTGTTTGCCTCTAGGTGTTGGCTGATTTGTTGTTCGATTATTTTTTCAAGAATCTTCCCAGGTATTGAGGTCAAGCTGATAGGTCTGTAATTTCCTGGATCCATTTTTCCCCTTTTTTGAAGATGGGAACTACATCAGCTCTTTTCCTGTCCTCCGGTAGTTCCCCAGTGCTCCAGGTTCTTTGAAAGATATAGTTCAGTGGTTCTGAGATCACATCTGCCAGTTCCTTGAGAATCTTGGGGTGTAGTCCATCTGGTCCTGGTGATTTGAACTCGTCTAGGCTGGACAGGTACTCACTTACCATTTTCTTGCCTATCTTAACTTGTGTTTCTAATCTGTACTGTTTTTACTAGGTTGAGCTGTTTTTGCCCTTTGTGTAAAGATGGATGCAAAAAATGAGTTAAATAGTTCTGTTTTCTCCCTGTTGCTTGTCTCCTTGTTGCCACTTTTTTTCACTAATGGGCCAATCATTTCCTTGACTTTTTTCTTGTTTTTTATATGTTGAAAGAAGCTTTTTTGTGTTATTTTTTACTTTTGTCGCAAGCCTTAGTTCATTTTGAGCCTTAGCTTTCCTCACTTCATCTTTGCAGGCTCAGGCTATTTGCTGATATTCTGCCTTAGTTATGTGCCCCTCTTTCCACTTGTTATACTTGTCCTTTTTCTCTTTTAATTTATCAGAGAGTTCTTTATGCAGCCATGCTGGTTTCTTTTGAGAGCTGTTACTTTTCTTCTTTATTGGTATTGTGCTAGACTGGGCTTTTATTATCTCACTTTTCAAAATTTCCCAAGCTTCTTGAATTGTTTTCCCCTTGAGATTTCTCATCCATGGAATCCTTCCCAAACTTTCTCTAAGTTTAGTGAAATTAGCTCTCTTGAAGTCCAAGATTCTAGTCTGATTGTGTTCTATTGATTGTGCTTGCATGATCACTCCCCCCCCCCAATGTTCCTGTGGCTTTAACACTTTCTGTCATTTCATTTCCTCCTTTAAATTTCTGGGAGTCTACCTCTGTGAAGATCTGACCTGGAAAGTTAATACAACCCAGGTGGCCAGAAAGGCCCAACAGAGACTTCACTTTCTCAGGGTCTTGTGGAAGAACAGGGTAGAACAACGGCTTATGACCCTCTTTTACCGGTCTACTATAGAGAGCATCCTCTCATATGGTATTGTGGTTTGGTATGCTGGTCTGACAGCCACGGATAGGAAAGTATTACAGAGGGTGGTGAGCACAGCACAAGACATTGTGGGCTGTCCCCTGACACCACTGGATAACATCACCAGGGCTTGCTGCCTTGGAAGAGTGAGGAAAATTCTCAGGGATGACTCACACCCTGGATGGTATCTCTTTACTCTCCTACCATTGGGTAGGAGATATAGGAGTATAGTCAGCCATACCAACAGGCTGAAGAACAGCTTTTATCCATGGGCTGTTAGGCTTCTGAATGGGAAATAATTTTATAAACTTTATGCATAATTGACTTGCGAGGCCAGTGCATTGTGCAATTAGCTCACATGGTGTAATAAGATGGAGGGTTTGTGTCACTGTAAGTTGGGGGTGGGGGCACAATAAAGTTTTGTTCATTCATTCATCCCTGTTAATGAGAATTAGGTCCAATATGGCTAATCCCCTAGTTCCCTTTTCTACTTTTTGGGAGACAAAGTTGTCTGCTAGGTTTGTCAGAAATCTGTTTGATCTTCCACTTGGTGCAGCATTTGTTTCCCAGTTGATGTCAGGGTAATTATAGTCCCCCATTACTACTGTGATGTGCTTCCTACATACTTTAGTTAACTGACTAGCAAAAAGTTCATCTATTTCCTCTGTTTGGTTGGGTGGCCTATAGTATACACCTATGGCAATGTCATTTTTTCACCTTTTATATTGACCCAAATGCATTCAAGACAGTTTTCATCATTGTTGTGTTCTAATCCTTCCGAGGTAGGTAAAATGAGGACCCAGATTGTTGGGGGCAATAAGCTGACTTTGTAATAATGCCACTTTGGGTGTGTGTGAAAGCCCTAACAAGCAGGCATATACATAGAATGAAGGCTACTGCTAAGCTTGTAAGCCTCCCTGAGTCTTCGGAGAAGGGCGGGATATAAATGTAATAAAAATAAATAAATAAATAATTCTGTAGAGATGTAGTTATTTCTTATATAGAGAGCAACTCCACCTCCTCTTTTATTTGGTCTGTTTCCTTTAAATAATTTAAATCCCTCTAGCTGTGTGTTCCACTTGTGTGTTTCATCCCAGCAAGCTTCTGTAATAGTAACAATATCATATCTGCCCTCATTTACCTGAATTTCTAATTCACCCTGTTTTTTGCTCATACTCTGTGCATTGGTGTATCAACATTTAAGTCCTTTATGACTGACCCTGTGTTTATTTTCTACATAACTTGTCTGGTCTCCCAATACATACAGGGAAAAGTAAAACTTCCTCTTCTCTGTCTCATGCATACAGAAAATTCATAGAGAACTGTATTATGCACAGTTATGAAGAATTGTTATTTGGATTGACAGAATTTATGCTCTCATAGGAAAATTGATGCAACTGCAATAGTTGTATGTTGTTGTTTTTTTAAGGTCTGTTTGCTTTTCAATACTTTGAGCAATCACTTTTTTAGATGTTTTATCCTGCCGTTATTATTTTTTATAAATAATGCAAAGAGCAAAAGGTGAAGAATGCAAGGATCAAGACAAGCCTAATTTAAAAAAAAGGCCTCACAGCAGAAAAATTAAAGAAGCTTTGGAAATCATAAAGCAACAAATAATAGCAATAGTTGAGAAACTGAATGCTATAAGGCACAAATTATCCAGTTTAGGCAAAATCAGCTATTTTACTTATTCTCTCATTTCACCCAATTATAGCTAAACAGTTTAATGAAGTATTGCATAAAGAAGACATAAGCAATTGATTAATAACTTATCTGACTCAAAAAAAAACAACCACCAAAAGAAACAACAGCAGGGAACACCAAATTCTTTTATTTGTTAATAGTTCAATGCACTTTAAAACAGTTTTCAAACCAACAACAAATTATCTGCAAAGACTCTTAACACACACACACACACACACACACACACACACACACACACACACACACACACATATATATATATATATATATATATATATATATATATATATATATATATATATATATATATATTAATCTTTATATATACAATCCTCGTATTTTGTCACTTGTGTCTATTCAATATTTCAAAAACCAAAATAAATAAGAGAAGGTACAGTAGACAATCTTGTCTTGTTCCTTTTTGTATTTCAAATGGTTTGGTTAATTTCCATTATTAATTATTTTGTTAACATAATCTTGTCTAAAATCACAATCTATCTAAACCATCACATTCTAATCCATTACTTTATCTTTTGTCATCTAAAAGGTAAAGGTAAAGGTAAAGGTTCCCCCGCACATGTGTGCTAGTCGTTTCCGACGCCAGGGGCCGGTGCTCATCTTCGTTTCAAAGCCGAAGAGCCAGCGCTTGTCCGAGGACGTCTCCGTGGTCATGTGGCCAGCATGACTAGATGCCAAAGGCGCACGGAACGCTGTTACCTTCCCACCGTAGTGGTCCCTATTTTTCTACTTGCATTTTTTACGTGCTTTCGAACTGCTAGGTTGGCAGAAGCTGGGACGAGTAACAGGCGCTCACTCTGCTAGAATTCCTCAAAGAGATGTACTCTTTATCAGTATACAATAAGCATACTCATGAGTTCTGATCTTTTTAGTACAAATATAGCACAAATTTATATCAGAGCATTTTCCGAAATAAAAATAAAGAAAACTGTTCCTTTTCCATTTTAAAACTTTAAGTCTTCTCTTTATTAAGTTTTTAGTAAATGATTTTTCAATCTTTAAATCAAAGTCTGTCTTTTTTGTTTTTTTGATAGTTTTGTGATCCTGAAAGAAAATTTAACTAACTGCAAGGAGTCTTATCTTTGCCACAAAAGAAATCTCTCTATATCTGTACATTAATTACTTTCCAAAGTGATTAAGAAATGAAGAAGGCAGGACGTAATGTCCATTTAGGCTACACAGCAGTTGGGAGCATAGATGAAACCTTGGGATGCCTGGAAGCTCAGTTTCTGGGCCAATTGCAAAAACTCCTGATTCCACTGGTCAGAATTCAACTTCTAGCCAGTGTTCTTGTTGTGGTGTCTCTCCACTCCTTCAAGGAACATCAGCCAACTGCAATTTCCCACTGGAAATTTCCATTCAGTCATTTAATCTTGAAAGTATCCTCTTTGGTCAAGACGAATACAAGGTGAAAGAATGAGTCAGTTAGTTTTGTTCTGTGGGTCAGTCAATACTGTTTTGTGGAACAGCTGGCAAAATATATTTAAGAATTTCTCCCCTATATATTACTTGGGTATTTTTTCTAGAACTCCCATTCAACATGATCAAATGCTCTTAAAGTCAATGCCATGGCAACTGTTATTTTGTCAGTGTTTGTGACATGAACAACATTTATTATTCACTGGATCAAATCTCTTAACTGCTTTTGCAGTATAAACTTAGTTTGGGCAGTTTGAAATTAAACTCTTTGGTAACTTAAAAATAATTGTATTTAAAGGATTAGTTATTGCTCACTGATTAAAAATAGAATTCTGATTTTAGGTGACTACCTTGTTTCCCCCAAAATCTTATTTTTCTTTTGCCTCCAAAAGAGGCACCAGGTCTTTTTTTTTTGGGGGGGGTATCTTTTCCACTTACCTTGCGGCAGCAGCCCTGACAGCCTTGCCCAGCCTGCCCTCTTCTTCTGTGGCCAAAGGAGCTGCTTCATTCTGCAGCTGAGAATGGAGCTGTGGCCTGAATTTTCAGTCAGAAGCCTTCAGGAAAGGCCTCTGCAGCTGAGAACTGAGCTACAGATTGAATCCATAGCTTGGTTCTCGGCTGCAAAGGCCTTCCGGAAAGGCCTCTGAATGCGAAATGCAGGCCGGAGCTCCATTCTCAGCTGCAGAATGAAGCTGCTCCTTAGCCTCCAGAAGAAGTGGACCGGTGAGGCGAGGTAACAGGCGATCCATGGGAGGCCTGGCTGCAATGGTAAGTTCCACCCCCCACACCCCTGCCCCAGCTTGATTTTTAGGTGTGCGCCTCATCCCAAAACTAGGGCTTATTTTGGGGGTAGGCCTTATATTAGGCCCATCCCCAAAAATCAAGCTAGGGCTTATCTTTGGGGTAGGTCTTACTTCCAGGGAAAGATGGTATAGAGCTGTAATACCATAATTTAATGTTTGTTTCTATGTGCCTGATAGCTTTCATTCTCTAAAATACTGTTTAAAATAAGGCACCCACATATATTTAACATTTCTTGTAAAATCTCCACATTTTTTTGTTTTTATCAATTTTACCTTCTTTTATAGCTGCCAAAAAAGTTCCTGTTCAGATGTATGTTCATTCAAGATATATGTTCCTTCAAGAAGTCAATATGTTTTGTTGGAGTGATATCAGCTATTGAAAATATGACTTGGGTCTCTGAAGATCTGTCAGATTTAGAACTCAGTTTGCTGATATATTTAATATAAAAGATAGTTCCTGCCCCTGAGATCCATTTTCTTTATTTTTAAAAGGCATTTATCAACAATTTGAAGTATATGTATGGCTGAAGTTTTGACCATCTTCTGTTATATGATGGGATGATTAAAGTAAGCATAGGTATTTCTCTTTATGGTTTACTTTTACAAATATGTAATATCTGAAAGGTGGATAAACTTCCTATGTCAGGTGGCAATAGTAAAATTTTAAAAGCAATAGTAAAAATCATAAATTACAACTTATATCAATTAAATACATATTCTTCTTTAAAAATCATATAAATCAAGCAGTAACTATCCATAAATTCCTAGATAAAGAAATGTGGTTTAGATGTTCTTATGTTAATAAAATTATGCCACTTGTTCTTGTACCAAGCATTCCAAAATCAAAATGATAATGAGGGAAGACCTTATTTTCCTAACAAGGTCTCAATCATCTTGATTTTTTTTATGTTAGGAAGTTGAACTATTCTATGTAAGAATAGTCCAATAGCATTTCCAGAGTAAATATAAATGTTCTTTCTAATTTTTAATAGATTGTATAAATATAAATTGGCAGAATAGAGTTGTCAGGGAAAAATGAGTCTCTGCAGAACTAGGTGATACCGACTTCAGGAGTAGAGCTTCAGAAAAATGATCATGACTAGCAGTTTGGGAGTGGCTAAGTATATGGCAGGCCTTCTGTTGTTTGTTACTTACCTCATAGAGTTTTAGATCATCTATTTTAAGGTTTGGGAGAAAAAAATGTCCACAAATGTGGATGTTCACAATAAAAATTGAAGAGCACTGAAACTGAATTTATATTTTGCCTTTTTCCCCTGAAAGCTCAAGATGGTGCATTAACACAGAGAATTTCAAATTTTATATCCATACCACCATTGTGAGCTAGATTATACTGAGAAATTGTGATGATCTAAAGCCACACAGTGAGCTCTGCAGCTAAGGACATATTTTACCACTAAAGTGGTAAAACAATATCAAATTATTCATAATAACAATAACCACAAAACAACAATAACAACAAAACAACAATAAAATGTATAATGCCAAAAAATAAGCACACATGTAATATTCACCCTCATGAGAGAACAAGCAAGACTTGAAAAAAATCAGATCTTAATGAATCTGTCAAAGGCCAAGAGAATCATTATAAAGTGATACAGTCTATTTAATTAGATATGAATGATATAATTACATTGGGCTTTTCTGAACAAAACTAACATTTAACACTACATAGATAGTTCTTTTTTAGAGGTTTCTGCAGCACAGTGTAGTTTGTTTTAATGTCAGTTTTTCCAAGTAAATCAAAATCAAAGACAACAGCTTGATGCGAACTCTAGACCAAATGTTTTGTGTGTAATTGTATGAAATAACATGGTTGCAAATGGAAATGAGTATTTCCAATCTTGTGGTCACCTAAAAAGGGGGAAAGAAAGGGGAAAATGGAAGAATTTTACCTTCTTTCATATGGCACTTTGTTAGTTTGCATTTTTAGAAAAGGAATGCTTCCCTTTATTATGTTGAATTATTAATGGATAATTCAAATATATCTTGTTTTCTTTCTTACCTTAATCTGCACATGTACTTTCTGGTTAAAAGCATCTCTGTGCTAACTGGTTTATTTTGTTCATATAAAGAATCATCTATATTTCAAACATGTAAGCCACCTTGGCTGCAGGATAGAATCTACTCATTTTTAAAAAAACCTGATTACATTTCAACTTCCAGACTAAATAATAATATAATATGATTCAAATGATATATTCCTATAGAGCAGCGTTTCACAACTTTAGGAGCTTTAAGATGTCAAAACTTTAAGAAGTCCAATCATCTTAAAATTCCCAAAGTTGAGAAACACTGCTGTAGTATACTGCTTTTTCGATATTCTGCCCTCCCCCCCTTCATGGATTTTATAAAATTAGTCAGGGGACTCAATATTGATCTTTCTGAAAATCCTTGAACTTCTCTTATAAAGTATAGTTAGTGTCACACATGAGATAACAGCATAGACCTGAAACAGGGAAAAATAGCATATAAAAGGAAGTAAGATTGTTGCTCTAGATATAAAGCCTTTTTTTAAAAAAACACAGTTGCTTCTAAAATTATACTGTTAGCATTAAATACTTTGCTAAATGTAATTTCAGAGCAGCCTGGCTATGCTGGGAGCAATAATGTTTCAGCAGATGTTAACAGTGAGGGAATTTAAAGATTACAGGGTTTCATGGGTGCAGTAAAGTTGCAGTGGGAACAGAAATATTACTGTAGCTGTTATGTTCTGAGTGCACCACATTTACTGACAAGTAATACATGAGTGATAGTGAGGACCAGGGGAACAGAACTTTATACTTACTGGTCAGCACCGTATAAATTCCATAAATTAAACATAGTTTTATGCATTTTTATTTTTTTTTCCAGAGAGATCCTCTCTTAGGAAAGAGACTTCATATTTGTGCCAGCACAAAGCAAAACTCAAAAAGTATTTCCTCACATACATCACTCTACTCACCTTTTTCTCCATCTTCTTGTCCTGCCCCAAGAGGTAGCTTGGAGTAGATTTGTTCTTAGAATAGCTTTGGAAACTGTTATTGATCTCTAGCAATAGTAAAATCATAAAATCTTATTGTATATCTGCATTTACATTATTATGTGCATTTACAGTACATTACTATGTTCCATTGCTATTAGTGCATGCAGAAGGAGGTTTGGAATTTATAAATGAGAACTCCAATTTCATGCCTGTTTTTAATTTTATTCCGTTTGGATAATTGTTGTATCCCCTACAATGGGAAATGGCTATTTAAAGGACAAGGACAGCCTCCTGTTTAGCAGCAGTATGCAAATCAGATAAGATCTGAATTTGTGATCTGAAGTATGGAGATATCTACAACAGAGATTTATGACTTTGGGGAATGAAATGCAATTATATGGAAATACCCTAGTAATAACTTTAAGGAAAAGTTTTATTAATAAGATGGAGCAGAGTCACTGAATGTGGTGGATAAGGCTGGAATTGAAGCCATCACAGACTTTCAGCAAGTTAAATACAGTAATAGTGTTAACAGAGGGTTTAGAAGCCAGTTTTTGCTGTTGGGCTTGCCTGTTAACTGGTTTTTTAATAGATAGATAGTTGATCAAATTACTCTGATAAATAGAATTGTAGAGGTTTATATATGGTAGACTTGTTTTGCAAGGGAGGAAAGCTGTTATGTATCAGTATTCAATTGGGAGGATAATATATGTGTATTTTTTCTTTCCTATTTGTCTTTTGTTCTGGTTTTTTTTCTTTTTTAGAGTTTGTATTTTAACTTTTGAATAAAATAAAAGAAGTGGGTTTTTTAAAGTGACTTATTCTCAAAAACTGCCTGGACAAGTCCCTGCAGTTTCTTTGGCAAGATTTTCAGAAGTGGTTTGCCATTGCTCCCTTTCAAGGGCTGATAGAGAATGACTGGCCCAAGGCCACCCTACTGACTATGTGGCTAAAGTGGGACCAGAATTCTTAGTCTATTGGTTTCTAACCTGGTGCCTTAGCCAAGCTGTCTCTTTTTTTCACCACTTTTTGAAATATCTACAGTATTTTAAAGCAGGAATGAGAAAAAAAAGACAATTCAGCAGCCTTCAAAAATTTTTTAACAACTATAGAAATATTTTGGGAACCAATATAACCAAGTTATAGTGTTCTACTTGATTTTGAAAAATGAAAAAAAAATCCACAGTCCTCAACTACTTAGTTTGGCATATTTATTGGCATAGCAGAATCAGAATGAATGTTGCTTGGACAATGGTTTTTTTAAAGCAGTTTGTGTGATATCACTACATATATTATGCACTGTGATATACATAAATCCTCAATACTGTGAGTAACAATTTAGGAGCAAGCAAACTAAGACATTGTAGGAGGAGAACCATGTTAGTTCATGATGTCAGATATCAGGAGGCTGGTAATTTCTTTTCTGATTAATATATTTTATCAAGAGGGATACGCTTTCATATTTCGCATATGCATAACCAACCTGTCTTCTCCTTCCTTCCCACCTACCCCACTTCACCCCACTTAAAATCTTAAATGAGTCTTGGCACTCTATGCCTCTGATGAAGTGAGTTAGGGCTCACAAAAGCTTATGTCACCTGTTAAAATTTCCTAAATAGATTGACAGTTAAGTATGGATCACATAAAAAGCAAATCAGATACAAAAAAAAACCGCAGACTGAGAATCATTACTAAGAAACAACACTGCTTGTATGAAAGGAATGGCCTCTCCTAAATGAAAAGAATACAGAAAAAAAAATCAATAGTACAAAATAAGCAATACTGAGACATCACAGGAAAAAAAACCCAATACTACTCCATTCTTGATTAGTTGCGTGTAAGAAGCAATTGTGTCTATAAATGGTTTGAAATTGAGAAAAGGGTTGTAGCTCTATCTGTGGAACATGGAAATGACATGGGCAGCTGACCTAATGCTACTAAGCAACCTTTTCTCCCAGCAAAGTGAAAGCAGCACTTAGTTTACTTGTGTTAGAGAACATGTAGAGCACGGGTGTCAAACTCGTGACATCATGTGACGTGTCGCGATGTATTGTGACTTTTTCCCATTGCTGGCAGTGCGGTTTTAGTGTGATGCATCTGGCCTGTGGGCTGGCAGTTTGACACCCCTGAGTAGAAGAACATAAAATAGGACCTTAAGGCCTCTTTGTAATCCTATTCCATGGCAGTGGGAGTAGCAAAGAGGCTTTTTTTTCTTTTCCTTCCTTCCTTCCTTCCTTCCTTCCTTCCTTCCTTCCTTCCTTCCTTCCTTCCTTCCTTCCTTCCTTCCTTCCTTCCTTCCTTCCTTCCTTCCTTCCTTCCACCCTCCCTCCCTCCCTCCTTCCCTCCCTCCCTTCCTTCCTTCCTGCATTTTTTTTAACCTCTGTTGGCTTCTAAAAGGAAAAAGATGGTGATTCTCTTTCATTCTTTGAGGCATTTCTATATGATACTGTGGGAGAAGATGTAGAACCATTAGATGCTTGCTGTCAGCAATTTTCATCATAGTTCGTAGTCGAGGTCTACCAGTTTGTATTATGACTTGACAAATTTGGGTTAATGTTAACATTATTGTTCATATTTTTGATAAGAGAAATGAGGTTGAAACTCATGTTAATGAAATGTTATTTTATTTATTTAAAACATTTATATAATCACTCATATTATAACCAGCTCTCAACAGCTCTCAATTAAAACTTAAATCAACATACAAAACCATATTAAAACTATAAAGCTAAACACATTTATTTATTTATTCATTTGAAGTGCTACATAGTCCTGGAAATTTATCCTGACTTATTCAAAATCAAGTTGAAAGATTCATCTTGCTTCAGTTTATGCATTTACATTTTCGTCTAGCTTATTTTTTTAAAAAAAAATCAACATGGTTCATAATATAAAAACACCAATGTATAAATAAATGCCACTTCATGGATTACTGCCTTGTCGTGGCGAAGGGGCTTGCATAATGCTCGATACCCTCTCAGGGTTGGCGGTGGAGTTCTCCAGGCTTATAGTTCTGGGTGACTTCAACCTGCCTTCACTGGGAGGGTCGTCTGAGTTAGCTCAGGAGTTCATGGATTCCATGACGGCCATGGGCCTGACCCAAGTAATTCAGGGCCCGACTCATGTGGGGGGTCACACTCTTGACCTGGTGTTCCTGTCTGGACAGTGGTGGGATGATCTGGGAGGGGGTTCTCCAACCATTGTTCCCCTGTCATGGTCAGATCATCATCTCCGGCGGCTGGTCTTCCGTTATGCCACCCCCCACCGCTGGGCGGCGGAACTGACCAGGTGGTTCCGCCCCAGGCACCTAATGGACCCAGAACGGTTTCAGATGGCGCTTGGGTCTATACCCATCACCCTCACCCACAGCCCAGTCGATGCCTTGGTGGATGCCTGGGAAAGGGCGGCCACCGGGGCACTTGACTGTGTTGTACCCTTGCGACCTCTGACCCGGCGCAGATCCTGTTGGGCTCCATGGTTCTCTGCGGAGGTCCGGGAGATGAAGCGTCGGAGACGGGGTCTAGAGAGTGGTTGGAGGTCCAGCCGATCCGAATCTGACCGATTGCAGTTAAGAACCTTTATAAGGTCTTATCTTGCGGCGATGAGGACAGCGAGGTCTAATTACTTCGCTGCCCTCATCACGTCCGTAGATAATCACCCGGCCGCCCTGTTTAGGGTGACTCGCTCCCTCCTTAACCAGGAGGTGAGGGAGGATCCCTTGCAGGGATGAGCCGAGGAGTTTAGTCATCATCTGGCGGACAAAATCGCTCAGATCCGGGCCGGTCTGGACTCTGACTGGGCAGAGTCTGACATGGAGGAATTGGACGGTCTTGAGCATGTTATCTGGACTGAGTTCAATCCTGTTTCCCCTGATGATGTGGACAGGATCATGGGGAGGCTGAGCACCACCACCTGTTTGTTGCATCCGTGCCCCTCCTGGCTGGTTTATGCGGCCCGGGAGGAGACACGAGGCTGGTTCCAGGCACTAATAACTGCTTCTTTGAAAGAGGGTGTCTTCCCTGACGCCTTGAAGGAGGTGGTGGTGAGACCCCTCCTCAAAAAGCCTGCCCTGGACCCGGCTGTTTTAAATAATTATCGTCCAGTCTCCAAACTTCGCTTTTTGGCGAAGGTTGTTGAGAGTGTGGTGGCACATCAGCTTCCTCTCTTCCTGGAGGAAACTGATTATCTGGACCTGTACCAATCGGGTTTCAGGCCCGGATACAGCATGGAGACGGCATTGGTCGCACTGGTGAATGATCTCTGGCGGGCTCGGGACAGAGGTTGCTCCTCTGTCCTAGTCCTATTAGATCTCTCAGCAGCTTTTGATACCATCGACCATGGTATCCTACTGCGGCGTCTCAGGGGGTTGGGAGTGGGAGGCACTGTTTTACGGTGGTTTTCCTCCTATCTCATGGGCCGCTCGCAGTTGGTGTTGATGGGAGGGCAGAGATCCACCCTGAGGCCTCTTGTTTGTGGAGTTCCTCAGGGGTCGGTTCTCTCGCCCCTCCTGTTCAACATCTATATGAAGCCGCTGGGTGAGATCATTCTTGGTTTCGGGGTGGGGTATCATCAGTACGCTGATGATACCCAACTTTTTCTTTCCACCCCGAACCAACCCAGCGATGCCCTCGCCGTGATGTCCCGTTGCCTGGAGGTGGTCCAGGTCTGGATGGGGAGAAACAGGCTTTGTCTCAACCCTGCCAAGACTGAGTGGCTGTGCATATCGGCATCTCGGGTTAACCAGACCATTCCATCTTTAACGATGGGGGGTGAGGTGTTACCCCCCATTGATAGGGCTCGCAACTTGGGCGTTCTCCTTGACTCCTGGCTCAATTTTGAAGACCATATAGGAGCCGTGACCAGGGGGGCTTTTGCCCAGGTTTGCCTGGTGCGCCAGTTGCGACCCTACCTGGACCGAGATGCCCTACGCACAGTCACTCATGCACTCGTGACCTCCCGTTTAGACTACTGCAACGCTCTCTACATGGGGCTGCCCTTGAGGACCACTCGGAGGCTTCAGCTGGTGCAGAATGCAGCCGCACGAGTTGTGATGAGGGTTTCCCGATACTCCCATGTAACACCTCTACTCCGCGAGCTGCATTGGCTTCCGGTTGCCCTCCAGGTGAGATTCAAGGTGCTGGTAATGACCTATAAAGCCCTAAATGGCTTGGGTCCAGGATATCTGAGGGAACACCTGCTGCCAGCATCAAGCTCCCTTCGTCCAGTGCACTCCCACAGGGAGGGTCTTCTCAGGGTGCCGGCAGTAAAAGATTGCCGGCGGGTAACACCCAGGGGGAGGGCCTTCTCAGTGGGTGCGCCTGCCCTATGGAACCAGCTGCCCATGGAGCTGAGGACTGCCCCCGACCTCCGTTCATTCCGCTGGGACCTGAAGACCTGGCTCTTCGAGCTCTCTGACCCAGGCTGAGAATTTTAATTTTAATTTTAATTGGGGGCTTTTACTTTTTCAGGGACTGTTGTAATTTTTTTAATCGTTTTTAACTTTTGTATTTCTTGTTTTAATTACCCTGTAAACCGCCCTGAGTCCTTCGGGAAAGGGCGGTATACAAATCTAATTAAATAAATAAATAAATAAATAAATAATTCAATGAAGCTATGAGCTATGCCGTGCAGGACCACCCAAGACGGACAGGTCATAGCAGAGAATTCTGACAAAACGTGATCCACTGGAGAAGGAAATGGCAACCCACTCCAGTATCTTTGGCATGAAAACCCTATGGACAGTACCAAAAGGCAAAATATGACGCTGGAAGATGAGCCCCTCAGGTCGGAAGGCATCCAATATGCTACTGGGGAAGAGCAGAGGACTAGTACTAGTAGCGCCAGAAAGAATGAAGCGACTGGGCCAAAGCCGAAAGGACTCTCAGCTGTGGATGTGTCTGGTGGTGAAAGGAAAGTCCGATGCTGTAAAGATTTTTTCTCCATAGGAACCTTGAATGTAAGATCCATGAATCAAGGAAAGCTGGATGTGGTCAAACAAGAGATGACAAGACTGAACATCGACATCTTAGGTATCAGTGAACTAAAATGGACAGGAATGGGTGAATTTAATTCAGATGATCATCTATACTACTGCGGGCAAGAATCCCTCAGAAGAAATGGAGTAGCCTTCATAGTCAATAAAAGAGTAGGAAAAGCAATACTGGGATACAATCCTCAAAATGACAGAATGATCTCAGTTCGAATCCAAGGCAAACCATTCAATATTACAGTAGTCCAAGTCTATGCCCCAACCACCAGTGCTGAAGAGGATGAAATTGACCAATTCTATGAAGCCCTACAGCACCTTATAGAACTAACACCAAAAAATAATGTCCTTATCATCATGGGGGATTGGAATGCTAAAGTAGGAAGCCAAAAGATAAGCGGAATAACAGGCAAGTTTGGCCTTGGAGTACAAAATGAAGCAGGGCACAGGCTGATAGAATTTTGTCAAGAGAATATGATGGTCATAGCAAACACTCTTTTCCAACAACCCAAGAGATGGCTCTACACATGGACATCACCAGACGGTCAACACAGAAATCAGATTGACTATGTGCTCTGCAGCCAAAGATGGAGAAGCTCTATACAGTCAGTAAAAACAAGACCAGGAGCTGACTGTGGCTCAGACAATGAGCTTCTCATTGCAAAGTTTAGGCTTAAACTGAAGAAAGTAGGGAAAAGCACTAGGCCAGTCAGGTATGAATTAAATCATATCCCTGTTGAATATACAGTAGAGGTGACAAATAGATTTAAGGAATTAGATTTGATAGACAGAGTGCCCGAAGAACTATGGACAGAGGTTCGCAACATTGTACAAGATGTAGCAACTAAAACCATTCCAAAGAAAAAGAAATGCAAGAAAGCAAAATGGCTGTCTGAGGAAGCTTTGCAAATAGCTGAGGAAAGGAGGAAAGCGAAAGGCAAGGGAGAAAAAGAAAGATACGCCCAATTGAATGCAGAATTCCAGAGAATAGCTAGAAGAGATAAGAATGCCTTCTTCAATGAACAGTGCAAAGAAACAGAAGAAAACAATAGAATAGGGAGGACCAGAGATCTTTTCAAGAAAATTGGAGAGATGAAGGGAACGTTTCATGCAAAAATGGGCATGATAAAGGACCAAAACGGCAGGGACCTAACAGAGGCAGAAGAGATTAAGAAGAGGTGGCAAAATTACACAGAAGAACTATACAAGAACGAGCTTAATGTCCCTGATAAGCACGATGAGGTGGTCACTGACCTCGAGCCAGACATCCTAGAATGTGAAGTGAAGTGGGCCTTAGAAAAGCTGAGCAACAACAAAGCTAGTGGATGTGACAGTATTCCAGCTGAGCTGTTGAAAATCTTAAAAGACAATGCAGTAAAAGTGCTACACTCAATTTGCCAGCAAATTTGGAAAACTCAACAGTGGCCACAGGATTGGAAAAGATCAATTTACATTCCAATTCCAAAGAAAGGCAGTGCCAAAGAATGTAGGTGTGAGCTTAAATGGACTCCAGAAGATGGTAGAGGACAGGAAGGCCTGGAGGAACATTGTCCATAGGGTCGCGATGGGTCAGACACGACTTCGCAGCTAACAACAACATAAATAAATGAATAAATTCAGGTGAAATTTCAACAATAGTTTTTAAACTTATTGAATCCACTGCTTCTGAATGTGGATTAAATCAGAATATACAAATAAATAAAGATTACTGGCATACGTACTGTGTAACCCAGCTCTTGGTCACAATTGCTAAATTAACTCTCCTTACTATCTCTAGCTCCTTTAGATGGTTTTTTCTTATTTCAGTTTTCCTCTCTCTGTCTTTTTTTAGGAGATGGTATGTATTCAAGACTAGGTCAAGTCAAGCGGGGCAGGAAGCTTGATAAGCATCAAGGGAGATGGCCATTGGTCCTCAGATGCCGCAGGTTGTTCGCTCTGTCTGTCTGTCTGTCTGTCTGTCTGTCTGTCTGTCTGTCTGTCTGTCTATCTATCTATCTATCTATCTATCTATCTATCTATCTATCTATCTATCTATCTATCTATCATCTTCATCATCAATATATCTATATCATCTATCAATCATCAATCATTTATCCATCTGTCTTTCTATCTGTCTATCTTTCATACAAACAGGAAAACAATGCAGTATATAAGAAAGAAATTGATTAAAAACAGAGTCACCCCACACAGGTATGCTACACAGTGAAAACCCTTTTATGTTGATAGCAATATTTTACTGTCTATCATAAACTTAGGGAAGCAGGCTTTCTATATCCAGCTATTGTTTTATTGAGCATAAATCACTCCCAATAGGACGTTTTATACCTAAAACAGTTTAGTGTCCTTATTGGTAGTCTTTAAATTAATATTTATAAGCTGAAAGAGACCTAAAAGAATATAAATATAAAATATTGAAATATTGCAGCTTGGTTTGAGGGTCCCTCCCTCTTCATGACCACTGACAATCCTTAGTTACCAATGACTTTTGTTCCTTTAGTTACCAATCATTTTGTTAGATAGCGCCCAATGTTCTAACAAAATGAAATTCAATGGTGAAAAAACTAATAAGTAAGCTGTATTCTAAACACTTATAAAATAATTTAGTTGACTGGATCTATTTAGAGCATATATTAGCAGACAAACAAGTGAGCTTCGGGACTAGACATTCTATCTATTGACATACTTATACATCACATCTGGCTGAAAAATGCACATTTAAAACAGGTCAGTATTATATACTGTATTTTTTCTATTTAATTTACATTCAGTTTAGTTCGCAGAGGAAGACTATGGACTAAGCTTATGAAAACAACTATTGATAGACCATTACAATTACTTTATAAGAATTCTAGAATCAAAGTTTGATGCAATATGTAAGACTACACCAGTGAGATTCCAACTTACATAAGAATGGTGCTAGGGTATTTTCAAAGCTCCCAGCAGCAACAAACAATTCTCTGCGTGCAAATTCTTCAGTGGACACTGTACATACTAGTATGGTGGTAGTCTGGCTTTATAAAAACACACACAAACACACACAAACACACTGCTGGATCAAATCAATAGATCATGTAGTCTGTCATCTTTTTCCCCCCAACCAATTGTTTTCAAAAAGCCCCAAATGTAATAATAAGCCACGGCTGCTTCAATTTTTTGCTTACCTTGCTTCCTTACATGAAGGAGGTGGTATGAAAAATAGCTAATTTGTCTAATTGAAACACCATTTAGTTCTATGTCCTAGTCCATCAAAATTTAAATATGCAGTAACTGATTCCATATTAATCATTCACTGAGTGAAGAAATATCCTCTTTGTCAATTGTAATTCTATTCCCAACACTTTTACTTGCTGGGTCCAAACTATATAATTTTGAGACCCCGTCTTAGTCATTTTTAGTCCTGCTAAATCAAAAACTGGCATTTTAGAGTTCCTTGTTGAAAATAATATTCTCTTTTCCATAATAGATTAACAAACATACCAAATCCTGGGCTACAACTCAGGAAGAAGGTAAGAATCATCTTGGTGGCTGTTACATAGCAGACAAGATACTGGAGATATTTTCTTAAACTCTTTCCTTTGTAAATAATGACCCCCGAATTCTGTCCCTTCTTTTTTTTTCTTTCTTCCATAACTATAACTATCTCACCCATATCTCCAGCCAATTCCTAACATTCAGGTATGCTCCCAGAATCTAAAACATATGTGTTTCATAGCCAAAATGCATAGACTGAGCTAAATTCAGTCCTTGAACTTTCTAACCACCAAATCTACTCCAACTTTTCTTCTGCTTCCTGCATCCTTTCCTATTCCAGCCTTTTTCTCCCCCATCCTCCTCGCACCCTTTTGAGTTTCTTGCAATGACTATTAGTTCTCTTCCCACATTATTTGCATCATTCTCAGTTTTCTAATTATTAAACAAAATATGTTTAAACAGTTCAGAGGATTTTAATTATATAAAACTTTATGTGCACTTCTACATATGTAGAAATACTTCACTTTTTCTGCCCAACACACAGAAGTACCAAAACACATCCTGGCACAGGATACTGAAATTATGCACACACATATATAATATCCCTTTTCTTGAAAGTAAAGACAGTTTAGGTTGAAGCATTACTGCTTTTACCCACATGTGATATAGAGTGGGAGAGAAAGCAGTTGGCCCAAACTCATGAGACGTTGTGTCTTCAGTGTGCGCTTTGATCCAATCCAGCCTTTTAATCACAATACCATTGGCAACCTGTACCTTCATCTGTAAAACTTTTCCTGAAAACAGAGTCAGAGTTGAAAGCTGGGTGGACAACTCATATGATAACTAAATCCATCTGATTTTGTACCTCTCCAAAAACAAAGCCAATAAATAAAATGAAACACTTCCCTGTAAATATAATTTATTTTCTATTTCCTCACTTTCAGGTCCATTGCAACTCATCCCACTGGCAATACACCAAAATATATGATTCTGCTTCACTCTTGGCACCACTCCCAGAAGTAGTGTGGTTGTTATCCAGAGTCACGGAAATGAGGACCCTGCAAACCTTTCAAGAGGGGCTTCATTTCAAAGAAGATTCATGCAAAATACTCCCTTGAAGCTGCCTTCTTGAAGCAACATTGTCCCTTTATCACATGGAGTGAAGTACCTATGTTGCTTCATTTAGCTCTACTTTGCAATTCACCCTCAGCACAGTTTTTCTTACAACACTTGCCAAGCAAGTACTTGGCAAACATTGAACTGGGATGCTCCACTCACCTCCTCTGGCACTGTTTTCCCCAAGCTCTGGCAAGCGCTACAAAATGACACATCACTTGCCTCTTCTAACAGGCTGCTGCCAAAACAGGAAAATCTTCTGCCCGGGCACCCTGCCTGCACAGAAGCCTCTCCTGAGTTTGGCAAGTGAGAGGTAGGGGGCAGGGAGAAACACTGAGGCCACAAAAGTCAGTTAGGCCTAACAGAAAGCGCTTGTTCCACCAGAAGGAAAGCAGCTGTCACAGGCTGCTTGAGCACACATATGTATCTGGCATGATTTGCTTTAGGTGTAAAGAGAGCAAACCCTTGGTAGCTGGAGGCCATGCTTGACGCTGCGGAAAGTGAGAACAGCAGCGAATGAAGATGGCAATGATGCAAAGGATTTGGAGCCAGGCCATATACTGTAGATGGCTGAAGATGGCAAACAAGGATTTTAGATTTGTAGGAGACCGCTTTGTTTTTAAGCTATGCCAGAGCTATTGAGGGATTGCATTACACTTCAAAATGGTTGTAAACTAGACATCCATTTTCAGCCAGAAGGATCTTCAGGAACCACCAAAACAGGCTTGTAGCTCACATGTAGTCCTGAGTTCACACAAAAGTAACTGAAGCATCTTCTCAACTAGAAGGACATTCAACATCGCCAAAGAGATATGTTTGCTTTCTATCAGACTTGATCCACCTTCCAGACAATTGTCACTTGACCAAAACAGTTTGTTTTAATGTTCAATCATACCGATGATTTCACAAAATGTTTGTTGTTGAGATGGCAGTGTTTTCACATTTTTCCAAGATGATTTTTGATCCTCCTTCATATTTCGTTAAACCCTGATAAAAGATATGAAGCTAGGAATAGAAATATTTTAATTTATATAAATGGATGTGATTCACGGGAATGAAGATTCTACATACAGACTAGATTAAATCCTAAATTACAGTCCTTAAAACAAACAAACAAAAGCATAAAGGTTGAAGCCTTATTTGGGGATAAGCTTCAATAAATAGTTATTTTGTTTAATTGTTATCAGCAGTAATATCATGTGTTATCAACACCCTGTTCAGAGGCATGTGTATGGAAGATTTGTACAGTATGCTATTCTAGATACAATGGGAAAATTGAAAATTGACAATACTTTACAGTGAAAATACCTGTAAAAATATATAAAGAAATAATGTATTAGTTACCGTATTTTTCGGACCATAAGACGCACCTGACCATAAGACGCACCCAGTTTTTAGAGCAGGAAAACAAGAAAAAAAATATTCTGAACCAAATAGTACCGGTATACTAAAACAGGGCTTTTCAACCTTTTCATCCATTGTACCACTTTTAGGACAAGACAATGTCCGAATACCACCAGTCACCCAGCAAGGTGTCAAAAACTTGACCCCCCCAAAAAAAGGAAAAAAAATGATAAAGTACAGGTAGTCCTCGACTTACAATTCGCTTAGTGACTTTTCAAAGTTACGACGGCACTGAAAAAAGTGACTTATGACCATTTTTCACACTTATGACCATTGCAGCATCCCCAGGGTCATGTGATTTACATTCGGATGCTTGGCAATCGATTCATATTTATGATGGTCACATTGTTCCAGGGTCATGTGATCGCCTTTTGCAACCTTCTGACAAGCAGTTAGTGGGGAAACCAGATTCACTTAACAATTATGTTACTAATTTAATTTCTCTCTCTCCTTCTCTTTCTCTCCCTCTCTCCCCCTCCCTCTTTCTCTCTCCTCTCTCTCCCTCTTTCTCTCTCTCTCCCTCTCCCTCTTTCTCTCCCTATTTTTCTCTTTCCCTCTATTTCTCCCTCTTTCTCTCTCTCCCTCTATTTCCCTCCCTTTCTTTCTCCTTCTCTCTCTCTCCCTCTTTCTCTCCCTTTATTTTTCTCTTTCCCTCTATTTCTCCCTCTTTCTCTCTCTCTCTCTATTTCCCTCCCTCTTTCTTTCTCCTTCTCTCTCTCTCCCTCTCCCTTTCTTTCTCTCCCTCTCTCTTTCCCTCTCCCTCTTTCTCTCTCTCCCTCTATTTCTCTCCCTTTCTTTCTCCTTCTCTCTCTCCCTCTTTCTCTCCCTATTTCTTTCTCCTTCTCTCTCTCCCTCTCTTTCTCTCCCCCCTCTCTCTCTTTCTTTCTCTCCCTCCCTCTCCCATTGTCCCTTCCTTCTTTCCTTCCTTCCTTTCTTCCTTCCCTCCTTGTCCTTCCCTCTCTCTGTTAGAGCAGTACCCGCAGAGGTGGCCCTGTGGCCCGGCTTTCTCTTGCAGAAAGCAAGCTGAAACGGAGTGAGGGAGATTGCCAGGAATGCGAATCGGCTGATCTCGTGCTCCTGCAATCTCCCTCTCTTGGTTTGAGCTTCCCTTGCTACAAGAGAAAGCAGGCTGAAATGGAGCGAGGGAGATTGCAGCAGCGCGAGATTGGCCGATTTGCGTTCCTGGCAATCTCCCTTGCTCCATTTCAGCCTGCTTTCTCTTGTAGCAAGGGAAGCTGAAAGTGAGCGAGGGAGATTGCAGGAGCGCAAAATCGGCGTTTCTCAGCACGTGCCGATTCATGCTCCTGGCAATCTCCCTTGCTTTCCACTTGCAGAGGTTGGGGCTGGCCATACGGATCACCTTCGGACCATAAAACGCACCCTCATTTCCCCCCCACTTTGGGGGGGGAAGTGTGTCTTATGGTCTGAAAAATACGGTAATCTGCATCCCTTGTGATGGCCTATTTCTTTACCAAACAGCAATGATAAAATGAGAAAAGATTACAGTGATGAGTTCAAAGAGGAAAAATACATTATAAAAACATTGCTAAGAAAAGGGCAAAATGGGCTTCTGGTTTGCATGCACGGTGCTTTCGGATATTCAGAAAGAGCTCTCTCCCTGCCGTCCGATCCTTCTTCATTGGAGGACCCTGAAAAGGTCAAAAGTCACCCTGGAGGGGCGACCATCGCAAGGAGGCCCTCCCTGTGCTTGCAGAAGGATGGCAGCCCTCCGCTTGCATCTGGAGCAGCTCCTTTGGCCCAAAGAAGAAGAGATCGGCCATCAAGATGCCCGATCATTAAGCCGCTCCCTGCCGAAAGCCAAAAGCACCATCTAGCATAACGAAACAATCTGGAGGACCTGGGTGAGACCTTACCTTTCTTATCCTTGTATCTGCCTTCCTGTGGGACTTTTCCAAAAATTTCCTCTCACTTTTTTTTGAAAAAACGGCATTTGTATACTTAAGGAACAACATTTTAAGCCTTAAAGTGTCGAAGAAGAAGAAAAAAACAACTGATTAAGCAAATAAATTAAACAATCTTATTTCTACTTATTAAAAAGCTTCTATTTTTGGTGGGGATCTACTACCCTATTTTCTGTTTAAGATGTGAATTAAGGAAAAAAGAATGGACTAATTACACAAAAGCTTTATATTAATTTGGAAAAAAATACTTCACAACTTATTCTATATGCTATTGGTGACATCTTGTGGCTAAACATGGAATAGCAAGTAAACCTTTTGCCTATTGTGAGAGCTGACTGAATAACAGAGCTGTCCTTGACACTATCTTCAAAGATAAGTGTGGGAACACCTGGCACTGAAAACAACTTTTAGGAACATTGGAGGTGGAAATTATTGACTCCTATTAAAATAGCCTCCATGGAAGATTTAGCTGCAAATACCAATGAAATGGATGACTATATCCCACCACTTAATTACAAATTGATATTGGACACAATCTTGGCATTAACTGAGCAAATTAAAGCCAAACTGCATGATAAACCTGACAACTCAAAGCCACCAAATCAACTTTGACCTTAAATGATGAACTGACAATCCAAAAACAAATAGAAGAAGTGGAAACTAACATCAAAATAGGAGACTTCAAAGAGCAACAAATGCAGCCTACAGAGAACCTTGAAGTCCAAACTCTAACTTCAACTACAAAACTTACAACTCAAAAAACAACAATACCCGAAGAAAGCAACATTAAGAGCGAAGATATCAAAGGCTTTCAAGTACAGTACATTGAGGATTCAGCTAATCAAACGATAACAACATCAGCTACTACTTTCTACCTAAGCCAGATGGAAATGGAAGAAAAAAAAGACCAGAATGAATTAATGAAAATTATATTACAACAAACATCAAACACTGAGCTATTAAAGCAATATTTCAATGACTATAAAGGGGACACCTGCTTTGCAAAACTGTGATTTGGATGGTCTCCTCGGATTCAAATAAGAGGTGGAGGAAGAAAGGGAGACACATTTAAGAATTTAAAGGCACTAAGATGGAAGCCTGATTGGCACAAAAGGAAGGTGAGAGTTAGATTTTAAAAAAATAGACTTGTCTCTTTTTTTGGATTTCTAAGAGCAGAGCTTAAAAAATCTCTTTTGGTGGACTAAGGTGAATCTTTAAAAAAATAAAAATAAACTGATTTTATATTTAGGTTTTAGATCTTTAAAAGAAAACAAAATTAAGCTTCTAGAAGATAATTTTGAACTATACTATAGAATCTAGAATTTTATAACAAAAGATAGTATTTTAATAATTGTTGATCGGTTAAGACAAAAAATATTTTTCTAATAATTGGTGGTTTGTTAAGATAAAAACCAGACTTTACTGGTAAAACATAAGAATGTTTTGTAATGAACAATGCAAGTTTTGTAGACAAGAGATTTATTCTTTATTGAAATAGGGAATTGTGGGTTACCCAAAAATTAAGCTTTCTTTTGTATATTATAGGCTACTCTAGAGTATTTTATTGCAATTAGATAAAACTTAAAAACAGGATATTGATATGTATTAGTAAAAATATATTGAAAATTCTGTTAATTGACTAGGTCAGAACTAGAAATGTATTAACTTGATTATTTTGACTATGTGATAACTAAGGGAATCAGAGAGGGAATCTTTGTTGATGCAACCTGAACTATTTATAAACAACTTGTTATTTGTTACTTTGACTATCCAACCACCATATTGCTTCACAAATACATGTATATGTAAATATTAAAAAATCAATAAAACTTGTATAAAAAAAGAAAAGGGCAAAACATAGGTACAGGGAGATCTATTGACTGACATGCATTAATATCCCACTTTATACCAACAGTAGTATAACGTGGGATATTAATTAGTAATTAAAATAGCAACAACGTATTTAAAACTGTAATTTAAATGTTTTAAAGCATAATAATAAATATAACTGCCAACACCTGACAAAAAGTCACCAATCAAAGCATCTTTACAGATCAGCTTACCTAAATAGAAATGGTTCCCTTTGTGGTGAAAGGGAATGCAGACAGGCCAGGCCTGATCTTCTTAGACAGAGTTCCAAAGTCTAGGCATAACCATTAAGAAAGTATACTGCTCAAAAAAATAAAGGAAACACTTAAACAACACAATGTACTGTATTTAATAGTAGGATGTCTTATCTTTATTTTTTTGAGCAGTATATTTTCTTATGCTTCCACTATATTGTTGGTGCCTTTTATTATTATTATTCAACTGGTTATGCAGAAAGGGAATATACTATTTGGAGAGATAATAAGAGAAAGACAAAACAAAACATCAGGAAATGAAAAGACTAATGGCTATCTAAGTTCCATGGACAAAACAAAACCTACGTAGCTTTTAATCAATTCTGTACTGATCAGCTGAATATATGCATTAAGGAATTCCAGTTTGAAACAGTATTCTCAGAGAAATTTGTCTGATCTTGCCATTGTTTCAGCACTAGGCACTTTTTGCTATTATTTCTCAGGGATTTTAAAGTGACAATACATAGCTTTTGAGCTTAACTTTGAAAAGCACAAGACAAAACCCAGAACTCAATAAATATATTTATACATATGTACATATACATATAAATTATAAATCTAAATAAATATACATATATATGTATACCCTTTTCAATATGCTTACCTATATTAACAATAAAACAGTAGAATCACACAACAGAAATAATTTGGATAGTTACTGTTTAAGAACTAGCTATGTTCCTTGAGGGAAACTTCAGGGTTCTAGATTTTTTTTTAGTAACTAATGCTCCCATAAACAAGAAACTTGTAGAAGATATTTACAACATAATTCTGCGAAGAGATCTGAACTGGATCCTTCCATGAAAGTTAACCTGTGGCTGTCTCAAAATTAGGACAGCTGACAATTGCCTCTTCACCTTTGAAAACTAGGCAGTGTTGTTGATTTAAAAGGATGGAAATCATTCAAGTAATCCAATGTGAACGGCCCATACCTACCTTAAAGGGGGACTGAGCATGTCCTAGTTCACATCACAAACATCCAGCACTTATTTTTATCCCATTATTTTCACTAAGTCATAACATTGAACCCATTACCCTGGATTTAATAGTTGAACCTGGAGGGACCAGCAATGACAAAACATGAGCGCTATTCATAACTCATTCTTCTAAAGTTTTGTGTTGTTGGGTATTTTAATTGCCCCAACTCTTGTCTCCAGCTGTGGCCTCACCTTAGGCTCAACAGCATGATAAGGTCTAGTTTGTCAAGGCTGATTATTTATTCACTATCCCATCATACCTTTGACATGCCTGTCAGTTTTTATATGAAAGAAAAATGAGCAGGGTTGCTGAAGTTCCCTTTCCCACAGTGGAGATTTGTCCTTTTTAACCACACCCTAAAGGCTTATGTGTCAGGGTGCAGTTGCAGTGACAGTGTGGCAAAAGTAGCTAGTCCTTTGCCTGCCTCTGTGATGTTTGCCTTCCAAGGAGATTCATGTTTAGCTCCAATTATTTGTTTTGCCACCAGCTTTTGTTTTATTTTCAGATTCTCTCCTTCTCATGCTAAATCTAGGGTAGGGCAATCCAATTTTTAATTCCTATCCTGCAAACTGCAGATCTTGTAGACACCTTGAAAATTAATCTATTGATAAACAGAATGGCTATTGTAGGATCCTGGGACATGTATATTTGCCTTCATTCACGAGAATGGCTATTTTGCCAGTGAATAGTTGGCCAATGAATTTTATAACCTCATTAAACTCTCTTCCATTTAGAACTCTTTGGGGATGACGAGGCTAATGCAATTTTGGACTTCCTTTACTTTCTCAACTCTCAAATTCTTTACTTTGACAGGTAGAAGCCTTGCTCTGCTTTCTCTTGGCTAATGGGATTCTATATTTCTATGCTGGTACTGCCAAAACATCTGGGAGTTCAACCAATTCTCAGCAATCTAAATATGCGTTCAAGAATCACCAGTCTAGTAATATACTATTTGGGAAAACTTTTATTTACTTAGTTACCTACTAAAGCTTACATGCCATTCCAATAAAAACAAACAAACTCTCAGCAGCTCGCTTTCTATAATGCAATTTAGCTAAACAAGATAAAATAAAATAAAACATAGAAATCATATTTAATTATTATGAATTACCAGATATAACTTTACTATACTAGATCTCCCTGGATAAGTGCATTTTACATGAAGTAGCCTATGAATGAATGTATTATTTTTGTTGGTCATATAGACAGCTAGGTGTTTAGACCAGGTTTGGCATTTTAATCCACTTATCAAGTACTTCCCAAAGACCTGGAATTGATGTTTGATAACATCATCGGATTTAAGCTGTTTCCGGAAAACTGCCTTTTAAAATTGACTGATGAGGATTTTTTTCAATGCTGATGGTGTTCAAATGGTGCTCCAGTTGTTTTAGAATTGCACCCATTACTATTGGTACTACCTTTGCTTTCCTTTGCCACTATCATTCTATTTCTATTTACAGAGCTTTGTATTTTGTTATCTTCTCAAGTTCTTTCTCTTCTCGTCTACTGTCTCTAGGCACTGCCACATTCAATAAGAAAGGCAAAAAAGTCTTGAGTGAGAAGATATGAGGCATGAGCCCATGACCTGGAGCAGTAGAAGAACGGTAGGTAAGTGGGAACAAAGACCTAGAATAGACATGTCAAACTCACGACATCACATGACGTTGCATGATGTATCAGACCTTTTCCCCATTGCCAGCAATGGTATGGGTGCAGTTTCCTTGTGACACATCTGGCCTGTGGGCTGGCAGTTTGACACCCCTCACCTAGAAGAAAGGTTGACCAGGTCTGCTATAGTGGTTTCTTGCTAGGTGGCAAGGGATCACTGGGACCACTATTAGGGAAGTTGTTGGAATGGAAAGTGGGAGGGGCCTTGATAGGGAAATTGCCAGGAAAGAAAGATAATTTCAATAACAATGTGCAGAGGAAGATATAATAAGAGGAAAGAGTGAGCTATTGTGAAGTAGGTAAATACCATTTTAGCCAGAAAGGGAACACCAGGATGGTTGTGGTACCTGGGAAACCCATTCTTGAGAGAAAGGTGATGCCAGCAACCTTGAAAAAGGTGGTAATGTGCTTGTTCCTCAGGAAGCCATCACTCAGCTTATATTTCATAATTACTGTACAGTTCTGTCTCCACTTTTCTTAGAGAACTGTGAATGAAATGGATCTAGATTCCTTCCTGTCATGGTTTAACCCTGGATTACATACAGTAAGAGAAACTTCATTGGTCAATTTTTTGATAATCTGCCTGGAGATTTGAAAGGGTTTCTCTCAGTGACATTAAAGATCTTTTGTAATGTATTGGGATTTTACTTGAACTGTTTCACGTGTCTGTTTGAATGCTGTTTAAGGTTGCTCAATTGGTGTGTCTGTGTAACGATCACTGACTAGCCAGACTTGCTGTCTCCAAGAAGATCATTGGATGATTTGGGGCGGGAATGGGTTCCTTTAAACCTATTGGCCGCCATCTAGTGGCCAACCATATAAGTAGCTGCGCAGAAGCCTCAGTTTCAGTTCTGTTCCTGTTCCTGCCTCAATAAAGCAATGTTCCTGTTTGCAACCTCTCATCTCGCTTACTGCCTCCAAAGAACTCACTACACAACACCTTTGACTATATTTACTGGCTGCTTATATTTGGTAGCCTTGAGTACATCCTCCCCAGTAGCCAACATTGAAATAAATAGGAAACTTCATCAGATAAACAATCAAGGTAGAAACAAATAAACTAATCAAGGAATCATCAAGGAAGAAGTGAGACCAAACCAAAACTGGCAGGGCAAGTTAACATATATAAACCACCAGCATATTCCACTCTCCCATGCACTAATGATGTTGTGATGATGTTAGATAGCTTGGTAATGAAATATATGCAGGAGAAAAACTGAGTTCAGAGACCACCAAGAACTTAACAGTTCAAATATTTGCTATATATGCGGTCTGCTAATGGAAGAACTATTGCAACTCTGCCTTGATGACAGGACTGCTGAACGTGGGACTTCTGGAGAAGCAAAGGCAGATTGAAGATGACCCTCTGAGAGCAGAGTTGGCAATCACAGCAAAAAGAAGAGCCAGTGAATGGATCAGCTCTTAGGAACTCCATTCAGGATTAAGGAAAGTACTAGGATCCCCAAATCTCTGTTCTAGTCACAGCCTCCTGTGGAGAGATCATAAGTTAACCATCTCCAATGGATCTGAAAATTCTGCAAGCAGAGGGTGGGGGGGGAAATTAAACAGTCTGTCTAAACTGTGATTTGGCATGTTCAAAGGAACATTGGGTTCATCAACTCCCTCTCTTAACTAATTTAGGAAGTTCCTTGATAATGAGTTTCTGGATGTTAAGAACCATTCAAAAGACAAGCTGTATTATGCTAGGAGATTTCCCTTCTGTCCTGAACAAAAGAAGTCTAAGTAAGTTTAAGGATAAGCAAGAAAAGCTTTAATTTTTAAGTTTTAAAAAATGCTGGATTACAAAAGTGAAATGGAAAAAGCTGTAGCAGATTTGAAAAAGCATTTATAAATGCCAGAGTATAAGAATAATACGGAAAACTATGTCAGGATGGATTTACATTTACCAGTTGATGTCTTAATAATTCAAGAGGATGTAACAAATAATACATCTGAAAAGTGACTGGAAAGCCTTCTTATCTTTGAAAGTCTTCTTATCTTTACAAAAGGCATGAGTGAAACAAAGGGGTTTCTGGGAGGAGACAAACAAGCTGTTCCTGAAAGGAGACAATGAAGAAGTGATGTCATGTCTGAATCTAGGGGGCAGTGTTCATCTCTGTTTCTTAGCTGAGGTAAACAGCATTGTCTGAAGACACTTCCATGGTCATGTGGCCAGCATGACTATACAGTGACGTGCATTGAACCAAAGTGGTATCTATTTATCTACTTGCATTTGCATGCTTTCAAACTGCTAGGATGGCAGGAGCTGGGGCAAGTAATGGGAGCTCACCTCATTGTGCGGCACTCGGGTCTCAAACCAGATTTCCAGCTGGCAAGCTCATGCCCACTTCATCTCAGTTAATGGATCTCAATTTATACCCAAGGTGGTCTTCCAATTAGACCTTCTTATTTACTTGTTATCCTTGAATCTTTCAGCCTCCAATGAATAGAGACAATGAACTAAATACTAAAGCAATACTTGAGATGCTATGTTTCTTATCAGCAGAACAATGGGGCTGAACTCTTGCCAAAATTGTTTATAACAACTCTGTACTGTCTCCCATAGGCATGTTTCCTACTCAGAAAACCCTCCTGAACTTGTGCATCTGCTGTTCTTTGGGCACTGTGCTTTTAGTAGGAGAGGCAGCCAATTTGTCTCCTCTTAAAGGAACAGTTAAATATGGCAAAGGTTGCTGTGGATGCATGGAAGCAAAAGGATACCAAGCTATTTGGTGTGACTGACTAAATTTTTACCTTGTGCCTGCCCATCTAAAAGACTGAAGTCCACATTTATTAGTCTTTTTTTCTAATTACCCAACAAATTAATTTTTATTTGCAATTGCCTCATGTTATGAAGATTCATCTCATCGGTGCCAGCTCAAGGATCTATGCTACCCCTAAGCCATATTGACTGATAGCACCACCTTCTGATGATGTGAAGATTTGCATTTTTAGAAAGATTTGGAAGGAAGGTCAATATGCCACTTTGGTATAGTGGTTAAGGCAGCAGACTAGAAAGCAGATGACTATAAATTCAAGTCCTACTGTAGCCACAAAAGCTAGCTGGGTGACCTTGGACAAGTCAGTCTATCTCAGCCCAATTCACCTCACAGGGTTGTTGTTGTGAAGAAAATAGGAGAAGGAGGTTGTGTGGGATATGTTAGCTACCTTGAGTTATTTGTAAAAATAATAAAGGTAGGAATAAAATAAAATAAAATAAAATAAAATAAATAAAATATAATAAAATAAAATAATGAAATAAAATAAAATAAAATAAAATAAAATAAAATAATAAAATAAAATAAAGTAAAATAAAATAAAATAAAATAAAATAATAAAATAAAATAAAATAAAATAAAATAAAATAATAAAATAAAATAAAATAAAATAAAATAATAATAAAATAAAATAAAATAAAATAAAATAAAATAATAAAAAAATTAGTGCTTCCTAAACTTTGGCATCCTAAGGCAGCGCCTTCTGTGTATTTAGTCTCCATCAGTTGCAGTTTGTGTGTGAGAAACTGTCTTTATTTATTCAACCCCTATGCCTTGGTGGAGCAGTGGGCTAATGCCTCCTTAAGTAACACCAGCTGCCTGCAATTATTGCAGGTTCGCATCCCACCAGGCTCAAGGTTGACTCAGCCTTCCATCCTTCCGAGGTAGGTAAAATGAGGACCCAGATTGTTGGGGGCAATAAGCTGACTTTGTAATAATGCCGCTTGGGGGGGGCGAAAGCCCTAATAAGCAGGCATATACATAGAATGAAGGCTATTGCTAAGCACATTTGATTTGTGCTTAGATTGTAAGCCGCCCTGAGTCTTCGGAGAAGGGCGGGATATAAATGGGATTAAAATGAAATGAAATATATATATATATATATATATATATATATATATATATATATATATATATATATATATATATATCAAGGCAGGCTAGACTAAAAGAAGATGAGTACAGTTTTAAAATTCTAGTAACATCAATCTGTGCTATGCTGAAGACACTACTTTGTTAGCTCAAAATACAAGTGATTTATTATTATTATGAAAATGAAGGACCATACTGAAAAAAAATTGAACAAAAATTAAATATAAGTTAATGACAGCACGTACATTAAACAGTCTTAGAAGTGACAATGAAGATACTTATGTGCTGGATAGTATCTGCCTTTTAGGATTACTAGCAACATAAAGGACAAAGTAGTAAAGAAGTACATCACAGTCTAGCTCTTAGCAGAGTAACAAAAAGGCATTGGAAAAGATATTTGGATGCTGTCATATATCTATACTTACAAAGTTCAGAATTGCTCAGGTGACGGTTTTCAATATGATTCTCTGGAAAGTGAACGTTGGACTTTGAAGAAGCAGGAGAGAAGAGTACTGACACTTTTGAACTTTGGTATTGGAGAAGACCTTGACAATACCATGGATAGCTAAGAAAACAAGCAAATAGATCAACAAATCAATTCAGAGTTTACGCTTGAAGTACACATGACCAGATTCAAATTATAGTATTTAGGACACATTTATAAGAATGTTTATCTTCCCTGAGAAAAACATAAGATGGAAGGAAAGAGGAAAGAGAAGAAGAGGCCCACCAACAACAAGGGAGATAAATTTGCTTTTGGTGGTGGCAGGTGTCCTGTTGAAAGATCTGAAGGGCCACATCAGGGACAGATCATTCTAGATAACTTCTATCTATGTGATCTCTAAAAGTGAACACCAGTTGAGAACATAGTACATTTTTTTTTAAAAAAAGGACTTCAAGGATATGTGATCTTTCTTGGGAATTTGTCTTTTCATGAAGGATCACAAATGTTGCAATATGAAAATTGATTTGTAAACTAGAGCACCACTCCCAGTTTAGAATCAAAGCCTAAAACACTTAAATTTAAAAAGGGACAAAACTTTTCTTCTTTGGGCTGAAATAATACATGCATAGCTAAAATACTTCGCATGTTTAAGGACTCAGCTACTGTAAGTGTAGCACTAAGTATTTTATAAAGCATTAAGCAATCACTTTCAGAAAGGGGGCAGTTTTTAGGTGATTGAAATCACATTACTCTCATCCCCCCCCAACCCAGCCTTCTTTCTTTCCTGTAAACTGTTTAAATCAGCAGTTACATAGCACTAGTTCTCAAAAAATGTTAATTTACATTGGTCCTCAATTGTAATTCATATAGTTCCCCCACAGCCTCCAGGACGCATTCAACAGACAACTTCAAAGCTTACCAGTGCTGGAGGTTGCAGATACTCCATCGTTATATTTTGTTTTATTTTTAAAAACATGAATGAAAAGGCTGGTTGTGCTTTGAACTCTTGGGGGGGGTCTGTCCCATTTGGTTTCGGCAGGGCTTGCAAGAGTTCAGTTTCCTTTCTCCCCTCCCCAGCTCTACTTTCCAACATGGTCAGAAAACCAGTGGTCTGTCACCTGGAGTGAAAGCTGACAGGAATGAACACAGGCAGGAAGCAGCGTGACACACGCATTGTCATGCATGACTGAGCCGGAGCCATCAACAGCAATTAAACACAGAGAGCTTGGGATCCTTCTAGACAGGTTCAAGTTTGCTGGCACTGCTGTGATTAGATGTTTTGCACTGTTTTTCTGTAGTCTGTTTGTGACACAGTTCTTGTCCCTTGCTCTTTTCTGATGTGTGTGTGGTTATGGATGTGCATGCACATGCATATGCCAAAGTTTATCTCACCAGAGGTCTCAGCACAGTCCTACAGCAGGATTTCTTATGGTATAAGAAAGGGGTAACAATCTGTTGTCCTGTACATTTGTCTCTATTTGTCCTAAACAGCATAGTAAATGGAAAGGGATTCTAGGAACGTATTTCAAAATAACAAGAATAGACCAGGTAGTCTGTTTTCTGGTGTAAGAAAAAAAGATGGTGATAATAGTTAATTCACTGAACTGAATATAATTGCTGAAATCTAGGAATTTTACAGTACTATAAAGTGAAATTCAAATGAGAAATTTCCTGATGAAATTTCCTAGTGTATTTCCAAAGCAAAATGGATGAGATGGGAGGGGAGGGGAGGGGAGAGGAGAGGAGAGGATTGAAGAAAGGAAGGACATACTAGATAATCTTTATTGTCATGTTTTACTGTAGGCACAACAGCACACATCAAAAATAATATTTAGTTGCCCACTCTCAAAGTGAAACACATACATGACACACACCTAAAACATACTGTATACAACATACAGTATGTATAGACCCACACCCCTACATATACATAACAATAAAATATTAATTACTGTCCATCTTGAATATATAACGGAAGGAGGAAGTCTGAGAGTTCACAAGGTTAGTGCTGTATGGAATGAAACTATGGCTGAATCTCTTCCCAGAAGGTAACAAGGAAAACAGGTTGTGAAGAGGATGAGTAGTGTCCCAGATAATCTTATGGACCCTGTTCAAACAATGCTTCTGTGCTATGTCCTGGATGGGAGGGAGGGAACTGTCAATGATCTTTTTGGCCATCCTCACCAATGATGTCTTCAGCCATCCTCACCACTCTCTGCACCGCCTTCCTGTCCAAAGCAGTGATGCTTCCAAACCAGATTGTGATGCTGTATGACAGGATGCTCTCGATCGTCCCCTTGTAGAAAGTGGTCAGGACAGGGGAAAGAAGATGAGCTTTTCTAATGCGACGCAGAAAGTGCAGGCACTGCTGTGCCCGCTTCACCAGTTTCTCACTGTTGAGCAACCAATCCAGCCTACTCGTTAACTGCACACCCAGAAATTTGATGCTGGTAACCATCTCCACAGGTGAATCATTAATGCACAGAGAAGTGTGGCTGTGCCTGCCTTTTCTGAAATCAGCAATGATCTCTTTGGTTTTTCCGGTGTTTAAAACTGGGCTGTTTTCCATACACCAGTTCACTAATCCCTCAACCTCCTTGCGGTAAGCTTCCACATTGTCCTCATGAATAAGGCCCACTACTGTTGTATCATCTGTGAACTTCACAATATGGTTGGTGGCAAACCTAGCACAACAGTCAGGAGTCAACAGGGTGAACAGCAGCAGACTTAGGACGCAGCCCTGAGAAGAACCTGAGCTCAAGAAAATGGTGTTAGAGGTATTTGTTCCAAGTCACACATATTGGGGCCTGTTGGTAAGAAAATCAAGAATCCAGTTGCACAAAGGAGTGTTTAAGCCTAAAAGGCCCAGTTTGTCTACTAGATGCTGGGGAATGATTGTGTTAAACACCGAACTGAAGTCAACAAACAACAAACGCACATGAGTATTTCTTTCCTCTAAGTGCTTCAAGCTCAGATGGAGAACGGAAGAAATAGCATCCTCTGTAGAGCGATTTGGTTGGTAGGCAAATTGAAGCGGGTCAAATGTTGGCGGGGGGCTAGATACAATAAAGCCCTTTATCAGCTTCTCAAAACATTTCATAATGGTGGATGTCAGTGCAACCGGACGGTAATCATTGAGGCCTGTAATTGTGGACTTTTTGGCACTGGCAAAACACGATGGAACCACTGCCTGCTGCAATGAGAGATTGAAAATATCTGTGAAAACACAAGCCAGCTCATCTGCACACTCTCTAAGGACACATCCAGGGATGTTATCTGGGCCTGCCGCTTTCTGAATGTTAACTTTTTTCAGTGTTTTCGGGACAGAGGTGACATCAAAGCTTAGCACTTGCTCATCAGGATGGGGCACAGCTTTCCTAGCAGGAGTGCTATTTGATGTCTCAAATCTACTAAAAAATGGATTCAGTTTGTTTAGGAAGTCTGTGTCGTCCTTGCATCTTAATGGATTCACTTTGTAATCCGTAATGGCCTGGATACCTTTCCACATTCGCCTGGTGTTTGAAGGGTCTTGAAAAAAGTTCTGAATTTTCTGGCAATGGGCTTGCTTTGCATCTTTGATGGCATTTTTCAGATTTGCTCTGGCTGTTCTAAGTGCCAGCATGTCGCCAGATTTAAAAGCCATATTCCGTGCTTTCAGCATCTTGCGGACCACATAAGTCAGCCATGGTTTATCATTCGCCCTTACAACAATTCTTTTCAGGACACAGACATCATCTATGCATTTTTGGATATATGCAGACACTGTGGTGGCATACTCCTCAACATTTGTATGTTGGTTATCAGTAGCTGCTTCCTTAAACATCCCCCAATCTTGTATAATATTCTTTTGGGATGGTATGCATACCTTTACATCAATCTTGAATCATGGCAACTGATTGGACAAATCTATGCAATATTCTTGGCAACATTTTCAAAAGTGGCTTGTCTTTGTCTTCTTTCTAACTTGTGAAAGAGTAACTGACTCCAAATCACCCAGCTGGCTTTGTGCTTAAGTTGGGACTAGATTGCTTGTGCCCTTAATCACTATTCATAAATGGGTTTCCTACGATTCATAGTTATTCTAAAAGTTATACACATCAAGTGCTAGAAATTGCACAAAACTGCAATTTCAGGTACTTTCTATAGATTTACAAAATTTAGAAAAGTATGTTAGGCAGCATCCACTTTATAATCAAGTGTTCTGTTGACATGAACACTCCTCTTTATCACAAAAGCTCAGCTATTTAATTCACTAATGTATCCACTTGATGTCAGTATCATTGCCCATTAAAACAGTATGCCAAAGGGTCAATGCTTGTGTATGGACAGCCGAAGATGTCAAAAAGTGTGTTTATGTGTGTGTGTGATTGTTCTGCTGTTCTTGTTGGAATGAAAACTATATCTCCCCATTACACTGCATCTCCCTGTTTTCTGCAAACTTTTCATATAAAAAACAGAATGAAAATGCAATGTACCTAATTAGACAACTTTATGGCTAAAGAAAAACAGAATAGCAGAACTTTTCTGAACACGTGAAGCCAAATATAGTTTTTTCAGTAGGATGATAAGAAACCAAGTTGTTCAAACTGCTCTATCTTCCTTTTTGCCAGATAAGCAAAGTATCTTAATAGCATGGTGCATATTTCTGAGCACCAAAACATGGATTATTTGTTTTTTATAGCATGTTCCATGAATCAGCCAATGAATTTCATAAACAATGATTTATAGTAGTATGTTGTGCAAACATATTTGATTATAGATTGTTCAATAAACAAGATTAAAATAAACTATACCAGCCTGATACGTGAACTAAAACTGTGCAAGGACCCATCTTATGTTGGTCTGGGAGGCCCAGGTTTCTCTCTTCTAGAGAATTATTTGAGAAAACTTTTCATTTTCTACCACAGGAAAAACAGAACTGTCTAAAAGCAACTATAACATTATGGTGGGTTTTTTTGACAGAATGAGGTAAAGTCAGACCATTATGATGAATGGAAGAAATTGGTACAATAATTTTTGAATTGTATTCTCTTACAATCTGGATGATTAATATTTTCTTAACTAAGTGTTTTGGTTTTCATTTCAATATGATTAAATTTTCAGTAATGCAGATCAGAGAGAAAAAAATCATGAAAGAATTCATAGAGAACAGTGAAAGAATTCTCCAATTATGCTGTCTTTTGACTGTGGCAATTGCATGCTCAGAGTGTTTCCATGTTGTTCCCAGTCATTCTTTGACTGAGAACCCAGCACCACCTACCTATGCTTAATTTTCTTTGTGACAGTGCTTAGTGGATACTCCTATGCTTAAAAGTAAAACCAAAATGGATGGGGGGATACTGCAGGAAAAATGATAAGGCAGGAGAAAGTAAGTGGACAGATGCAAGCAACATGTCATAACCTGGCTTAAGAAAACTGGAGCAGACCAAAGTGTCTTGTCTCATCAACAGTAACTTTTCTTAGGTTTGCTTGTTTGTTTTGTAGGAAGAAAATACTTCATCATGGTTCAGTCCAAGCTGGGGATAAAGAACATGGCGACTGCTTTAGGAAGAAGGTTATAGTTTATTGCAGAGGAGAGCCAGACAGAAAGATGGTTCTAGCAAAAAAAAAAAAAGGACTGAGCACATGTAGGAAGTAGGTTTTATACCCTCTGGAATCTTTTGTTTGGAGTTATTTCCTGTTTTAGGCTTTGTATTTCCTGTGTCACATATTCTAACCTGAGTCTGGGTGTGCCTTTCTGGTATTCTTGATGGTGGTGGGTCAATCCTAGTATGTCCAAAGGTCATATCCTGCTTCCCTAGGGCTGGGGTATGTAGATTTTAGGTCTTTGTCTTCTTAAGCTTCTAGCTCCAACCTTCCTGATGGTTTACATTTGCATGTCTATAGAACTGGTTTTCTGCTTGGGGGAAGAAGACCTGGGACTATTAAGAAAACTGGGCATGCTTTCCTGGTTCTTCAATATCTCTGCAGGAAATATATTTTTCTGCCCTTTTTAATATTTCCTTCTCTGGGGAGCTGACTTCCCACATTTTGTTTTGGAAAACTAAAAGGTTACTATGACATATCTATGTGGCTATCATAATGGAAAAAATATATGTTTTATTACAATGTAAGAGACAAATAGAATAAACTCTTTTTAATAAGATAATGACCTATGCAAAACATGGCCATATAAGGAGAAAGAAGTTTCAAGGAAGTGCTTTCTTTTTTTTACAGTGCTCAGTCTAGTAGCCCAAGTTTAACTCCTTTAAGACTGAATTTAAGCAAATATGCAAAGCAAAACAAAGCTCTTCTATGTGATCTGTTTTAATGCCAAAGCTCATTGATTAGGATTGTAGACAGCTGCATCCTTCTTGAAAAGGCTTTGATCTTTCCACTGTTGTCTTCTTGTTGTCTGGGTAATAAACAAGTGTGACCACTTCAGACTTATCTTCTCAGTGCCTCAGCAAAGATCTGATGTCAGAAAGAAAACAGAAGATAGCATCAGTTGTAGATTCTAAATTTCTAGTGTTTTTGTACCTTCTCAGATAATTTTTCTTTAGAATTCCTTTGGTTCTTCAGGTTGTTCCAGGACAGGTACATAATTCCACATTAGATAGCTGCACTCCACTGTCTGTGTCTACTGTACAGATATTATTAAAAGAGAATCTGGTTTGATAAAAACTAAAACCAATTTTCAAAGGTGACAAAATTATCAGAAAAGAATAGTAAAAATGGAATAAAACTGCAAAAGCTGCCTCTCATTCTTACTGCCTTCCATAGATAGGAGGTTTTTATTCTAAAATTTCCTCTGATGAGGAAGAAACCAAACCAAATACGGTAATAGTATGAACAAGGAAGGAAGGAAGATAGGCAGGCAAGCAAGCAAACTAATTAATAACTCTATGATGTGCAATTCATTTTGAGTTTTGAAGGAAAATTCAGACAACCTATATATCAAAGATGAAGATTGTGCTGACTTGTAAATGTGCAGATTTCAATGAATTGTTTAAAATTAGTCCTGCCTTGGACAGGGATTGGACTAGAAGACTTTCAACATCTCTTCTCTGGTTCTATGAAGTTCAATAACAAGCCATATATTGAACTAATATATGTAGAATTCTGTGACAAATCATTGTAGTCATTTTATCTTCATATTTTTCACATAAATGCAAAAATCAGATCTTATTGTTACATTTTCAATGAATACAACAGAAGCTCAAAAGAAATCATTCTTAATTTTATTGAAGGTGTATCATCCGAGCTACATCAAAACTTTCCTTCTTTGAATTCTGTGTTTAGTTTTTAACCATAAAATGTGATGGAACTTTTCTTACAGAAATAGATTTTTAGGGCAAAGGACAAATAAACAAGACACTTATGCTGGGCAGTGACCAATCCATATATTGAGAAGCAATGAGATAAGCACTGCCATTTGAATTATCCAAGTGAAAAGATAAAAAGAGAGAGAAGTATCAGACAGCTAAAAAAGCAGAATATGATGGCACAGAGGGAAAAGAGACAACCCTACATTTAATCCTAGTAATGATCATGATCCAATGCGAGATATATTTGGCAATTGGGAAAAAGGCAAATTATATTCAAGGATCATTAAGAAAGAGAATGTCCTAACAAACTATGGTATGTATGCATTTGCAGTACTGTGTACAGTTTGGATTGTTACACTGAAGAAATATATAGTAGAATTAGAAAAGGTATAGAAAATGGCAACACAAATTATCAATAAGAAAAATCTAGATTGTTTGTGATTCTTTAGCTTAGAAGCCAGCATCTGAAAGGGGATGTCATTGAGGTGTGCAACATTAAGCATGGCATGGAAAAAGTAGATATGGATTTTCTCTCAAAATATTAAGATCAGAAGCCATCCAATAATGCTTAACAGGAGATTTAAATAATAGGAAATACTTCTCGACACACCACATATTTACTATGTGAAATTAATTAATAAGGGACTTCATAAATTCATGTATCAAGGGCTTTTGAGGTTGAACACTCAAGATGTTTCCACATTGGGGGCACCATGCCTTCTACTATCAGCTGTAGAAGAACAATGGTGGGTAGTCCGTTTCCATGTCTGCTTTCAACACTCAGAGGTATCTGGTTGGCCAGTGTGATAAACGAACTACCAAGAATAAAAAATAATCTTGGTCTGATCCAGCAGGGCTTCTTATACAAGTGAACCCAAAGATGCTTTTCCAAAAAGCAACTGTACTTTCTTGTTTTTTTTTCTTTGAAAATGTTCAGTTCAGTTCAGTTCAGAACTGAAGTAGCTTCCTTGATGAGAAGTGAAACCTTTTCAAAGGAAAAAAAACCCTATAAAATTTAGTTGCCTTTTGAAAAAGCACCTTTGGGACAACCATGACCTGTAGGTTTAAGAATCCCCATAGACATTTATACAAGTGGATATTCTTAGGGATGTATTAAAGAGTTTGGAAAGAAAATATAAAATACAATGTGGTGGCCATCATTTTTTATTTCCCTTAAAACACTTTAGTAATGTGTTGAATCATAAATAAGTATGGGCAGAATACTTAAATATATTTCAGGCCTTGAGTAACCCCTTCATATTCAGGCTCAAATGTAGGCCAGAAGTCATAAAACTATTTTATTTGTTTCATGTACTCCATTCCCAAATACAGCTTCTCCTTTCTCATCCCTTGTTTCCAACTTCCCTCACAAGGTCCCTTTGCTGACAGTTCTCTCCTTAATATTTGGTCTCCTCAACTTCTCCTGAAATCTTGTCACCCTGATGCCAAAGTCTCCTCCAATACCACCACTTTTTCCTTTCCCCACCTCTTTTTCCTTCACATCTTTGTGGGTTACTCCTGCTGACACTGATGCCTGAGCCAGCCCAGCCCTGGATCTCCTTCACCTTTCCTGACACGGAGTTCCCAGGGCCACTGCACCTGCAAAAATACAGGCACGCATAGAGACCCCCAGCATGGAGGCCCTTAGCAGTAACTCTCTTCTGCACTCTTTCATCACCTTCAGTTCCTCCTCCTCTTCTTCTGGCTCCTTGTTCATTCCTCACTTTTCCACTCAGCTCAATCCTCACTCCTTGATTCACTCTTTGCTGATGTCCCTGCTTGCATGCACATTCTCAATCCCAATCCCTGCCAGGATCTGCACACACTCCAGTGGGCTAATTCAGTGTGGGTTGGAAGAGTTTTGTTGGGTCTCTGCTTTTTTAAACTAAATCATGATCTTCCAGAGAAGCCTTAGGTTTAATTCAGTTACATCCAGAAACTGAAATGTCTTTAATTTTAATTTCATTTCAAGTAACTGATACATGGTTGTGTACATTTTAAGTAACCTAGAGCAAGCAGAGACAGTTCAGGAGCTTGGAAACGATGACAGTGGTGTGCTAACAGAAATGCATCAGACTGGGTATTTGAGAGGTGGGTCAGAAGTTAAGAGAATTTTGCCCTTTTACAAAAACTTAAGCTGCAGATCGGAAAGTGTTTATGTGATATCACAGTGTGAATGATAAGTGTCAGTAAGAGTTGGATGGAGGTGAGGTCAATATAGATTTTTTTCGAAAGGCTGCCTGACTGATATTGCCTTTGATGAGATAGTTGTCATTTTCAAATCACTCTATACATTCAGCAAATCTAATACCAAAGCAGCATAGCTGCATAACTAGGAAAGGAGCCAGTGTAGCAAATTTATTGTTTAAAGACACAGCCATTGAATTTGATGGTCAAGTTTGATTGCCATGCAGTTCCATTAAGTAATCAGTTCAGGATAAAGGTTAGATTTCTCAAGAAGCCTCCTTTGCTTCATTTTTAAAATATTTTGTAAAGTTATTAACTAGAAAGCAGTTATTTCAACAGTATATTAATTAAACATCACAATGTATTTTATGCTTGCTTTAATGGACACAAAATGACCTTTTGTTTAAAAGGGTTCCACTGTATGTTATTACCCATTTTTCATATAATAAGGAGGAGAAAATCAATTATTTTATGAATTCCATTCTTCAGGCATCTCACTGAAATGAAGTCTGGTTGTGTTAAATTGTCATAAGTTCTTTTTCCCATTTTATAGTTTCCTTGAAAAATAATGTAATGATAAAAATAATAAAGAGAACATTGCTATGTTTTCAATGTATTACAATTTCATGCACAAGCACGAAACCGAAGACACCAGCCTGAAGATGACGAGTGGGACCTCGTCGGAATGTTGCCAAGACACCCTCAATCCTACATGGGAAAAGACCTGAATACGCCAAGACCTACATACCTATACCCGTGAAAATCTGGTTTCAAATAGTTTGGAGAGATTTAAACTGAGTCTGCAAAGGTAGAATGAAACAAGGAAGTAAACAAATCTACATGTTCTATAGAATCTGCATTTCAGATGAGGCAAAATATACTTATATCTGCTGTACATAAAAGAAAACTTTCTTTTTGGAGAGGACAAAACAGAGTGATCTCTCAACATTTATGCATTGCTTTTTGCTTAAAAAGGAATTTCTCCACCTTTTTTGCTGAACTGTAGAAGAAGCAATCTCCAATTTTGCTATTTTTTCCAGTTTTAATAAAGATCATATTTTGTATCCTACAGCAAAAAGTCACTGGAGTAAATCTGAAGCATAAAAATGAAAAATACTATCAGGAGAGACTGATTTCACATCAGACATTTTGAGCACCAGTTGATTAACTGGTGTCTAAAATGGGGGAATTGCTACCACCTACCATCAATGACTAAAATAATATGGAAATCTTTCATATCAATGAAAGCATCAAAGAAATTATTCTGTACCAAGATGAAAATAAACATCTACTGAAACAAAAGATAATTGGTTTTAGAAAGTAATTTTTTATCATTATACTGATGATCAATAAAATGAAATTTCACTCCAGTTATTAATGACTACTACTATCAAGCCTTTTCATGTGCATGGCTATTAAATATATTAGTTTTCTCAAAGTTAGTTGTAAAAGACTTGAGTAGAACTTTTTCATTTGCTCAAAACCAGAAGAAAGAGATGGCTTCTTTATTTTGCTTCATGAAAGGTTAGAATATTTTTGAAGTTATCAATTCCAAATCTTTTGACTGCTAGACTTGCTTAGTACATCCAGTTGACACCAGTGGGATTTAAGTTACCCATAATTAACTCCTACGACGACTATCAGTAACCTGTTGCAGACATAAACTGTATCCAACTCCATGTGCGTCTGTTTCAACAGAAGCTTCTTTAGGATAGATTAGGTAATTCTGTATTTCCTTATTTGAACTTCTTACAACACATGGTTACAATTCTGATATTTTATGGCTCTGTGAGCTATATATATTTGCTTTTTTTATTGCTGTAAGTACCATTACCTCAATTGAGAAACAACTAGCCTTAATGGCAAAAAAAGATTCCATCCAACCACCACCTCCTCCTCCTCCCACAAAATTTGTTGCTTAGTGGGGAAACAGATTAGCTTCCTTCCCAAGCATCAAGAACATGTGTACCAGCACTAACCAAAGTTGTAGATGAGGCAGAATGCAGGAATTGAGATTAAAGCTAATAGAATTCATAAAGAAAGATGATTGACTATCATTTAAAGCTCTTTAGGCAATACTCAAGAATAGGCAATTTCATTCCTGTATTCCATAATTCCCTACACAGACACACACAGAGAGACACACACACACACACACACACACACACAGAGAGAGAGAGAGAGAGAGAGAGAGAGAGAGAGAGAGAGAGAGAGAGAGAGAGAGAGAGAGAGAGAGAGAGAGAGAGAGAGAGAGAGAGAGAGATTCTTGCTTCTAATCAGATGTGTTTCTTGTTTATGGACTAATTTTCCAAGACCATTTGTTATGGAGCCCAAACAGAATAATCTGTTCCAAAATTCAAAGCTAGCAGTAAGAAAAATCCCAAGATTTGGAAAATACAGAATAAATGGGGGTTGTGTGGTGTAGAAGGCTTCCAATTTCTAAGTATCAAAGGAACAAGTGAAACCCAATAAAGAACATATCTGGAGAAAAAGAATGACTGGATAATTGGAAGGGTGAGCTGGGATGTTCCACCATGCAGTATGTAAATAGCATCAAAATTCATTCCCACCCTTGTCCCTGATATAGCATTTACTGCCTCTACCGACTTCTATGTAGTCACATGTGGCGGCATTGACATACAGGCGAGGAGCTCATGCCAACTTTTGAAAACATTTGGTTTTTGCATGCCATTGCAAATTTTGATGTGCTTATTTATTTCTTCACTTCCATTATTTATATTATAGCCCATCTCACACAAGTACTGTTAACTCTAGGTGGCTTTAAAGGATTAAAACACAGAAACCTATAACATATAACCCCGAGTGCCCAAGGATAAACAATAATCCACTCACAAAAAAGAGCATCTTGACAAGCAGCAGAGCCCCACCCAAATGCCTGGGGAAACATCCAGGTCTTATAATGCCTTGCAAAAGGATAGCAGGATGGGGGCCAACCAAATCACTGAGGGGATAATGTTCCACAGGGCAGGTGCTGGCACTTAGAAGGCATGACTTCAGGATCCAACAAGATGTCATTGCTTAATTTGAAGAGTGCCCGAGCTTGTCCTTTCTGCTATATCTGGTAGGGTAAGTGGAAATAAAGGGATAAAGGTGACCCCACAAGTGGCCTGGTCCTATGGTATATATTCATACTAATTCTGTGTAATTTTTTTAAATAACTATTGAAAATACCCATAATGCTATATAAAAAGACACGAGCTAAAATTCAGTGGAAACAAATTGGCTGCATGAGTTGAAGTTTTTCTCAGAAATGTATACATATACTACATTTACATCACAAATGAAAGAGAAAAAATGCTATTATTCTAGCCTCCTGTATTTTAAATATCAATTGTTCAAAGTTATTGAGTGTTCCCAAAGTAGCCTCATCTGAATATAATCATTATGTTTATCTGAACTTCTTGTTATCCTGATGTTTTGTGTTTTCTCTAGGCCATTCTGATAAAAGTGATTGTGGTTATATCACATGCACATACATTGATTGGAACTACCAATCTATTTTCATGAAAGGTTAGTTAAATCTTGCAAAGGATGAGACAGGCAGGTTGGATGTATAATTCAAACCTGCCAGTTTCTCATGAGAAGGAATAACACTTGTCTGTTATATGTCACTAATGTGTACTGCAATTCTCAGAGATCTGCACTTTCTGCATAAGTTGACTATCCTTTAATAATGATATGGATTTTGATAACCTAGACTGAATCATTCATCTTACAATGTTTGAGCCATTTGGATAAATGTTAATAGGGTCTTTGCTCTCTCATAATTTCAGCCTGTTAAAATAGCAGGCTTGTATCTTTAATCCTACGCTTGTTTTAAAGTCACACCTGCAGATTTTTTTTTATCTGTATTCCCTCAGCAGATTTATTCCAGGATCAGCACTTTGCTGTTCTCCCATGAAAAGTGATGAGGAATTGAAATGGCTCAAGTCATATGATCTGCCTTGTGCTGTCTTAACCCGGGCACCAGGAGCTTGGGCATAAAAGCAAGTTCTATTTTGGCCACACTTCATTGAATTCCCCGTGCAGATGCTCTGCATATTTCTCAGCAGAATTAGTAACAGTAATCATTGTGGAAGATGTTCCAGCTCGTGGCTGCTCCTCGTACTGGGTGATGACAAACTTGTTCCATCCATTTGACACCAGAAAAAGGCCACGAGTTGGAGTTCATTGGTTTTGAAGTGAGAGAAGGGAGGGAGAACTCACCAGGGGAATGAGTAGCTTCAGTAACTGAGCCATTTTTCCAGCTGGCATATAAAGCAGTCAGCAGATGCTGCGAGCCTCTCACAAACACTCCGTCTTTTAGATCATGCTCAGCAAGAGTTTGCTTTTGTGACAAATGCATGATCCCTTGATTTCTGCCAGCACCAGCCAATAATACACTCTATGGAAATGTCAAGTCTATAACTTTAAGGAGACTCTTACGAGCACTCTGGGAAAAGTCCAATACAGCAACAGTAACTGATATACTGTAATGGGTAACATACACAATGAAATCGGTTGTGAATGATTAAAAAGTAGCACCTCCATTCATGAACTTAACAAAACAGAAAGAAAAATAAGGTAGGTCACAGTAATGCCTTGGAAATCTGCTTTTCTAACTATAAGTTTCTATTCTCTACATAGTTTTTCAAAGTAAAATATTACTTGAACTTTATAAGGTGCCCATCATGTGAATGTTATGTAAAATGTGATGCACAATTTAAAATATTATAGAATTCTACAATATTGTGTGGAAGCATTCCTAAAAATTTCAGAGCCAACCCAAGCCTAATGATAATGAAGCTGTGTAGGCCAATCTGTCTAGTTGGAATAAGAGTACAGTAAATAATGCCGCATTTAACTGACTGTCCAAAATATTATAAATAAGATCAAATAAACAGAATGCAGAGTGCAAGTAGTCATTTTAATATCTCAGACATAAATTATATTATGTGGGTATAGATTTCATTACATATCTTTCAAAGGCATCACATATCTGTAAGCCACAGATTACATTTTCCTACTTCTGACATGGTGTTTATGGAGGAATTCTAAAGTGATAACTGCGGATAACAGTACTGAAATCTAAAGCAGTTGTGTGTCTTGATTTCTCCCTCTCACTTGTAGAGAGGTATTCTGAGATGGGGATTTCTAAAGAATTGAACTAAACACATGATGACACTGAGAAAAATACTACCTCTGACTATTTGGACCCCTTACAGATAGATAGGGAGATTCTGTACAGATTGTGGTACAATTATTTGAATTCACGCTTCACACACACACACACATCAGATGTTGTTTTGAAAGTGTGTTGGGAAGTGAAGATTATATGCTTATAGTTTCATCATGTGGTATGAAGTGGTTCCTGCTTTAGTTATGCATAATTAAGGACTTTCTTTTCAAGGACCAAATAAGAATATAGATTGCATGCATGGCTACAAACCTGATTACTTTTTTCTCACCTATGCATTCTTGTAACATACAATACAATAACATACAATAAGGTTACCTGAATTCTTTCTTTGGTTTTCTTTTACTGTATCTCAAAGCAATGCTTCATTATCTCTATTGCAAGACAGAGATATACACAATCTGTTTGATTTCTGTACAAAGGTAAACATTCAGACATGAGCTTTTGATTCACAATTTTCTAAATACTAACTCAGAGAAAATGTAATTAGCACAAAACTTCATTTTTGTATTCACTTAATCCACTGATTTTCTTTCACTGGCCTTTGTACAATGGACAAATGGTATAGCAAATCTACTGAGAAAATATTTAAATTTTGAAAGAATCAGATAAAGTATCTTAACCATTTCTATTATGTGCGTGCATGCGCGTTGTAATTTTAATCTCTCTCTCACTCGCTCTCTTTTAAACTGGGCATAGATTAAACCAACGCCTATCTAGTTTATTGAGGTGGGAGAACAAAAGATGGTGTACACTGTTTATTTAACAAAAGAAAAATCATTACATAGGTGGCCTATGCTTTTGGTTTGCCTGCATTTGTGAGTATGTGGGTACCACATGGTGCAAATACTGCTGAGTTCCCTGTTATCATGCAAGCAATTGCTAACTGTAGACCTCTGACTTTGTAATTTGTTCTTTATGGACTAGCCTGCAGCCAATAAGCAAAATCAATAGTCTTTGCAGAAAAGTAAGCAAGTGCCAGTGTGTTATGTGACAGGTGAAGATACATGTGCTTACCAGGGGTCAGGGGGCCACATCAAATTTCTCTCTGACTTCTTTTCAAAAGCTAAATCCATTTAGGGAGCATTCGTCACTGGGAAAATGTTGCAGTGGGGAATTAAGCAGGTGCCTGCTCTTCTTTTCTCATTTAACGATGTTTGTTTTCTGCAGCCTGTTCAATAATGTCACTGAGAAGAAATTATGTGAGAAGAATAAAGTGCTTATAGTGTATTCATTCATTCATTCATTCATTCATTCATTCATTCATTCATTCCTTTAGTATGATGCTAGCTGTTGTACTTTCAGTGTTTACTCATAATAATAATGGCGGTTGCCCCAATGTTTGTTCTCCTGGTCCTGTGGATCTTATCTGATGTTCTGAAATTGATTATCCATAGTTTTAGCCTGAGCTAAACATAAAGAGACCATAAGAAAGGCTGAGCGCCAAAGAATTGAAGCCTTTGAACTATGGTGCTGGAGAAGACTCCTGCGAGTCCCTTGGACTGCAAAGCGATCAAACTGGTCAGTCCTAGAGGAGATCAACCCTGACTGCTCTTTAGAAGGCCAGATCCTGAAGCTAAAACTCAAATACTTTGGCCACCTAATGAGAAGGAAGGACTCACTGGAGAAGAGCCTAATGCTGGGAAAGATTGAGGGCAAGAGAAGAAGGGAACGACAGAGAATGAGGTGGCTGGATGGAGTCACTGAAGCAGTAGGCGTGAGCTTAAATGGACTCCAGAAGATGGTAGAGGACAGGAAGGCCTGGAGGAACATTGTCCATAGGGTCGCGATGGGTCGGACACGACTTCGCAACTAACAACAACAAACATAAAGAGTTCCTTAGAAGCTTACATTTTGCATATTTGCAATTCTTCTTAGGAGTTTTGGTTATGGCTACCCACCTGTCTGCCCAATTTTCTCACCCCTACAAACGTATTCACTTCATCTTTGGACTCCAGTGTACAGCAAAATCATAAGGGTTTTTTCCCATTAGCCTCTGCCTAGCTATATTGCTGTGCCCATCCAATTCCTTTGGGAGGATTCTGATTTCTTGTGAAGAAATATCAGAAATTTCCAAACTCCCTATCTGCTCAATGCAAGCCTTTTCTATTATAACTGTTGTGCCTTTATCTTCTGTGTTGTGTCAAAAGGTCTGGACTAAATTGATACTGAAAATTATAGGATGCAAATAGATTCCCAGCTTATAGAATCTTAGATTTGAAAGGGGACATTTAAGCTATAGAGTCAACCACCTAATTAGCACAGGAATCAAAATGGACAAATGGCTGCCTACTTTGTGCATTGCCAAGAGAAAGACGTTCTTGAGTTTGGCTTAGGTATCTCAGAAAATAGCTAACTAGTTAGCCAGACACATTTATATTCCTCCAGAAATAATTAAGAACCAGTCAGTTTTGTATCTTCTGCTACTACTGAACAAAGTTTTGCAAGCATTCTGCCTGCTATGTGTCACAATAGCTATTTACCAATGCCTCCAGGCTCCTATTATGGTTGTCACAGTCTTTAGTTTTGCTACCATGTTGTTCTCCCTCGGAGGCAGGACATGCAATCCCCATTTAAGCACAGTTTTCATCCCTAAAGGTGGAAACAGAAAGTTATTCACACACTGAGGTTCACTACTGGGAAATTCAAAGTTTCTCAGTTTGAGTACAGCAAGCCACATCTATAGAAGCAAGAAATCTCACAGAGATTTGATGTCTTTGCTGCTGTTCTTAGATTACTCTCTGAAATATTTCTCTGACAAGCTTTACAGCAGCTTTCCCTAACCTGATGCTTTCCAGAGAAGCTGAACTGCAACATTAAAACATTGTTTGACAGGATCTTCCTGCAATGATAGTATAGTAAAGGTAAAGGTTCCCCCGCACATGCGTGCTAGTCGTTTCCGACTCTAGGGGCTGGTGCTCATCTCCGTTTCAAAGCCGAAGAGCCAGCTTTTTTCCGAGGACGTCTCCGTGGTCATGTGGCCGGCATGACTAGATGCCAAAGGCACACGGAGCGCTGTTACCTTCCCACCGTAGTGGTCCCTATTTTTCTACTTGCAGTTTTTACGTGCTTTCGAACTGCTAGGTTGGCAGAAGCTGGGACAAGTAACAGGCGCTCACTCTGCTACGCAGCACTCGGGATTCGACCCGCCAAACTGCCGACCTTCTGATCGACAAGCTCAGCGTCCTAACCCACTGAGCCACCGCGTCCCTCACAATGATAGTATAGATGTTGGAATAAGACTGCTTAGCTAAAATACTGCAGTCAATCCAAATTCCATGGCTATAGAAAAGAAAGGAGCAAACATTTGGTAGTCAGGGACATTTAATAGTTTGGGGCAGAGGCCAAGCTTTTTCAAACTGCTTCCCTGGAGTTCTATGGGGGACTAGAAAGACTAAGGGCAAAAAAACCTTCATTCAACTGTAGCCAATTTCTATCACTATAGCTCATTCTCTTGATCAGAGGTTCCAGGATGACAACACTTATTCTCCAACAAATGTCTTTCTAGCACTGTAATAGAAAAGGAACCCCAAATATGTTGCCTTCACTAGGAACTTCCAGCACTGCCTAATTTGTACTTTTGTCTGAGAAAATAAGAAAGAAAAATTAAACAGCAACAAAGTTATATAATTGTAAATCAGTTTCTGCCAGTTTCCTTTTCTTAAAGTATTCATATTTATAGTAACTTATTTTAGGAGTTGTGGCCTTCATTAATACCACCGTATTTCTTTGCAATTGTTTTGAGCTAAAGTAAATGATATCAAACTAATATACGCACATAAAATAAATCAATGCGGAAGATTTTTGTAGTTAGTGATAAAACAACTTATGGGACATAGACACATAAGAAATCACCCCCCTCCAGATAAGGAAATATTAAAAGGGCAGAATATTATATTTCCTCAAAGGATCTTAAAAGAGGCAGAAAAAGCATGCCCAGTTTTTTTTAATAGCCCCCAGTTTCCCTCCCCCAAGCAGAAACCAGCTCTGTAGAAATGCAGATGTAATAATCCATTCAGGAAGGTTGGGGCCCTCCAGCTAGAAGCTAGAAAATTAAGAAGACAAAGACACCTAAAACCTACATACCCACCCAAACACTATGACAGGACATAATAGGATTAACCCACCAATACCAAAAGGGCACACTCAGACTCAGGTCAAAGTACATGACAAAGCCAAAAATACAAAGCCTCAAACAGGAACAACTCCAAACACAAGAGCCCCAGAAAGTTATAAAAGCCCACCACTCTGAGTCCAGGTGGACAGTCTTTTTCAAAGGCATCTTCCTGTCTGGCTGTCCTCTTCAATAAACCACAACTGGGAATTGAAGTCCACAAGTCTCAAAGTTGCCAAGGTTAAACTTCCCTGGTCTACAACCTTCTTTCTAAAGCAGTCTCCATGTTTGCTTATTCCCAGCTTGGACTGGACCCTGATGAAGAACTTTCCTTCAACAGAGGGAAGGGAAGTTAAAGGTATATCTATTTTGTAGTAACGTTTTAAGTCTCTAGATAATATGCATGTCTTCATTCAGGTGCTCCTTTAAATGTGAAAAAGTAAAAGAAAACTTGAAGAGACTTTGCCTGTGATCCAAAGCTTTTCTTCCTTTATCAGCTGTATTCAGGTCAGGGCCCTGTGAGAGCACACAACTTGCCTTAAGCTATCCTGATGTCAGCCTTTAAAAAAAAAGCGCCTTTTGCAAATAGAGGGTTTTCCTTTGCAGCATAAGAGACACGGAGTCACTGAACAGCTAGGTTTGGTGGCTCAAGAAGGGTCAGAAAAGCTGCAAAAGAGGCTGACATTGTACATAAGATCTGATGCTTCATTTAAATGAAATATTTTTAACAATTCAGCATCCTAGCAGGCTAGCCTTTTGCTTTCTGGTGAGAAGTAGATGGCTTAAGTAGAAATAGATAGGCTTAAGATACAGAAGGACATTGACAGACTTGAACATTGGGCGCTATCTAACAAAATGAAATTCAATGGTGAAAAAAGTAAGGTTCTACATTTAGGCAAGAAAATCTAAAAGCACAATTATAGTATAGGTGGTACCTTGCTCAATAGTAGCAACTGTGAGAGGGGTCTCGGAGTCCTAGCTGACAATCACTTAAATATGAGCCAGCAGTGTGCTGCAGCTGCCAAAAAAGCCAACACAGTGCAAGGCTGCATTAACAGAGGAATAGAATCAAGATCACGTGAAGTGTTGATACCACTTTATAATGCCTTGGTAAGGCCACACTTGGAATACTGCATCCAGTTTTGGTCACCACGATTAAAAAAGATGTTGAGACTCTAGAAAGAGCACAGAGAAGAGCAACAAAGATGATTAGGGAGCTGAGGCTAAAACGTAGAAAGAATGGTTGCTGGAATTGGGTATATCTAGCTTAATGAAAACAAGGACTAGGGGTGACATGATAGCAGTGTTCCAATATCTCAAGCGTTGCCACAAAGAAGAGCTATTCTCCAAAGCACCTGAAGGCAGGACAAGAAGTAATGGATGGAAACTAATCAAGGAGAGAAGCAACCTAGAACTAAGGAGAAATTTCCTGACAGTTAGAACAATTAATCAGTGGGACAATCTGCCTCCAGAAATTGTGAATGCTCCAACACTGGAAGTTTTTTATGAAGAGATTGGAAAATCATTTGTCTGAAATGATACAAGGTTTCTTGCCTGAGCTTGGGGTTGGACTAGATGACCTCCAAGACCTCTTCCAACTCTGTTATTCTGTTATTCCTGCCAGCCCTATATTTACCTGTATGACTTACTCCAATGGAAAGATATTACTTCAGTGTTCTAATTTGTAGCCATGGGTTGGAATAAGTCTTCCTCACTTCTCTGGCTCCAGGAATGATTAAGATTTTTTTTCCAGAAACAAAATTATTATAAGCACTATTGTTTCTTCTGAAGACTTTTTAAATGGCAACTAGTGCCATTTATGGGCCTGTTATGGGAAGCTAAGTCCTAATGTGGCCAGTGGCCATTTGCACAACTGAATAATGATTGTCATATGTATTACTATGTGCTTTAATCATTAATACATATGTAATAATTTTAAGTCATTTTCTAATTAAATGTTTGAAAAAGGGTCAATAGATGGCAGCAGCAAACTGACCATTCTGGTTTCAGAAGTCGAGTTAAGCCAGCCCTTAGTAGTGCTTGAATGGGAGACTACTACAGAAAACTGGAGGGATGTAGCCTAGGCAGGGAAGTAAGTATTGGGGGAAGGAAATAGCAAAAGTTCCATCCTAGGGTTGAGATCATGCATGTTTGTGAAATTACCATGAATCAAGAAGTCCAAGCTCAACTTGGACATTTTGATTTATTTGAATTGATTTAATTAGATCCTTCATGTAATAATTAACAATGCAAAGGATCCTCAGTAATATCTAAGATATGTATGTGTTTCTTGTCTGGTGCCAAAATAATCCATTAAAATATATGGAAATCTCAAGAGAAGCAGGGATGGAAATTATCATATGCTATTTCTTCTGTTCTCCATCTGAGCTTGAGGCATTTAGAGGAAAGAAATACTCATATATGTTTGTTGTTTGTCGACTTCAGTTTGGCATTTAACACAATCATTCCCCAGCATTTAGGAGACAAACTGGGTCTTTTAGGATTAAACACTCCTTTGTGCAACTGGATTCTTGATTTTCTTACTAAGAGGCCCCAATATGTGAGAGTTGGAACAAATATTTCTAACACCATTTTCTTGAGCTCAGGTTCTCCTCAGGGCTGTATCCTAAGTCCACTGCTATTCACCCTGTTAACCCATGACTGTTGTGCTATGTTTGCCATCAACCATATTGTGATGTTTGCAGATGATACAACAGTAGTAGGCCTTATTCATGATGACAATGAGGGTGCTTACCGCAAGGAGGTTGAGAGTTTGGTGAACTGGTGTAAGGAAAAGAGTCTAGTTTTAAACACTAGAACAATCAAAGAGATCATTGTCAATTTCAGAAAAGGCAGGCACAGCCACACTCCTCTATGCATTAATGATTCACCTGTGGAGATGGTCACCATCTTCTGGGTGTGCAGTTAACAAGTAGGATGGCTTGGTCGCTCAACAGTGAGACAATGGTGAAGTGGGCACAGCAGCACATTTTCTGCATCACATGAGAAAAGAACATCTTCCTTCCCTGTCCTTACCACTTTCTACAGAGGGACGATCAAGAGCATCCTGTCATACAGCAGTACAGTCTGGTTTGGAACCATTATTCCTTCAGACAGGAAGGCAGTGCAGAGAGTGGTGAGAATGGCTGAAGACATCATTGGCAGTTCCCTCTCTTCCATCCAGGACATAGCACATAAGCGTTGCTTGAGCAGAGTCTGCAAGATTGTCTGGGACACTACACATCCTCTTCACAATCTGTGTTCCTTTTTACCTTCTGGGAGGAGGCTCCATGGTATCCAAAGCAGAACATCCAGATTCAGTCACAGCTTTGTTCCATACCATATTAACCTTGTGAACTCTAAAGCATCCTCCTTCCATTATGTATTCAAGATGGACAGTGATTAATATTAAATGTTACTTATATGTAAAGGGTGTAGGTATATACATATGTTGTATATAGCATGTTTAAATGTATGTTATGCATGTGTACACTTTTGAGAGCAAGCAATAAAATTTCATTTTTTAATGTGTGCCGTTGTGCCCACAGGGAAAAAAGCGACAATAAAGGTAATCTAATCTAATCTAATCTAATCTAATCTAATCTAATCTAATCTAATCTAATCTAATCTAATAATCTAATCTAATCTAATCTAATCATTCATGGTTATTGCCACCTAGTGGCCCAAAACAGAACTGATATTCAGATAATTCAGCCAGACCATGTGCCTTCGCTTAATGATCCTTCCTCAAAACATATTGAACCAACTCATCCCTAACAAAATCCATTTGAGGGCCCCATATTACAGGTGGAATTGTTTGATTATTAAAGCAGCTTTCTCCAGCTGTTTGCCAGATGTGTTGGAGTACAACTCTAATAATTGTATGCTGGATGCTTCATCAAAAAAAGAGAAAAGGACAACTCAAGCAATTGAGATAGATTTTGCAGATTTTACTTTGGCAATGTCAGAGCAGGAGCCAAAACTTTATAGAAAGAGAAAAACATTGACAAGAGAAGACACTTGTCTGCTTCAGACTTGCAAAATGGCAAACTTACTTATCCTTCTAAAGTTTTCTTTTACAGACAAATATCTTTCCCCCCTTCACTGCTTCAAAGAAATATTAGAATTTATGTTTTCTTTCAGTTGAGCTCAACCTTTGAAGCCACTGAATTAATGTACTTAGTCTTTCTGTCAGGCTGAAGTCTTTACCTTTACAACTGGTTGCTACTCAACTCTGGGCCCACGCTCAGGCCTGGCCCTGGGATTTCATATGCTGCTTCTTTTGAAGCTACACACTATTCTTGTGACTATCCATGCTTGTAGGAGAATTGATGAGAAAATTCTCACAATAATACATCATGAAGCCTGAACAAGAAACACATGAAATGTAAAACTGACTCTATACACACAGACCACCAAACTCTACCAAACTCTTAAAATACCTTTTAAACTTAGATGGGTCTTTTGTTAACATGAGGGTTTTGGTTCCTGCTTATGGCAGGCTCCGCATGTCTGGACCTCAGAATCAGTTGTATTCATGATTTGTTCTTCCCCTAAAGATTTTGGGCACATTAATTTATTATGTTTATTCCAACACTTAGAGCTCCTAATTCAGAGCGATGTATATTTCCAAATAGCTTTGAGGCCTAGCACAAGCCAGCAAATCAAAATTCTTTCAGTGTCCTTATTTCAGCCTTGTAAATTAATTATAAGAGCTAGTAGCCTACAGGATTCAGACAAGATTTTCAGCTGTCCTGCTCTCAAATAATCCATGCTGGGCAGGATCTTTTGCCAAGCTCACATCCTATTTTGCCAATTAGTCAGACTATACAATATGTTTATTACAAAGTATACAACTAACATAGCCCACTCTATACAAAAGGCACAGGGAATCTGATAGATTAGAGGACTTAAACATCTATAAATTCCTTTCCTCCAGCCACTGTTATTTCCCTTATTCTGGGTCTGTTTTCTTTTTTCACGGCTGAAGAGGAGGATTTTGAAGTAAAGCCCATGAATGATGCAGTAAGTTTCAGGATACCATGCAATTCTTGAATTGATGAGGAGTGTGAGCTGTGTTCTTCATAACAAGCATAATATATAGCTTAGACCCTCAGTCTGCAGAAAAATATTCCAAACATTTATTAAACTGAGCATGTTGTCTTTCGCAGAATCTATAGCAAAAGCTAACCTAATTCTATTTAATGTTCTTAAGACTTAAACATTCAGAATAAATGTAGATTTAAAAAAATCGCACAATTTTCAGTAAGAAAAAGATCTCATTAAGACAAATCAATGGCTTGACCAATTGGAGAACTTTAAATGAAAGGTATACTTGGCTATCTTTTGTCCAGTTTCTATACATTCTTACAAAGAATATTCCTTTCATTTTCAAACTCCAAAATTCCTAAACAAAAGATATCAATGTTACTTAGTAGCTATGCAAATAAATATTCATTACAATGGGTGCATGAATAGCTAATTGAATAGTTTTTGTTAATATTATACTAGATATTCATGGACATGTGCCGTTTTCTATCATGAAAATACTGCCCTAGGCTAGCTTTGTTTTTCTTGTCAAGAACAATTTGTGTGCTTTCATTTAAATGAATATAAACTCCTACTCTCATGACAAAATAATTCACCATTAATTTGAATAAAGAATTTCTTTATTTTATTAGATATGTTTTATTTAAAAGAAAACTCTCAATGCATTTTGAACTTTCTCTTCATACAGTATAACTAATTTTAATATTTGGATGTGTTATGAGTGTCTGTATGTAAGATATACAGGTACACACCTATTACTGTAAGTGCTGGACAGAGTTCCAGTTGTGTGTAGAACAGATTATATTTAAAAACTAATGAAATTGCAAAAGAAAAAGAAAAAGTAAGACTGCCTTATGGAAACTAACATCATTACTCTCCTCTTTCTCATACCATCTGACCCCCAACAACAACTTTTTCCTCAAGCTTGTGTTGTTAAAATTTTGTTTCTGAAGACTGTAATATTTAAAATCACACATGCTTATTCCAAACATATCTCAATGATTTCAGAGGGATTTAAGCATTCCAAATATGTTTACAGAAAATATAGGATGAAAAGGGTCTTTTAGGTCATCTAATCCGACTTGCTCCTCATTGCATGAATCCACTAAACCAACGGCTCCCAATCCTTTGGGCATCATAGACCGGTTCCATGGGGGAAAAAATGTTGGTGAATGGGGGTGGGGGGTGGGGAAGAGACATGTTTTTGTTCACTCCCTAGATCTCACACATACGCAGCTGAGGTTTCGCTCACTTGCATGGCCTGGTTTCTAACAATCCATGGACCAGTAGCAGTCTGAGACCCAGGGATTGGGGACACCTGCACTAAACCATAACTGGTTGATGGCTACCTAATAAGAGGGCATACTCCATTGCTCTATACTGCTTAATGGTTCTTACCATATTCAGTCTGGATTTTGTTTCATTTAATTTCAAAACGTTGATTCTTCTCCTATTGTCAGTTTCAGCAGAGAACAAATCTGCATGTTCTTGAAAGTGGCAGCCTTTTGTATATTTGTAACCCATGATTATATCTTTCATTTTCTTTTGCAAGTTAATATCCTCAGGTCCTTTAACTATTTCTTATACAGCCTGGTTTATGTATCTTTTACCCTTTTGTTACTTTTTCTCATTACAGCTTTTCCGTGTCCTTTTTAAACTACAGTGCCCTTAACTGGCATACTACTCCAAATAAAGTCTCACCTGCTCAGAATACAATGAAATTATTACCCCTGCAGATCTAAATATAATATTTCTGTTAATGGAGTCCAAGACTGCATTGGCTGTTTTACTGCTGCAGCCTGTTCATCTGGTAGTTCACAAAACAGTCTTCAGTCAAGCAAATGGATTATCTGCACTTGTACACCGCCTTGTATTCCCTCTCTACTCATCTTGAATGTTTTCCTACTCTGACTTTAAACTATTGTTTTCCTTTTACATTGTTTCAAGTGCTCCCACCCATTTTGTTTGGAGGATTTTACTTTCTTATACTCTAATTCCAGCAGCAGTTCCTTGCGTCTTATTGTACACACAACAAAGAATTCCCTTTCCATTGAATCAATTGTAGTCCAGATATTTAAAATCTTCCAGAGTTTCCCCTTATTAGCACTGTTGAAACAGAACAAAGACTATTACCTTTGCCTAGCTTATAGAAAAGTGTTGATTCAAATGCTTACAGAGAGGTAAATGACTGGAGAAGTGATATGGCACACTCTTGGAATAACTTTTAAAAAGTCCTGGGGTGGGGTGGGGTGGGGTGGGGGGCTGGGGAGGCTGGGAAATAGCTCTGGAAAAGAGAATATTAGAAAGAGGAAGTGTTTGGCCATGTTCAAAGTAAATTTTTATATGCTAGGCAAAGTTATAGCCATAATAATATTTCTGCACTCTTGATAAATGCATGTTCGGGAGCTATTAGAACGCAACAAGGAGAAAAAGAAGAAATTTTTATTTGAAAGGTGGCTACTACCATGCCTGCATATATGTGCATTCTGATATTTTAACTTGTCAATATAAATTTAAATTTTTGTTTGTTTGTTTGTTTGTGTGTGTGTGTGTACGTGTGTGTTTCCCCATTCAATTATGTCCAATTCTCAAAACTACTTGAACAAGTCCCTGCAGTTTTCTTGGCAAGGTTTGCTAAGAAATGGTTTGCCATTGCCTTCTTCCTAGGGCTGAGAGAAGCCTTAGGGGAAAGTATCCAATGCAAAGAAGTGCAATCTGCAATCCAGAAGGAATGTTCTATTAACTGTTGCCAGAATGGCAATTCCAGACAGGAATTTCCTAAAACCAGTTAGACTCAAGCCAGCATGACCTGGGACAGGAGCAGTTTAATAATTCATTGCAGATATCTTCTAAATCTCTGCAGTCCTGTTGCTATGCATTTTATTTTTCTTATTCAGATGCTGGACCTTATGCTTGTCACATCTGAACATCGCCTTGTATGACATGATGTTCAAGCCTATTGAGGTCATTCTGAATTGTGATTTTTCTCCACTAGGGGATCAGCCTGGTGTTCATTTGAGAACTTGAGATAAGCATTCCTTCCTTACTATCCTTTTGTTAACTTATAAAGATGTTGAATAGCACACAGCTTATCAAAGAAGGAACTGTACGTAACAATTTTCTTTTCTTTTTGGGGGAAGAGTGGAAGAAGGCATAACGCCTATGTGAATCTTGATCTTCATTCACTGTTTAGACAAGGCAAACTTGGAAAAGCACTGGATACTTGTACATTCCAAGCTGTACTAGTGCATTAAGAATTACAAAACAGATTCCAGAGAGAGATATACTTAATAGTGGTGAATATCTGTTGCTCAGGTGTAGGATGAGGGTGAAGGTTCGTTCTCTGAGCTTGTGGGTTGGTTTCTGAATATTTTGCTACCAGGTTAGGTAACATCTTCAGCAGTGTTTAGGGGATGTCTGTGTTCTGTTTATAAGAGCTTGAGGTGTGGGTGTGTCAAGTGAGCATCTTGTGATGGGTGAGGTGTGAGTCATCAGTGGGAGTCTTGTGATGGGAGATGAACTGCTGGTGGGAGGGGGAGGGGGCTTGCTCACAAACACCAGCTGGCAGTCATATGCCACAATCCCAAATCCTTAATACTGCCCACACCAACACCAAACAACACCAGATTCAATTGGAGCAACACTAAAATCATTGGCCATGCTACCACCCTCCATGCTCGTGAGTTCATTGAAGCCTGGCCATCCACAAGCAATTCCATCAACAGACACACTGACCTACAAGCAGCCTATGAAGCCCTCAGAATCCAAATCAACCTCACAGCACCGACCCTCAACCAACCCACACAAGCCCTCCCTCTCCCTCCCACCAGAGGTTCACTTCCCAGTGTCCCTGACCTGATGTAACCTCCCCATCACAAGACCCATTACAAGCCTCTCACTGATGACTCACATCTGATCCATCACAGGACCTCCACTTGACACACCCACACCTGAAGCCCTTATAAACAAAACACTGACACTGACATCCCCTAAACTTCTGCTGAAGATGTTACCTAGTCTGGTAACAAAATGTTCAGAAACCAACCACAAATTTGGAGAACAGACCTTCACCCTCAGAGTTGTAATGACGTAAGGCTACAAACCTGTATCTGTCTGAATCTAGTCATCTAACATAAGGTAAGTTTATTAATTTTCTCAAATCAAGCTTCTTGCTTCTCTACTTTCTCCAATCCTACATGACAAAAATAAAGAAGTAAAACCAGACATAGGAAATATAGGAAATTCTCATACAGGAGGATTTGCAGACATCATGTGAAATATTATGACTGGCAGGAACTCTTCAGGCAAAAGTTATTGCTTAAATGGTTGTAAAATCCTTTTAACTGCAAATGCAGGTAAGAAATGAATCTACTTTTAATAACATATACAAGACAGTATATGCTTGCTTAAAAGAGAGAAAAGTAAAAAGTGCTTAGGGTTTTAAAAACCCATGCATGAGTCATGATTTCATGCTTTTATCTTGATATTGTTATGGCAATTGTTTGCAATTACTTTTTATTGGAAATTTTTTTTCAATTTATCAGTCTTTCCTACTGCCCTGGAATTCCCTAGCAAGGTTCAGGAGCTGTCATACTTACAGTCCATAGCTTGAGTGTAAAAGCTGTACATGAAGCTGTACTGCAAAGGCAACAATAGTTGCATATATGTGTGCTAATCCTCTTCCCTTTTAGCAACAGGCAGGAAAAAAAACAATAGGCACAATGATTCTCTATATTCCTTAAAAAGCAACAATAACAACATTCTAACCTTTATCAGAGACTGTTTTTACTGCAGACTCTGATGCAGTCCTGAATTTGTCTAGGGAGAGAAAAGATAATATTAACTGTTCACACCTGCCTGGCAAGAGCACTCTTGGGGATTCATAAATCTGCTGTTATTTTGAGACTATTGTGAATATAAATCCAACACTCCCTGTTTGTTTACTAATTGTAAGTAAACAGGTATATAAAGACATGACTGTTCAATGCTCTTTTCTCCAAAGACAAGAAACTGTTTAAAGCACAATAGTAATTATTCAGAGTTTAATTTCCAAATAGCAGATTTACATTGTCCGAAGCTCTTTTATATCATAATGATTACATATTTAATAATTATTGTAATAATTCATTAATATCAACACAGTATTGTTATTGTCATAATCACCATCAATTTGCAGGACACGTTAGATTTCCACAAGGATATATCCCTTGCCCAAGAATTTTATCATATAAACTTTCAGGGAAAGAATATAACAGAAAGAGGGAAATAAATATAGGGAAATGTATTTTCCAAGGCAAAGGAAATGGATACAGATATCAGGGAAGAAAACTGGCTTGTGTTCGGATTATTGCTTTTTTATATTCATGGAAGATTGGGATATCCAATGAAAGAAACATCTTTCTGGTATTTTTCTCTTCTGAGCAGGATTCTCTATGCTCATAATCCCATCCTTTTATCTCACTTATTTCCACTTAAGCTTGCCTACAATAGGACAAATATTCTTGGAGTTGAATTTTTCTTGCCTCCCCACCCTAAGGCATACAAACTGAGGCATTGTGCCATATCTAAATATATCTAACAAACTAAAAATATAGATACCTGGTTGACCTTGGTAAAATGGTTTTAATCTTGTAAGCCATCCAGTGTCACTTGTGCAAGATAGATATAAATCTATCTACATATCACCAATTGATGTACAGATTAATACAGAATATGCATACTTCCCAAAGTCTATTTGGGGAAATTGCATCTTTTTACAGGCTTGAAAAAACTGCAGCTCCCATTGGAAATAGACTGTGTGTTCCTGGAGTGGCAATGACCTGCCACTGATCTCAGTGTCACTTTCAAATACGCACAGAAGGAGCTGTGCTTTTTATCTGCTCCAAACAGGCTTCCTAAATACAAGACAAAACAAGCAATATCTAAGTTGAATCAACTTGTGTGTACTTTTGGGAACACTACATCTATGTGGTCTCCCACCCAGTGGTGGGATTCAAATATGTGAACAACCGGTTCTCTGTGTGGTTGCTGCTTCCAGAAGTCCATTCTGGGCCTGGGCAACAAAAAATTAGCTACTGGTTCTGCCAAAGTGGCGCAAACTGGCTGAATCCCACCACTGCTCCTACCCCCTGGGAAAAAAAGTCTGCATGGAAATAGGTCTATGGTATATGTAAAGGAATGTAAATACATGCTAAAGGAACAGAAACAGAATTTTGGGGGACAGATTTTATGGAAATATGGGGCTAGGAGAGGTGGCACTATTATTAAATGTAAAAGCATATTTTCACCTCCCAAACAAATGAATGAATGGTTCCAAGTTCACTTCATCACCTTTTAGTACATAAAAGTGTTATGCCACTGCCATTTAATTATGTCTTTTATATTCCCAATAAGATATTTATAATGAGAGACTTAGACTTTCATGTATCTTAATTAATGAGATTTTCTAAACCAGTTGCAACCTGCATTTGGCCTTATGATGCCTCCTGGAATAACAATGATCTGCCAGTTAATACATAGAGGTTCACAACTGATTGTTGCTCCTCTTCTTTAGAATATTAAGTAGATTTGATTAATTATTATTCAGCCTGCTTGCATCTTACACACAGTACGTTATCTTTGCACTGGCTCCCAGTAGACAAAAGAATAATAGTAGTTTAAATGAAAAGCTTTTGAAATCACTTTAACTGAGATTGAGATTATAACTCTGGAAAAGAATGTACACAGGATCAAAGCATTTAGTTTTGCTGAAGTCAGAGATGTTCCCTACTTTAAGATACCTTTGAAGCAATATTGCAGTATTTTCCGATATAGTTATTCTTATTTTATTCTGTAAGATAATAAACTGGGGAAAATATACCACCTCATGGACGAGGGGAAGAGTGCACATGCTGAAATAGACAAATGAATTATTCCACAGTCATAAATGGTGTAGAAATATTTATGCTTACTCAACCTAAGAGTGAACTATGCTCTCAACAGCTGTCACCTTCTAGATAGAAATCAAGAAAAGCAGATATCACTATGATCCCAAGGCTCAGAAAGCACTGATAGTGCTTTACATGATAGAGCTTTCACCTGAATGGGATGACAGGTGCAAAGTCTTCTACCATATTCTGAGTGTTCTGCCTAAATCAGGGCACAGTATCCATGCTGTATGGTAGCCTTGACTGACAGACAATATGCTACAGAACCCCATTGTCCAGGACAACCAATGAACAATAAATTTCCAGACTATATGATTTCTGGAGGCTAAGGGACTATTGTATATTTTAGGGGGAGTTCTTTTCAGAATAGAAATAATATTATAGAGTTTCAGAAATAGCTCTGTGGTTAAAATGAGCTGGTTTTTCGGCATTTTATCCTTAAGTATTTTGAACATTCTCACAGGAAAGATATATTTCAGTTTGGAGGAGATGGATAGATTATATTTAGAACAAATATGGGACTAAAAAGTTCCATTTAGCTTATGAGTAGATTTTAGTGGGATATTGTTATTGGTACTTTGATTGTAGTTATGTTAAAGGGGAGTTAAAGCACATTATGAATTTGGTTAATTGTATATTTGCATAATTCTTATTTAGAATATGATTATTATAACTATAATCCTGTATTAACTCTGGGAAGTGGGGGGGAAGTGGGTGGTTTTGGGGTGGGGGGGATTTGGGGATATATTGTAAAACTTTGTTTTTGTAAAACTATTCAATAAAAAAAGTATTTTGAACATTCTGTTCACTCAAAACAAATGTAAAGTGCCTTCTTTGTAGTAGATTTCCTAGGGAGAATATTTGGAGTTACAATGTGATCTTTCAGAAAGGCTGCTGTGATATTTCACACTTGATCTGGTCTACTCATCATTTTCAACCTGCTTTGTGCACAGTATTGAGGAACTAGATTTCTGGACAGAAGGTTGGTAATAGCACATTAAATCATTAGAGACTTTTGTTTAGAAAGACTGTTATGTGTTAGTCAGGATGATGGGTTCAATACTTAGAGTTAAGGCTAGAGAGCTTGAGACAAGATGACCAGCGATTAGAGTCTGAGAAATCTTTTTTTTCTTATGAGGCATGGATGAAGGTTCATGGAGGTTTATCTATACAAATAGATTTATATTTGCAATTCTAATGCATAATAAATGAGAAAGAAACATCTAGAGGATCAAAGAAAAAATGAAGTAGTGAAAAACTAGATGTAATTAATTAATCTGGCAGTATAGATATTGTTTTGCCTGCTAGTTACTAAAAAAAGATTCTTAAAAAAGAGTATTTTCTATTTGCTAATTTAATCATTTCTGAAACTAGTTACTTGTCCTCAAAAGCAGTTGAGATGACAAACAGTTAAAACACAGTAGTGTAGAATTATAGTTCACACATTTTTTTTTCAGGGCAGATACATTTTGTGCTTTATAAGTTAGCTTACAAATGAGCTTTTGTTTTTTGCTATTTTGGGGGTAGTTTTTTTTTTTAATGATAAGACCCCTTCTGGGACATGTCACTTGCAACTTGTGTTTGTCATGCTTATAGTGCAGTGAAAAACACACACTAAATTCAATCTTTAAATTAAGCTGTAACCAAGCTTGTATATTCATTAGAGGAGAAAAATTCTCTTCTGAGAAGTTCAAATTGTTTATTGATTTTCATTTCTGTGTTCAAGTGAAGCTTGAGTAAGTCTGTCTTATCGGAGTCCCTCTGGGGCAGCCTGGCCAACAAGTGCATTACATTTAAACCTAAGTGAGCAGTTACCAACAAAAATCTGAGAATTCCTTTAAAATTATATTAATAAAAAGCTAAAGGGTAAGATTTCCAGTTCAATAAAGTTGTTTCGAGGACAACAGAAAGAACAGTCTTGTATTCTAGCCTATATAAACATTCACCTTTGACAATATTAGTGATTTTTTTTTTAAACTGAAACCTACTGAAATTAAAAATGGGAAATGTGGAATTAGAGGCATGTTGTACAAAAAAGCAAAACAATAACAAAAAAACCCTATCCCCCCCAAATTTATTTCTTTCTTTTTAAAAAAAATTTTTATTGCTTTTATGAAAACATATAATTAAACAAAAAAAAACATATAAAAAACAAGACATAACATAAACAATACAATCAACAAAAATAAAAAAAAAATACTTAACTTCCATCGTTCCTAATCTTTCTAATCATATTCAGGTGACTTCCTCAATTCCCCTCTATCTGCGTTTCATCGTAAATCATCATTAGCAAATTCCTATTTCATAATTTTAAATCATATTTAATATCCATCTATATTTAATTTCTTATCATTTAACAATCATTATTTCATATTATCCTTAATACTAAACATTAAACTCTAAAACTACAACCTATAAGCACTTCCAAGTCCATTTCAAACTAGTTAATATAACAATATTTCTTCAAATAGTCCTTGAATTTCTTCCAATCTTCTTCCACCGACTCTTCACCCTGGTCACGGATTCTCCCAGTCAGCTCAGCGAGTTCCATATAGTCCATCATTTTCATCTGCCATTCTTCCACCGTTGGTATTTCTTGTGTCTTCCAATTCTTGGCTATCAAAATTCTCGCCGCTGTTGTGGCATACAGAAAGAAAGTAACATCTTTTTTGGGAATTTCTTTTCCGACTATACCCAATAAGAAGGCTTCTGGTTTCTTAATAAATGTGTTTTTCAAAACTTTCTTTAATTCATTATAAATCTTTTCCCAGAAGTCTTTTACTATGGGGCAAGTCCACCACATGTGGTAAAAGGTTCCTTCTACAGCTTCACATTTCCAGCATTTATTATCATGTGTATGATAAATTTTTGCAAGTTTAACCGGTGTTAAATACCACCTATACATCATCTTCATCATATTTTCTTTCAAAACATTGCATGCTGTAAACTTAATACCCTTTTTCCACATCCTCTCCCAGTCCTCCATCATAATGTTATGCCCCACATCATTAGCCCAATCAATCATCACTGATTTCACTTGTTCATCTTCCGTGTGCCACTCCAGCAATAAATTATACATCTTGGAAAGATTCTTTGATTTTGTATCTAACAGTAACATTTCCAATTTGGATTTCTCTATTTGAAAACCTCTTTTTTATCCATTTTATACACTTCATTCATTTGGTAATATTGAAACCAATCATCAACATTAGCTTTCAACTGCTCATATGTTTTTATCTTAAATTGGTCTCCTTCTTGTACCAATATATCCTTATATTTCAGCCACTTGGTTTCCATATTTGACCTTTTCTGGGTCTTAGCTTCTAGTGGTGAAATCCACCTGGGTGTTTTACTTTCTAACAGGTCTTTATATCTCATCCACACATTAATCAATGACTTTCTAAAGCCTTTGTGGACCTTTATCTTATCATACCATAAATATGCATGCCATCCAAATACATTGTCAAAACCTTTCAAATCTAATACATCTGTATTCTCTAACACAAACCAATCTCTCAACCAGCAAAAAGCAGCAGCTTCAAAATAAAGTTTCAAATCTGGCAGGGAAAAGCCCCCTCTATCTTTTGAAGGCACCCGAGACCTGGAGAGAAGCATTTATTACGCTGATCCCTAAACTAGTTACAGACAGAGCTCAAGTAAAGAATTACTGCCCAATCTCCTTGTTAAATGTGGATTACAAAATTTTTGCAAATATCTTGGCTACAAGATTGAAGAAGGTCCTTCAAGATCTTATTCATCATGATCAAGCAGGTTTTTTACCTGGTAGACATATGAAGGATAATATTAGGAATATAGCAGATATTTTGGAAAGGTCAAAAAGAACTTTAAGGCTATGTTAATGTTTATTGATGCGGAGAAGGCCTTTTACAACATTTCTTGGAGTTTTATGAAGAAAAATTTTGAAAATATGGAGGTTGGGCAGAGTTTTATGAATGGTTTAAATGCAATCTATTTTGAGCAAAAAGCAAAAATTATAATTAATAATGTGGTGTCAGAGGAAATTAGAATTGAAAAGGGTACCAGGCAAGGGTGCCCACTCTCCCCTCTGTTGTTTATTACAGTTCTGGAAGTCTTGCTGAATATGATAAGGAAAGAGGAAGGTGTGAAAGGGATTGTAGTGGGTTCGAAACAATATAAGCTAAAAGCCTTTGCTGATGATTTGGTGCTAACATTACAAGATCCAGAGACCAGTGCAATTAAAGCACTGGAAATAATACAAGAGTTCAGACATGTTGCAGGTTTTAAATTGAATAAGAGTAAAACCAAAGTTTTAGGGAAAAACCTGACAGAGGAAAAAAATAAGTTACAGGAAGCCACTGGTTTGATGTTTGTAAAAAAGGTGAAGTATCTGGGTGTAAATATGACGGCAAAAAAATTGAATTTGTATAAAGATAATTACGACAAAATGTGGAATGAAATTAAGAGAGATCTGGATATTTGGACAAATTTGAAATTGTCTTTGATGGGCTGAATTTCAGTTGTTAAGATGAATGTATTGCCAAAAATGTTGTTTCTATTTCAAGTACTTCCAATTATTGAAAAGTTGAATTGTTTTAAAGAATGGCAAAAGGTATTATCGAAATTTATCTGGCAGGGGAAAAAACCCAGAATTAAGTTCAAGCTATTAACAGATTCCCCCAAATTTATTTCTTAAATACTGTCAAAATTAAAAGAACAGGCAATTTGGTAGATGTGAATATGAGTTTACTAATAAATTGCAAAATTATAAGGCCATCAAACTATCCTGTCAGGTCTGAATATTATTCCTCTGTTGTCTTACTCGTAAAAGCAGCCCTTGATAACTTGATCTGCCAGGGCATTCAAAACTCCAAGGCATTTTGGCTGGCATGAAAATTTTATTAAGATGGGTTGTTTGTTTCCCCACACTTTGTGTGAATTTCATAAAGAATATTGTTTCTTACCAAAGGCATTAATACTTATATCTTGAACTTTCAGTTGCAATGAAAATGTATCAAAAGACAGAAATTCGGCTAGTGTGCTGGACTAGTCTTCATTCCCTGAGGACACACTATTTCTCTCCTTTCCCGGTCCTTCAATATTTTTTGGCCATCTTTCAAGCTTCATTCAGGCATATCCACAAATTAGCAATCACCTCATTCCCATTTGGCTAAAGGTTTGTGGCTTCAGCATTTTAGCCTTTACTAATGGGTTATTATCATTTGCTATTAGCTCCTGAGTTAGTCATTTTGCATCACTTTTCATATCAGTATTAATGGTTTGTGGTTTGATTATTTTGCTGTTTATAGTTTATATAATTTTCAAGTGTACACACACGTAGATATAGATATATAGATATAGATATAGATATAATCTTCTACCACAGATATTATTTGTACATTATTGTTTGCAAATGTTACAGTTCAGAATAGTGCTTTCAATAGTGTGGGAATTGTTGCTGTAGTACTATAATATATCCAATCATATTGGAATACATAATAAGAATTGCAGCTTAAAGTAGCACACAAATGTTTGCTACAGATTAAGATCCCATATACTGTATAGATCACCGAAGTAAAGATGTGATTTTTCTCTTTCCCCACACTTTTTGTGAATTTCATAAAGAATATTGCTTCTTACCAAAGGCATTAATACCTCTATCTTGAACTTTCAGTTGCAATGAAAATGTATCAAAAGACAAAAACTTTCTGTTATTAAAATGAACTTTATTTAGAGGATACTTGATTTTGATAGAAAATTGTAACTTAATAAGCTTACACTTATATTTTGATATTTGTTATACATTTGGCCATACGTTCAAACTACTTTAGGTCCATTCAAGGAACTGACATACATAGCTACATCTTTTCCTCCTTTGGGGCATATCATAGGCTACTTTTGAAAACTACTTTTCAAAAAAGAGTTTGTCATTCAAAACTGGAAGGTGTTGCTTGATGATTAACATCTTAAATGTCTCATTGAGCATACAGAATTAGCTGTATAGAGTTTGGATTCAGACCAATAAATGATATTCCTGAGGATTCCATTAAATTATAAATTATAATTTGTACTTCAAATATATTTGAAAACCAAGAACCATATTCTTTCAGGTGACATCTGTTTGGGCCTATCTATTAACCAGAGCTGAAACTGGCATTAGATCAGGCAGAGCAAAAATGGCAGGGGACATTCATTTTTTGTTTAGAAACACCACCTTCCCCCTCTTTCAGACATTTTCTCATTTTCTTTCTAATTTTCTCTCACACAACATTTAATCTCTATCTTTCGAACAATAAACTATGGGAGAAACAGAGGGAGGGAGAGAAAACGAAAATCTCTTAACAGAAGTCTGACCTTATCTCTGGAAATTAGGCCAAGGGACACAAGAAATTAGATTTTGGGCTACTTAATAGTTGTTGGAATGCAGGTTGTCCATCCATACTTCAATAGATGTAGGATAAATTGAGATTGCAGTGATAAACACAGTAACCTTTCCTTCGCCTGCTTTGGTAGAATGTACCAACCTTTTAAAACAGGTTAGCTACTAATCATTATTCTATAGTTTATATATCATATGTATGTTATATTTGAAAATCATTAAGCCCATATCAGCTACATTTTTGAGTTTTAATGTCAGTATGGCAATTAGATGTAAAATATACTTCCTTTTATAACTGAAGTACTATAATGGCCTTTTTTATTTTGCCAGAAGTTATAAATAGTAACAGTTTATTCTTGCAAAAATTATGACAGACATAAAGTTGTTCCCTTTATTTGAATATATATAATATTGTTTCTCTCAATTGGGTAAGTAAATAAGAGAGTAGGATGTAATCTAGCTACAGTAAGACAGACAAGTCATATTCAAAATTTTTGGCCAAGCTTAATGTTATATGAGGCTCCCCAAAAGGCATCTTAAAGAAGACAATTCTGAAGAAGTCCTGAATCCATAGGATTTTTTTTCTACTATCACCTTGTTATATATATTCCCATTTTGCGGGCAATGTTCTTGAGAGGATGTTGTATATAGTTGTCCTGGAGGAAACCTTCAGCATAATTTTTTTCCCTGAGTTCATGCTTAGTCATTCAAAATATCTTGGTAATATTGACCATGACACATTCATGGACCAATTCCATGAACCCAGATTGAACAATCATATAGTAGCAAGTTTGCGAATGATTCAATAATGGCAATGAGACTCAAATGTTTGAGTGACATATAAGCTAAAGGGAGAAAAAAGAAAGAAGATGATATTTATTATTTATTTATTTATTTATTAATTTAATTTGTATACCGCCCATCTCCCTAGGGACTCAGGGCGGTGAACAGGGCAATACATAAAAACTAGATACAAAAATTAAAATTATTAAAACATGATTAAACAATGCCCATAAATTAATACAAATTTAAAATTAAGTCATTTATAAAAATCCCACCCCGTCCCATCAGGCCAGGCCAGCTTGTTTAAAGAGATAAGTTTTAAGATCGCGCCGGAAGGAGCGGAGATCGGGCGCCATCCGGAGCTCAACCGGAAGATGGTTCCATAAATCCGGTGCACCCACAGAGAATGCTCTCCCCCTGGGGGCCACCAGTCGGCATTCTTTGACCGGTGGCACCCTGAGGCGGCCCTCTCTGTGGGAGCGTACTGGGCGGAGGGAAGTTGACGCCGGCTGCAGGTGCTCCCCAAGGTATTCTGGACCCTTGCAATCATAATACAGCACCAGTGGTGCCAATTTGAACAACAGAAGAACAATAAAGTGACATTGAAGAGATCTTGTGAATGAATGATTCCTGCAGAAAGCAATTATGGGAAGGTTGCATGTTTTAAATGGGACTGTATTCCCTCAGAAAGAACTAATGTGTACTTGGGTTTCATGACTTTCATGGAGGTCCAATGAAGGACATTCACACCAAGGTGCTGCTCAGAACTATAGGTTGGTGTATGCAAGATTGTTGATCCAGGTCCAATCTTTTTGTGCATACATGTGATATACATACCCACACTCATAGACAACACTGGGCTCAGCCTGAAACATTTATTAATTAGCTTTAATTGATACACAAATTGTGCTATATCCTGGAAAAGGCAGCCTAACTATTTGTTCACACAGTGGTAATTATAGTACTATCATGTATACAAAAAATATCCTTGTTTTAGAACCTACAGATCATGAAGTCTGAAGATACTAGGTTGCTGAACCATATATTTGATTATACATATGCACAGCTCTGTTCAAATGTCTATACTATTTATCAATTATGCACCTACTGTCCAGCTGCAGGTTTTTTGCTTAAGCATAAAAAGGTAAAGGTAAAGGTTCCCCCGCACATGCGTGCTAGTCGTTTCCAACTCTAGGGACCGGTGCTCATCTCTGTTTCAAAGCCGAAGAGCCAGCGCTTGTCTGAGGATGTCTCCGTGGTCATGTGGCCGGCATGACTAGACGCCAAAGGCGCACGGAACGCTGTTACCTTCCCACCGTAGTGGTCCCTATTTTTCTACTTGCATTTTTACGTGCTTTCGAACTGCTAGGTTGGCAGAAGCTGGAACGAGTAACAGGTGCTCACTCTGTTACGCGGCACTCGGGATTCGACCCGCCAAACTGCCGACCTTCTGATCGACAAGCTCAGCGTCCTAACAATTTTTGTCTAAACAATTTTTGGATTATGTTCTCTGTTACCTAGAATGACAAAGACAAATGTAGTCAGTCAATGAGATCAAGGAAGGTCCTGCTTGTGTTTGGAGCCCATGTCAACACTGTTAAAGTGCTATCTGATGATTACTCATGCATGGACAGGGAAGTGCAGCTATGTGAATTTGTAATAGAAAAGATCTTTTAGAACCAGCATGGTGTGCTTGCTGCTACTTGTCACTAGTTCCTTAAAGAATCTGCATGATTTCAGGGAAATACAGCTTTGCTTAAGAAGCTTTATTTTATTTTGTATAGAATAACAGAATACAACATTAAGTGTTGTTTTTATCTTCGGTACTCGTACTGCTGCTTCTTGCTGGGAGATCCTTGTGAGGTTCACCAGCTAGAATTCATCTCCCCAACCCAATATTCATGAAGTCCTGGTTATTATATTTTAGGTGTCAGTTAGAGATCTATCTCTTTGATCATGAACATTAGATGAATGGCTGATTTGTTTTTATTTTAATTAACATTTTATATTCTTTAAATTTATTAATTTAGTGCAGGGGTATCAAACTGCTGACCTGAGGGCCAGATGCATCATGCTGAAACCACACCCACCCCATTGCTGGCAATGGAAAAAAAGTTGCGATACATCACAACACTTCACATGATGTTGCAAGTTTGGCACCCCTGTATGTGTTGTTTTTAATTTACTGTACATGTTGTCAACTGCTTCAGGACGGGTTTATCTAGCAAGTGGTATAAAAGGCATTAAACAAATAAAACAAAATGAACACCATAATTACATATATTATCATGCATATGGGAAGCCTGACTGCTAGGTACGCTCTTCCTATCCTTGGTCACACCTTAAGAAGGTCTTAGTAATGTTCCTGGAATATTCTAGCTTTAATAGTTTAATCTAAAAACAAAACTGTAAGAAAGGATCCATAGGTGCCTTTTGATCATTGTGAAGATTCTTCTGCTGGATAGGTGCAGTCACAGATTTATAAAAAGGATTTTTATTCTTAAAAGTTATGGCCTCTTTTTCAACTGTCCAGTTGAGCCACAACTCACCAAATGCAGGATTCTGTAGGACTACAGAAATTTGTTAGTTGTGAAACCAATGTCATGATTTTTCACATAACATTTAGAACAAATCTAACTCTCAAGCAGTATCTAACTTTGTAAAACATCCAGTTTCAAGGAGTTTATTTTTAAGGCTGTATTTCTAATTTACTTTAGTGGGTAGATGGATATGCTTGGAATGGCATTATGAAATATCTGGGATATTTTGGATTTTATCTGTAAATCATCTTTTAGCCCTTTCTGGTCTTTTAAATTGTGGCCTGCTACTAATGAAGGAGCTCGATTTGGCTATAAATACAAATGACCATTGGCTACTTTCTCAAAAGGCAAGATGGAAGAGTACCGTTAATTTCAAGGACTACCCAAGGCAGCTGTGCAGGTAATAAACAGCAAATCAAATAGAAATTCCCAGAACTGCTTTCATTGCAAGGGGCACTTAAAAATGCAATATGATATCTGAAAGCACCCTAAAGGGAGTCTTCTTTTGGAAGAAAAAAAAAAGATAAATTGCATGGGAAAAGATTATTCCATCACTTTTCTGAGATATCATAAAAAGGACAGAGGGAAGTCAAACATTTAGATGGATGGGGATTTTTTTTTCACCATTTAATAGTCACTATAAATATGGTGGTTGACAATAGATAAATGTGAAGAATGCTGAACATGGCCATCCTCACACCTCATGCATTATAAGAACTGTTTGGCGCTGTTTATCTGTATTAAAAAAAACCTCCACCTATAAAATTGCCAAGAAGAGTGTATGTATGCTGTGATGGTTAACAACTACGTAAATGAGGGTAGCTGTTCACTTCAGTTGCTCAAGTCTGCATGCTCTACAAAAGGCAAAACACAGAGCTTTCTGTGCTCTATTTCTATTAAGGGTAGAATTAGCAATCATGAGAGAAGCAAACAGTAAGTATCCAAACCTTTACAAATCTTGTGATGTTAACAGTGGGAAAGACGGATATGGAGAGGATATGTGGAAAGAAAGTTTTTCAGGACAAAATCACCATGGTAAAATGCCTTCCAATTATTTCTTTTGCTTGTTTCATTTCCCTACAAGTGCCATATCAATACATACTCTCTCATATTAGCAAATGTGGGCCTGGGAACATACATTTGCTAAAATAATTTCAGTTTAGCTCTAATATATATTTCTCAGATTTTATATAAGTCTGGAACATGATTGGTCTAATTTGACAAGTTACAGTTTATTGTTGCTTTTTTAATAAATATTTCACAGTTGTCATTAAGACTAGTAAAATAATTTGCAAAGCTTTTAATACCATTAATAAGAACATGCCTCATTTTTATCACATCCTTCATACTCACGAATTTTATTATTTATTTATAAAATTAATCTTGAAAATGATTAATGGTTTTTTAAGATATTAACAAATGTCAACAATGGCAATGGATAATATTTTTATAATTGCATTCTACCTGTTTCTGACTGGCATATCTACTATAAGATTATTCATTTTTATTTTTACAAAATTATTTGATCTTGAGCAGTAGTAATTGGCTCAATGCCACCTAATGAATTCTATAGTTCCATGGCCAAACAGTACTATATGATTCATATCTAGCTCTAGTGTTATTTATCATTTTTCACCATTTGATCCTTTAAGAAGGAAGGTTTATGGAATGTGCTTTAAATGGACAAGGACCAATGTTCAGTCCCTACCACTTCTTACAGAGTTGCTGAAACATTAAAGATATGGTCTCTAAAGGCTGATGCAAACAATATAGGCTGACTAAACCTGTAGTTTTTCCTTTTTATAAGGTGTCCTCCCATCTCTCTAACAATGCTGTTAATAGTAAATCTCCAGGAATTTATGATAAAATCATTACAAATCAAAACAAGCAACTTTCATAATGCCTTAAACATGCTGTTTTTCATTGGAGTCAGTTTACACATTTATTTTAATTGCTGCATTTGCTTTGTGTATAATTATGAAACAATACGTAGCCTTTGCTTTTTAAACTAGCTTCCAACAAACATAGCACTCACCAAATGTATAAACTTCAGTTTCCAAAATAATGACAGAGTCTTAAATCTTAAGAACATTTTAATTCTAAAAGAACCAGTTTTAATTCTAAAAGATCCAGTTGACCTTTGGAAATTCAGCTTGAATTAACAATGTCCACCAAAGTTATTATTTTTATTTAAAATCTATTTGTGTTTCTTCCCTTGCTAATTTCTAGTGTTGAAAGGAATATTCATCTATTTAGAATCTGTTTGAAAGGAACATTTTATCAAAGAAATAAATGTTACTTTCTCTTCCTTTTTCTGTAGGATATCCCACTGTAAAGATATACTATTTAACTTATTCCCATTTTAAATACAATATATATCAAAATTCTTACACCACTTATTTCTGAAGCAGTTTTCTTTTTATTATAATGTGCTACTCCACAGAAATTAGTTTGGCAGCTTCAAGTTAACCCCTTTGTAGTAACACAGCAAAAGTATGTCAACAAATCTAGTTAAATGGCTTTATTATTTTTTCCCTGAGATCCTATATAACAGTCAGTAATGACAACAAAAGTTTCACATTATCTATTTTGTCTACATTTCCTCAAAGATCAATAAGGCTAAGTACATGTTCTGCATACTTCTATAAGAAGATAAATATAAAACTTGCATCAAACATAGCCTAGCACCAGCTTGCATTTGATGGGCCACTCCTCCTCCCCCTTTAAAAACCTGGAGAGAAATATCAATACTGTGCTTGAATGACATTATTTGGAACAAGGATGAATGTGATGGTATAAAGTCCAAAGGATTTACTCAGCAACTTTCCATAAATGATAAATGATGCCTGCAAAAGCATGGATTCATTTAGAGTATTTAACTAACATGTAAAAATCTTTCATTTTGATATTGTGGATTTGTCACTGTGTTTAAATTGCTTGGCAGGCTTTACTGAGTGAAAATATTAATATTGAGAAGATTTTCCAACAAACTTTCTTGACCTGCATAATTTGAATGGTCCAATACTACCAAGGAAGGATAACTTTTGTCATTTTCTTTGGTGTATGGCAGAAGAGGCAATGCTCTGGAACCACCAAGGGAAAAGCTGTGCCTATTTTTTGGTGTCAAAGAGTCCATTTTCCATTTCTGACTCTATCACTTTAAAAAAAATGAAATAAGCATATCTTAGATAAGACATGTCAAACTCACAATGTCACGTGACGTCACGCAACGTATTGGGATGGTTTTGCCATTGCCGGCACTGGGGTGGGCATGGCTTCTGGATGATGCATCCGGCCCGCAGGCCGGCAGTTTGACACCCCTGTCTTAGATCATTGAATATTTGACTGCCAGGTCTTTATTAATTCAAAAATAACATCTGCTTGGATTGGTAAGCAATTCAGGACCAGCTTAGATTAAAAGCGTCCCTATACATCTTGGCAATAGTACCACTTGTACTGCACCACTTGGTAGTATCATAATGTAATCTGGAAGACTACAAGTTAGCTAGGCGCCACCCTAGATTTTTCTTCTCCGAGAGTCTTCATCATCCCATCCTTCAGAATGCCAGCACCTGGGCTATATACATATGTCTTGCTTGTTCCTGGATTCCAGTTTTCAGTGTCCAAATTCTCAAAAATGCCTACATTCAAACTACACTCAATTGCCAGCTCCTGAATGATCTTTAAGGGCCCAGCATCTCAGTTGTTTCTGGGTTGGCTAAGCCTGGTTATGATGAAGAATCTGGGAAGCTTTATCATAGTTGCCAAATCTCCCAAGTCTTTTTATGCTCCATTGGTTTCACTTTGCCAGCACACATCTGGGTTGCAAAGGGGTGTCAGCTGACCTTCATTGACCTTGGTTGCCTTCATTCCAGTAGCTTTTTGGATATCTTCTGGTGGGGTGGCGGGGGGTGGGGGTGAGGGTCAGCTTCCAGTGTTTCTTGGTGAAATACTGGAATGAGTTGCCATTTGACTACAGTGGGTCATACTTGATTTGAAATACACTGAAACATGGTGTACTTCATGCCATGTACATCCCCCAAGGCCTGCTGGAAAAGTCAGAACTTAATAGGTTTCCTAAAGCCATATTCAGCTACAGAGGAATACTATTAAAAAAAAGGAGCAGCAATTGAAAAAGCTTACCCCAGAGGCTCCAGAAAGTAAAAGAGACAATTGAATGAAAATGTTCCTGAAGATATCTATGTTCATGATAGGCTTTAAATATAACTGTCAGATCAACCCGAGTTTGCTCTTTCGGGAAAATAAGACTTGTGACTCCATTTAGTTGAAGCAAAGGAACTTTTACTGGAAGAAACTGGTTGTAGTAAAGTCAGGTGGAATCTGGTGTTCCCACACAAAATACAAAGCTGTTCTTTCCAACTCCCCATCCCTCCCCCCATGACCAGTCCCTGGCCAGGCCAGCCAATGTGATGCCAGTATGATGTTGTAAGAAACTCTGAGGTGTGAAACTGGTAACATTCCATTCTCAGGGCAAACGGCCTTAAAGATCCTGGTACAAGCCAGTTTGGTGATCTTTCATTGTCACCTCCCCCTTCCCATTTCCCACCATTAAATACACAGGTGTGGATTGCCCCAAATGCCTTACCCCTCCATTCCCTTTTTGATGGCAAGAACTCAGCAACGCACCAGGATGGAGATCCTGACAATAACAGCTTGATCATTGCAGGTCTGTGAAGCAAAGGAAGACTGAAATAGGTTCATAAGTACAATTGCGGTTTCACTCAGTGACTACTTCACTGGTCTCAATTGTTGTTAATAAATGAAAACTATTTCAGTCTTGTCTGCATTAACTTTCAGCTTGGTCGCCTTCATAATGGCAATCTCTTTTTTCACAGCATCCCTTCAAGATTAATATAATGCAAATTCAATTATAGTTTTAGTCAAAATTATGAATGCAGAATATACATTTTATGCAGAAATCTATAACATCATTGAGTATTTTTTTCCAATATAGAAAGCATAACTAGGATCATCTTTAACAGGATAAGGCAAACCATAAATGTTAAAGGTACTTGTGTGGATTCCTTTTTAAAATACATACCTCTAAAGAAACCTTCATTTGGGTCATTTAGATTTTCTTTCTGTATCTATGCAAGCTGCTAGTCAGAACTGTCTGTATGCAAGAGAAAGATAAAAATTTCAATTAGGTTGAGTGCTGTCATAAGCAAGCTTCATGAGAAGGCTGGAGATAATATGCATTACATATTGATGCCTATCAGCACAGAGAACATAGCCATGTTTTATTCTGTACCCCTTTTGTAGGTCTGGCAGTAGCGATGCCCAATAAAGGCCTAATCATATTAATTTATGCCCCTATCAATTATGCATTCAGATTCCCCTGATAGCTTGTCACTTTTTATTCACAATTTTCTTAAAAAATATGCCTCTTACAGTTACTGAGCAAATAGTATGACTGTCAAAAAGTAAGATTTAAAGAATATTACTTAAAAGGGGTGGGTTTTTAAATTTATAAATCTTCTATTATGTGTCATGCATTTGTTAACTTTAAAAGAGTTAAGAAAGTCAAGAAGAAACCAGCATGGCTGGACAAAAATCTCTCTGACAAACTGAAAGATAAAAAGGACAAATACAAAAAATGGAAAGAGGGGCACATAACTAAGGCCGATTATCAGCAGACAGCCAGAACATGCAAAGATGAAGTCAGGAAAGCAAAGACTCAGAACGAACGAAGACTTGCAACAGAAATCAAGGATAATAAAAAAAAGTTTCTTCCAATATATTAACAACCACAAAAAAAGTCAAGGAAACTGTAGGTCCACTAAAGAGAGAAGATGGCAAAGAAATAACAGGCAACAGGGAGAAAGCAGAGCTGCTTAACTCATATTTTGCATCAGTCTTCTCACAGAAAGAAATTATAGCTCAACATACCAAAAACCCACTGCAAAAAGCAAACTAAAAACAAAAATTAAAATAAGCAAGAAAATTGTAAGAGAACACCTACCTGACCTTGACGAATATAAATCACCGGGACCCAACAGATTACATCCCAGAGTTCTAAAGGGGCTGGCATGTGTTATCTCAGAACCATTGCACCATATCTTTCAAAACTCCTGGAGCACCAGGGAAATACTTGAGGGTTGGAAAAGGGCTGATTTGGTTCCCATCTTCAAGAAAGGAAAAAAGACAGACCTAGGAAACTACAAACCAATCAGTTTAACATCAATACCTCGGAAGATCCTGGAAAAGATAATCAAAAAACAGATTTGCGAACAACTAGAAGCAAACAAAAGTTATAACTAGTAGCCAGCATGAGTTTGTCATAAACAGATCATGCCACACCAATCTTATTTCATTCTTCGATAAAGTGACTAAACTAATAGACCAGTGAAATACTGTGGATGTAGTATACCTAGACTTCAATAAGGCATTTGAAAAGTAGACCACAAACTACCCCAGAATGTTGGGGGCAATAAGCTGACTTTGTAAAAAAAATGCTGCTGGGGGGGACAAAAGCCCTAATAAGCAGGCATATACATAGAATGAAGGCTATTGCTAAGCACATTGATTTGTGCTTCTTAGATTGTAAGCCACCCTGAGTCTTTGGAGAAGGGCGGGATATAAATGGGATAAAAATAAAAGTTAGAAAAAGGTGGAATAGACAATATCAACACCAGATGAATCTGTAGCTGGCTGGCAAACTGTACTCAACGAGTAGTCCTCAACAGCACTACATCCACATGGAGAAAAGTAAGCAGTGGGGTACCACAAGGTTCTCTCTTAGGCCCAGTACTCTTCAATATCTTCATAAAAGACTTAGATGAGGGAATTGAAGGGGAACTCATCAAATTTGCAGATGACACCAAACTGACAGGAGTAGCCAACACCCCAGAAGACAAACTCGGTATCCAAAAAGATCTTGACAAACTTGAACAATGGGCCCTGTCCAACAAAATGAGAAAAGCAAAGTTTTACAATTAGGCAGGAAAAATGAAAGGCACAAGTACAGACTGGGCAAGGCCTGGCTTAAAAACAGTAACTGTGAGAGGGACCTTGGAGTCCTAGTGGATGATCACTTGACCATGAGCCAGCAGTGTGCAGCAGCTGCCAAAAAAGCCAATACAACCCTGGGTTGTATAAACAGAGGCATAGAATCAAGATCACGTGAAGTATTAGTACCGCCTTATAAAACCCTAGTAAGACCACACCTGGAATACTGCAGCCAATTTTGGTCACCTTTTCACAAAAAAGATGTTGAGTTTGGAAAAAATTCAGAGAAGAGCAACTAAGATGATCAAAGGTCTAGGGATTAAAACATACAAAGGATGGCTGAAGGACTTGGGTCTGGCTAGTCTAAAGAAAAGAAGAAATAGGGGAGACATGATAGCAGTATTCCAGTACTTGAGGGGCTGCCACAAAGAAGAGAGGGGTCACGTTATTCACCAAAGCACCAGAGGGCAGGACAAAAAAAAAAAAGAAACAATGGTTGGAAACTGATCAAAGAGAGAAGCAACCTAGAATTAAGGAGAAACTTCCTGACAGTGAGGACAATTAACCAGTGGAACAGCTTGCCTCCAGGAATCGTGGGCGCTCCATCACTGGAGATTTTTAAGAATTGATTAGACATTCACTTGTCTGAGATGGTATAAGTTCTCCTGCTTGAGCAGGGGGCTGAACTAGAAGACCTCCAATCTGTCTTCAACATGGGCATCTGTAAAACAAATTATTCATTTTTAGAATGTGGAATAATGTATACCAGTCATTTCTCACATAATAAAATACAAAGGTTTTTTTTTTCTAAATCTGTGACCAGGTATTTTCTCAAAAACTCAAGTAGTTCCCATGGATGACTGAAATTCCATCCGGTCCCCAGCTCTGTGTGAATACAGTATTCAGTTTGCAGATTCTCTTCAAAAGCAGTTTGATTGTGTTTCCAAAGTGAAATAATTCTTTGAATGGAAGCCTCCAAATCAATACAGACTAATTTGGGCATTTCCTTGTATGAACTGATGTTGCTTTTGCTTTATCAGTTAAGTATAGTAAACCTTTGATTTACAAGACCTCCATTTAGCAGACTTCAGTGCACTTAATGGATGTTTGGTTCTAATAGAAATGCTTTCTTCTCATTAATTGATTAAACTGAGGGTTTACTAAAATTGAATGATATTGATCTTTTGATTATCCAGTTTGAATAAGTAAAATACAAACTTACAAATTCTTACAATAAATTCATTTGTCTAATTTATAAGAACACACTTTAATATTTTTATGTGAATGATCTGAAGATTTCAAAATTATTAGGTTATCACAGATGTGAATAACAACGTATTTGTGTTATGTTATAGTAGTATGTTTGAAGTTTTTATATGTATATAGGGAAGAAATTGTACCATTATTTCTAAAGATAAATTAAACCAAAATTTAGATAATATCTCTCATCTTAAGCATGCTGAAATCAAAATGATTATGTCAGATCTTGGAGCATTATGAGCTTCTCATCAAAAGTATTCAAATATTATATCACTTTGTCTTGCACATTTTCCCATGTTCAAAGACAATCTATTGAAAAATTAATAGCTCACAATGAACACATCTGCCATTAATTTATCCAATTGCCATTTAAAACTATCCAAGTGGTCATCAATTTTTGTGAACTTCACAGGTTAATTATATGTTTATATTATAATTATGCATTATAATTTTTTATCTGTTCTAAAATTTCTTCCAATAAACTTCATTGGATAACTATTGGCCCTGGTACTTTTTCCAAGCTAAAGAATCCTAAATGTTCAAACCACTGCTTATATGGAATGGACACACAATATAGAAACACACCAATCTGACCACCAAAATGATGCAAACTCTTCCAGGTGGAAATGTAACACAGATTTGTGAAAAGACATCTTCACTGAAATACCCAAAATGATCCTTCAACTTTTTTCTTGGTTAGTGATACTGTTAATGATATTCAATTCTATCACTACATAGGTGAGGTTAGTATTTTCTATCCCAATGCACATCACTTTACACTAACTGAAATTGAATCACCTTTGGCATTTCATTGACCATTCATCATTTTGAAGAGATCCTTCTGAAGTGCTTTATATTTACATTTGCTGTTTAGCAGCCAGCATAGTTAGCATCATTTGCAAATGTGGCCAACATAAAGCATAGATCCCAACACTGATCCTTGAGAGAGCCCAGCATTAAAAAAACAACAACAAACCCTTCCATTTTACAACTCTGTATTTCTTAAAAAGGTAAAGGTAAAGTTTCCCCCACACATGCGTGCTAGTCGTTTCCGACTCTAGGGGCCGGTGCTCATCTCCGTTTCAAAGCCGAAGAGCCAGCGCTTGTCCGAGGACGTCTCCATGGTCATGTGGCCGGCATGACTAGATGCCAAAGGCGCACGGAACGCTGTTACCTTCCCACCGTAGTGGTCCCTATTTTTCTACTTGCATTTTTACGTGCTTTCGAACTGCTAGGTTGGCAGAAGCTGGGACGAGTAACAGGCGCTCACTCTGTTACGCGGCACTCGGGATTCGACCCGCCAAACTGCCGACCTTCTGATCGACAGGCTCAGCAGGGTAAAGTTGGGGTGACTGGATGGAGCTGAACGTTTACTGGCCTGATGTCTTTCCGGATGCCTTGCAAAGTTTGCAGATATTTTTTCTTTGTGCCCTCAGAGAAAAACATCTGCCACTAAGTAGGATTGAATTCCCAACATATTTCAACTTAATTATACTGGGGTTTTTTCTAGATTACTAAAATATTTGTATGTCATCACATCCATTTTCTGAGATATCTCTTCTTCTTCCTTGCCATGGGTAAAGTTATAGCTGCACTTCCAATATTACTTTCAGAAATTGCAGTGGATAGATAAATCAGTGCAGCTCTTTTATAAATGATGATTTCACTATATGTTCCTTTCTCCAAATATGCCTCTTATCTTTCTTTTTATTTATTCATTAGTTTTTAATGAAAGCATACCATAAGGAGTGTGTGCAAACCTGTCTATTGGGGTAGTAGATGTTCAGCCCAATGAACATGATAACAGCCATAAAATGACATATCTTGGCCAGAACAAATAAAAACTTTGACAACTTCTGGCAAGGAGAAATGTGCCAGTTAATGGTGCCTCCAGGTAGCTCTAGCATATATGACTGGCAATTGTAACACAGTATTTCTCAGTGCACTTGGCAGCATTATAAGGATCACAGTCTAGCAAGGATGAACAGTTTAGCCAATGTGTGGATTTCTCTTTTACATTTGGCATAGATATCTTTCTGCTTCACCTTTTGTTTTCTGTCAGAAGAATATTTATTGTAGCAATGTGCAATGCAATCCAGCTCTTCGTTTATGTTTGAGTTCCCTTCTTATTGTATTTCATGGTATTAATGGAGTACACATTTCTCTCTGCACCTCTGCCTTTTTAAAGATCTCCATTCAAGACTACAGTGCCCTTGGGCTACTGGTAATGTTTAATAACTTTCTACACTGATAGCTCTTTCTTTGTCATTACACCAAGGCTTTTCTTACTTTAGTATATAAAGATCTTAAGTGTTCGCCTTGACTAGTGGCCCACACATTATATAGCAGTATCATCAAGATTATATAGAAAATCTCTATCTCTTTAACTGTTACAATGGATGTCTTGGCAAGAGCCACCTGAGGGGGGGAAAAACCAAATTGGGAAAGTGGAGCTACTTTTTCTCAAATATCACTACATCGAAATGTTATTTAAAATAAAATGTTAGTGACTATTATTCTATCAAAATTATCATAAAGATTTATTTAGCATTTTAATAGAATCTTGATATAGGTAGCAATTAATAGCCCTTTACATATACAGCAGAAATGGAAATAAGACTATTTTTTAAGAAATGCACTTCCATCTGTAGCATAAATAAATAAATAAACCTTTATTGTCAAAGTACAACATGTGTACATTGAGATTAGCTGAGCCTCCCCCCCCCCCCGTGCTCTCTCCCCCCAACACACAGTGACAACAAACCCTCCATCCTACCACACCATGTGAACCAACTACACCACACACCGGCCTCCCAAGTCAATTCTGCATAAGTTCACAGAGATTATATCCCATTTAAAAGCCTAACAGCCCACAGATAAAAGCTATTTTTCAGCCTGTTGCTACAGCTGGCTATACTCCTATATCTCCTACCGGATGGTAGGAGAGTAAAGAGATACCGTCCAGGGTGTGAGTCATCCCTGAGAATCTTCCTCACTCTTCCAAGGCAATGAGCCCTGGCGATGTCATCCAGTGTCATCCAGAAATATTTAATTATATTACTGACCTGATTTATAACAGACAATAAGCTAGCACCACTCTGGACATCTTCATGTAAAGACTTACCATCCATGGAAAATCAGTTCTAGGCCTGTCTAATTAAATGATCTCTATGGTGGTGACTCTTGGAGAGAGAGAGGTGGGGAGCCAACTAGCAAGTAACAGACTAGATTTAATTTCAAGAGTAATTTCTTTGATACACAATATAGCTGACTTTTCCTTCTCCTATGGTGAATCTTCTAGGCAACCTGTTCTACCATTATTGGAGACTCATGCCTTGTTATACTTTCCTGATTCTGGGCTGCAATTGTGCTAGTAAATTTTTCAGTGGCAAAAGTGGTTTGAAAAGTTCCCCCCAATAACAGAAATACTGGGAAAGTACTCAGTGTAAACTAAGGGTATTCCTAAGGTGCTTATTATTTCCCTTTATATTGGAATGGCAGGGAAGCAGTGGTGGGATTCAGCCAGTTTGCACCACTTCGGCAGAACTGGTAGCTAATTTTTTGTTACCCAGGCCCAGAATGGACCTCCGGAAGCAGCATCCACACAAAGAACCAGTTGTTCACATATTTGAATCCCACCACTGCAGGGAAGCCTTTTGTTACCTCAGGGTCAGATAGTAATTTTCATTCCTTGTTCTCAGTGTTTCTGGAACTAGAAGAAGTAAAGACGTTGTGCCTTCAAGCTGTTTTTGAGAGTTTGGGGAGCAAAAGCAGACACATTGCAGGACAAATCTCTGTATATCTTTCTCTGGTTAAGGTACATGACTTTGTTGCATAGAATCATCTTTTAATTAAAATATGGAGTTAACCTAAATGAGATTTGAAAAATACACTGTATTATTTATAAAAAAAATATGATTTGCTAGATCAGGAGATTTGGATTTCAGATCTTAGACTTTTCTTTTTTCTAATTCCAGAAAGGTAGTAAATTATATAGGGACAAATACAGAGACACTTTTTCTTTGGCGTGTGCATGGACATGGTACATTTGAAATGGAGAGAATATAAATAAGTTATTATTATATATTGTTCACAAAACTCTTCTAATAAACTGTGGAATATAGTTTTAATAGGGCATAGTAGCCTTCTTTGGAAAGTAGTTTTATTTTAAATTATTGTATAGTTATTGGTTTAGTATAGGTTCATTCTTTAGTTTTTCTTTGCCATGGAGAGGGAGAATTGAATAGTATCATATGCCTGAAATTATTTACTTATTGAAGTACTGCATAGAAAATGAATAAATCATAGAATGGCCTAAGTGAAATTACATCTTTGATATACTTTACCCTATCTTTACATGCTGACCTTGTTTATATTTTCTGAATCCGTGTGGAGAGTTATTGAGTTGGTCAATAATCTAATCCAGCCATCAATAAAACACATTTTCTTGTTTATTAATATGTGATTAAAATGTATATGATAAAAATATATTGACTGCAAGCAGAGTTTGCATGACAAGAACAATTATGCCTTCCAAACTTAATCACTACATGAGTCCTTTAACCCAGTGAAAGTCAATAGTCTATTTATGAACAACTAAGGGAGGGAGGAATGTTATAAGTACAATATTAGGATTTTCCTATGTCTATTGTTTGTATTTCATATACTATTTTAACTTGTATAAGTTATGTTTCGGGTTCAGACAAGTAGGAAAGACGCCAGGCAGATGAGTACAAAAGAATACTTGCTTTATTCATAACTATAAATGTACTGAGGGTTAGGGGTATCCATGCAGTCTTTATATAGTCTCTCATAGTATTAACAACCAATCAGATTGAACCCATCATTCCCACCAAGTTAACTGCAGCCTGAACTGGAAGGTCCTATCTGTGTTGCTGGAGAACCGTTAGCTTTCCAGCGTACACGTGATAGGGTATTCCCAAAAGCTCAATACATAACAGTATAAATCTCCAAACTATCACAGTAAGCAGGTAAACCTCTAATCTTTTAAATGTATATTTAAATTTGATAAGGCTAAAAATATATAATGGTGATAACATGATTGATTACACTGTCAACCAGATCTTAAAACTGCATTCGGCATTTTTGTCCATACTGTATATCAAGTCTCTCCCAAGAATCAGGGATAAGGAGAAGTTGTTCTTTAATAATATTAAAGGTCTTAACATAGGATGTAAGTTGTTCTACTATTATTTGACAATCTTTATATTCTGTAATTTTCTCCAGTACTTTTTCTTGTACTCTGCTCTCTCCAGGTATGGCAATGATGACTATCCAGACTTATTTTGTCTTTATTATCAATAATTGTTAAATCTGGCTGTTGTGCGGCAGATGCTTGTCCATTAGAATTTTGAAATCGCAGAGCTTTTAGTTTCTTCATTTTCTATTAGTTTATCTATATTATATTCCAGCCAGTTCCTGTTTTCAGGGAAGTGATATTTCTAGCAGATAGTATTGGTCACCTCAAAGGTATTTTTTCCCCGAAAGGCAAATGGAGTTTCTTGGGGTCTTTTTTTCTTTTTGAAAATGTTTCACTTCTTACCCGAGAAGCTTCTTCAATTGTAACTGAACTGTTGGTGAAAGGATTTATATTTTATATATATATTTTTATTTCCTGTTTTCAGCCTTATCTCAAAGGCCATCGAACAGGCTGTAGTCACACCGGACATTTCATATATTTGCGTAAATTACTAACAAAGAATTAAGGGAGGCTGAGATGCATTTCTGACTCATTAGTCTTCATCAGTCAGTCATACCCTTCTGAGATTCGAACCTGGGCTGATTGCACCTTAGGCAGTGTATTTACCTCTTGATATATATATAAAATATATTTATATATATTTATATTCATCAGTTGTTAGCACTCTGATTCTTTCTAGTCATCCAGTCTGAATGTTCTTAAGGCCACTTGAGGGATTTATCTGTATTCTCAGAGTCACCTGAACCAAAGTGCAAATGGGTGTGGAACCTCTGCTGAAAGATCTGCATTGTAAACAGGAGATAGGTGGTGTCATATCCATCCCCCTCTGTTGAGAGGGGGCTGTTCATTTTTTATATACATAGTCTCTTTGATTCCTCTTTCAAACCAGCGGGCCTCTCTGCCCAGAATATGAACCTTGCTGTCTTCAAACAAATGACCCTTGTCTTTCAGATAGAGATGAACTGGTGAATCCTGTCCAGTGGTGGGATTCAGCCAGTTCGCACCACTTTGATAGAACCGGTAGCTAATTTTTTGTTGCCCGGGCCCAGAATGGACTTCCGGAAGTGGCATCCACACAGAGAACCGGTTGTTCACATATTTGAATCTCACCACTGATCCTGTCCTGACGAGTCCTGTGTTGTACTATGCGTTTTTGAAGTGGTTGTTTAGTTTCCCCAATGTACAGGTCTCCACATGTCTGTGTGTGTTTGTGTATGTGTATATATATATATATGTGTAAATATATATACATACAGTGTTGTGATTCAGGGTCAGCCTGTGGGTTCGGTAGTTGGGTCGGACGACTCGGAGGAGGAGGAGGGGGGTGTTGAAGACCTTGCTGAGGGGGTTGAAGATCTTGCTGATGAGAGCCCTCAGCCAGGCCCCTCCCACTTTGTCACCACGGAGACCCAGCTGTGTGAGCCTGACAGCGTGGATGAAGATGACCCACAGCTGGCCCTGTTCAAGGACGCCCGACGCAGGAGGCAGTCAATTAGGAGTAAACAGAGGAAGGCAATGGGGCTTCTCGGAAGGAGGCAGAGAGAAGCCACGCCCTGAACTCTATATAAGGGGAATGTGTGGGGAGGGCTGGTTTGCTGAAGGCAACCGCTTGGATAGTTCATGTTTCTTAAAGCTCCTGTTTCTTGGTTTGTCTTGTTCTGTTTGTTTTTGTGGTAATAAATTTGGCAGGCGTAATTCCAGCCTCTTGCCTTCTTGTAAAAGGGGTTGTCCCTGCCTTTTCTGCAGGGCCGGTAGCAGGCTGGTACAGAACATACAGAATAACAGTTATGTATATTATATACATGCACATATACAGTAATAAATTGCATTATGAAAAAAATATTGTCTGAGTTTAAATCAACGTATTCCAATTGGCACTTTTTTCGTTCTATGGCAAAAAAGAATCCTGTCTGTATCTTAACTGAAAACTAGACCAATGAAACTTTATTTTTGCATTCTTTTTAGTGTCACTTTCCTTAAACAATGTACAATGAGTAAAATCATAACTTGGAATTCAAGTACTCAACTTGGTTATGACAAAGCAAATATCAGTCATGACTCTATTCAGTTTAGTTCACTTCTTGCCCTGTTTCCCCTTGATGATCATTTTTCCTCTAGATCCTCACCCCCACCGCACCCCACCCCCTATCCAGAGAATTTTACCTTAGGACAATCGTTAAATCTGAGCCATACTGTAAGAAAGAAGTACTATAGTACATTAGAAACTAAAAGATGTGTAATATTTTAAGATGAGGTATATAATTCACAACAGGTGCTATAATCAGAAATGACATTTAGAAAGGCATATAGTATGTCTTCTACAGTCTTGAACAAGCACTTTAAAGTGTGCTTGTAACTTGTAACTCTGATGGTTTCCAGTGCTTTACTCAATCGTCTGTCTCTAGCAGTATCTCTAAATATATTCATTGAAAGTAATGTCTTACTGAAAGAGGGAGTATCAATCAAACCATTTTTTAAAAATAACAGAGTGAAAGAGATAAAAATTTATTCAAAATCTTAAAGAGCTGCCCTCACAAGGAAATTATCATGACATATATTTGATACGTGAATTGCAAACTAGCATTTGTCTGCTTGTCTCTGAATGAGGGCATTCCTAACAGTATGTTTTGTTCTAATCCCTAATGCACTGACATGTTTTAAAATATTAGAATTTTGCATTATTTTTGGTACATTGTATGAATCTTATTAGAGATCTGAATGGTAGCTCTTAAATGTCTTATTAGTAAAATTGTTCTTCAATTATTTCATGTTCTATTTTTCTCTGCTGCTTTTGACATTTGTGATGTCTCATGTTTTGTTAAAACACAATATTTGATTAAGAAATATTAGGTTATCAGTAATTGAAAACATTAGCATTAACTCCCTAAGGCTATTCTTCAACATTACTAGCAATTAATATAAATACAATAAAATATTTTAAGCACAGCACAGACATGCCTCTATAGAAATCAGTTCCATCAAAGATTTTTTAATATATATATATATATATTACTTTACCCCTTCATGGATTACTGCCTTGTCGTGGCGAAGGGGCTTGCGTAATTCAATGAAGCTATGAGCTATGCCGTGCAGGGCCACCCAAGACGGACAGGTCATAGCTGAGAGTTCTGACAAAACGTGATCCACTGGAGAAGGAAATGGCAACCCACTCCAGTATCTTTGCCATGAAAACCCTATGGACAGTACCAAAAGGCAAAACGATATGACGCTGGAAGATGAGCCCCTCAGGTCGGAAGGCGTCCAATATGCTACTGGGGAAGAGCAGAGGGCTAGTACTAGTAGCGCCAGAAAGAATGAAGCGACTGGGCCAAAGCCGAAAGGACGCTCAGCTGTGGATATGTCTGGTGGTGAAAGGAAAGTCCGATGCTGTAAAGATTTTTTCTCCATAGGAACCTGGAATGTAAGATCCATGAATCAAGAAAAGCTGGACGTGGTCAAACAAGAGATGACAAGACTGAACATCGACATCTTAGGTATCAGCAAACTAAAATGGACAGGAATGGGTGAATTTAATTCAGATGACCATCAGGTATACTACTGCGGGCAAGAATCCCTCAGAAGAAATGGAGTAGCCTTCATAGTCAATAAAAGAGTAGGAAAATCAATACTGGGATACAATCCTCAAAATGACAGAATGATCTCAGTTCGAATCCAAGGCAAACCATTCAATATCACAGTAGTCCAAGTCTATGCCCCAACCACCAGTGCTGAAGAGGATGAAATTGACCGGTTCTATGAAGCCCTACAGCACCTTATAGAACTAACACCAAAAAATGATGTCCTTATCATCATGGGGGATTGGAATGCTAAAGTAGGAAGCCAAAAGATAACTGGAATAACAGGCAGTTTGGCCTTGGAGTACAAAATGAAGCAGGGCACAGGCTGATAGAATTTTGTCAAGAGAATACGATGGTCATAGCAAACACTCTTTTCCAACAACCCAAGAGACGGCTCTACACATGGACATCACCAGACGGTCAACACAGAAATCAGATTGACTATATGCTCTGCAGCCAAAGATGGAGAAGCTCTATACAGTCGGTAAAAACAAGACCAGGAGCTGACTGTGGCTCAGACCATGAGCTTCTCCTTGCAAAGTTTAGGCTTAAACTGAAGAAAGTAGGGAAAAGCACTAGGCCAGTCAGGTATGAATTAAATCATATCCCTGTTGAATATACAGTAGAGGTGACAAATAGATTTAAGGAATTAGATCTGATAGACAGAGTGCCTGAAGAACTATGGACAGAGGTTCGCGACATTGTACAACAGGTAGCAACCAAAACTATCCCAAAGAAAAAGAAATGCAAGAAAGCAAAATGGCTGTCTGAGGAAGCTTTGCAAATAGCTGAGGAAAGGAGGGAAGCGAAAGGCAAGGGAGAAAAACATAGATATGCCCAATTGAATGCAGAATTCCAGAGAATAGCTAGAAGAGATAAGAATGCCTTCTTAAATGAACAGTGCAAAGAAATAGAAGAAAACAATAGAATAGGGAGGACCAGAGATCTTTTCAAGAAAATTGGAGAGATGAAGGGAACGTTTCATGCAAAAATGGGCATGATAAAGGACCAAAATGGCAGGGACCTAACAGAGGCAGAAGAGATTAAGAAGAGGTGGCAAAATTACACAGAAGAACTATACAAGAATGAGCTTAACGTCCCAGATAATCACAATGATGTGGTCACTGACCTCGAGCCAGACATCCTAGAATGTTAGGTGAAGTGGGCCTTAGAAAAGCTGAGCAACAACAAACCTAGTGGAGGTGACAGTATTCCAGCTGAGCTATTCAAAATCTTAAAAGACAGTGCAGTAAAAGTGCTACACTCAATTTGCCAGCAAATTTGGAAAACTCAACAGTGGCCACAGGATTGGAAAAGATCAGTTTACATTCCAATTCCAAAGAAAGGCAGTGCCAAAGAATGTTCAAACTACCGCACCATTGCACTCATTTCTCATGCTAGTAAAGTCATGCTTAAAATCCTACAAGCTAGACTTCAGCAGTATGTGGATCGAGAACTACCAGAAGTACAGGCAGGATTTCGAAGAGGCAGAGGAACTAGAGATCAAATTGCCAACATACGCTGGATCATGGAGAAAGCTAGGGAGTTCCAGAAAAACATCTACTTCTGCTTCATTGACTATGCTAAAGCCTTTGATTGTGTGGATCATAACAAACTGTGGCAAGTTCTTAAAGAGATGGGAGTACCAGACCATCTTATTTGTCTCTTGAGAAACCTATATGCGGGTCAAGAAGCAACAGTGAGAACTGGACACGGAACCACTGATTGGTTCAAAATTGGGAAAGGAGTCCGGCAAGGCTGTATACTGTCGCCCTGCCTATTTAACTTATATGCAGAGCACATCATGAGAAAGGCAGGGCTAGATGAATCAAAAGTTGGAATTAAGATTGCCGGAAGAAATATCAACAACCTAAGATACGCAGATGATAACACTCTAATGGCAGAAAGTGAAGAAGAACTAAAGAGCCTCTTGTTGCGGGTGAAGAAGGAGAGTGCAAAAGTTGGGTTGAAACTTAACATTAAGAAAACCAAGATCATGGCAACTGGCCCTCTCAATTCCTGGCAAATAGATGGGGAAGAAATGGAGGTAGTGACAGATTTTGTTTTCCTGGGCTCCAAGATCACTGCAGATGGGGACTGTAGCCAAGAAATTAAAAGATGCTTGCTCCTGGGGAGGAAAGCCATGGCAAATCTAGACAGCACACTAAAAAGCAGAGACATCACCCTGTCAACAAAAGTGCGTATAGTCAAGGCTATGGTCTTCCCAGTTGCAATGTATGGCAGTGAAAGTTGGACCATAAGAAAGGCTGAGCACCAAAGAATTGAGGCCTTTGAACTATGGTGCTGGAGAAGACTCCTGCGAGTCCCTTGGACTGCAAGGCGATCAAACCGGTCAGTCCTAGAGGAGATCAATCCTGACTGCTCCTTAGAAGGCCAGATCCTGAAGCTAAAACTCAAATACTTTGGCCACCTAATGAGAAGGAAGGACTCACTGGAGAAGAGCCTAATGCTGGGAAAGATCGAGGGCAATAGAAGAAGGGGACGACAGAGAATGAGGTGGCTGGATGGAGTCACTGAAGCAGTAGGCGTGAGCTTAAATGGACTCCAGAAGATGGTAGAAGACAGGAAGGCCTGGAGGAATGTTGTCCATAGGGTCGCGATGGGTCGGACACGACTTCGCAGCTAACAACAATAACAAAATATTACTTTAACATTGTCTTACCTTTTCCAATAGCCATATGTCTAAATAGGCTTGTACAGAACCATTATTTTAACACTTTCCACTTTCATCTTCACCAAATCTGTACCATAGTATCATTTTTGGTTATTTAAATAGAGTAGATATGTATGCATGTATATATAATGATATAAAATCACTTGAAAGCAATATGGAATTGAAATATTTTTAGAGTTGTCTTATAGAGGAGAAAGAAAATGTTAAACCAGAAATAGGGCTTTCACACAAACAACAGTGTTCCTAATACTTTCCAAGTTAACCACTTTAACTGGTGTAAGAGAAAACAGTGTTATTAGTGCCTCTTTTGAAGTTTTAGCAGGTATATATTTATATATTCAGTTTTTCTGATAGTGTGGTTGCAAACTGTTTACAGCTTTAAATCTCATTATTAGCAGTATAAATCTCGCACAAAAGTGAATGGGCAGCCAATGTAAGACTTAAGCACTATTAATAAGTAAATGAAATTATAAATGAAATAAATAAATTTAAGTGGTACAAAACTGATAATAATAACATAAGCCTGTCTAGCTTCTACAGATGTTCTTGCTATTATATTGTGTGTTACACCACTCCCGTAGGGACTGCTTACGTCCGGGCCCTCCCGACCTTCCCTCCAAGTGGCCACCAGTCCAAAGAAGTATCTCAGATTGGTGCCTCTGCTTAACAGGGCACATAACATGGTGGCATTCAATCACGATTGGCAGCCACAAACATGGGGTGGTGGTGGTCTCTTTCTCTTGACGGTGAATCACTTGGGATGATGGTGGTTGATCTCAGGCAATAAGAACTTACAGGGAAGGTGGTAGTCAATCTCTAATGACAACAACTTGCCCAGAACAATGTTAATTAGCCTCTGGTGATGGCAACTTGCCTAGAACGATGGCAGTCAGTCTCTGGTGGCAACAACTTGCCCAGGACAATCTTAATTCATCTTTGATGACAACAACTTGTCTAGAATGATGGCAACCAATCTCTGGCTCTGGCAGAGGCCTCCCTTGTCCGCTTTCCTCACCCCTCTCTGACTTCACTCCATGTAATCCCTTTTTATCTGCTCCAGCTGATCCTATAAAGAAAAAAACCCCTTACCTCCCACTAAAAGACGTATGTCAAACTCTTCCCTAACTCTCCCTCTGCCTAAATTACTCCAGCAAGGGAAAGGAATTAAAACTCCCCGAACTACTCTCTCTCCCTCTCTTTGTCTGGCCTGCCCACAATGAAAGAGGAAAAAAAAACAATAAAACTTCACCTTCCCCCCCCCTCTCTGCTTGGCCTGCTTCAAGCAAATAGCTCCAATCGGCCACTCTCACCCCCTCTCTCTCTGCCTGGCCTGCTTCATGCAAACAGCTCTGGCAAGCTACTCCTACTCTCTCTGCCTGCTTCCAGCAAATGGTTCCAGCAACTACTCTCACCCTCTATCCCTCCCTGCCTGGCCTGTTTTAAGCAAACAGCTCCAGCAACTACTCTCACTCTATCCCCCCACTTTTGTCCGGCTTGCCTGTAACAAAGCAAAAAAACAGCAAATGTGAAAATCCCAGCTTCTTACTCTCTCTTCGATCAGCTGGCTCAGAATGGCAAGCTCCACCAAGTCTTCTCTCCTCCTCCCATCAGTTTCCTTCTTGTTTTTCTTCCCTCCTCTGAGCCCCGCCCACCACCACACCCATGGCAGCTGCTGGAACTTCTCATCTTCCTGCTAATCAGCAGGGCTCCTGCAAAGCCTCTCAGCTGGCCCCATTCTCACCTCAACTCTGCTACATGTGCTAACTGAGACTTCCAGATTATCTTTAAGGCAAACCCTCACTGAATTAACAATTAGATTCAAATTCCATAATTTTAGTATCTTTTTTTCTCCATTCATTTTCAGTGTTGAGTTTTCAATGTATTTTTACAACTGGAATGACCATTTTTTTAACCTTTCTAATCTTTGTTATCATAGAAATATTCATATCCCTCATAAATCGTAGAATTGCTTTTCTCCCTAGGTTTAATCTCTTATTTACTTCTTCAATATACGATGCATATTTACCTTTCCTTAAGCTAAAGAAAGAAAAAAACTTATCATTTTCAATTGTTTGCTATAAACTATGTTAATTAAATTTGCTGATTGATTTTACTTTTGTATTCTTAGTATTTAATAACATTGATTCATATTTTGCAATTCCCGTTTTAAGTGGTATCACCTTCATGTCAAATTGTCAGTGTTTCAACCTGTAATTTTTATTGTAACTGTCATCTTACATACATTTTAGCCAAATATGGGAACAACATACTGCACATCCTTTTCTTACTCCCTTTCCAATTCTGAACCACACTGTTTCCCCAAACATCGCTCTTACAGTAGTTTCTTATTAATTCTAAAGGTTACTGAGAATAATCAGATATTCTGGCACACCCATTAGTTTTAATATAGTCCCCATTCTGACATGATCTCTGCATTCAGTGTCAATAACTCAAAGGCACGCTTTAAATTCTCTTGTTCCCTTCAACAGATATTAGTTCTGGTCTCTGCCTTAAACCTGCCTCTTCATTTAGCAAACATTTCTCAATACATGACTGTATTTTTATTTATTTTGCCTGAAGAATCAGTAGACTGATTTTGTAATTTGCAAATTATCTTACATCTCTCTTTTATGGTATTGGCATGTACCCAATCTTTATCAATCCCTAGTCCACACAATCTTGCTCTATATTTGTTGACATATAGTTATTAGCACTCTCACCAACTTCTAAAGTTTTAAATAGTGCAATAGTTCAACCTCACCATTGCTAGATGCTTTCGTAGTTGACAACTTCCGTTTGTGCAGTAATATTTATAAATGGTTTGAATGCAATCTTTCCAAATTCCTTTAGTTCAATTTTATTAGATCTTTTCTACTTTTATTTATAAGTATTCTCACTTTAGCAGGAATTTACTGTGATTTTTTTTATCTGAAAATGACTTGTGGTATTTCTTTTTTGTGATTATTATTGTTATTTTTCTCTAGTTATTGATGTTCTTGATTGATATTTATTTATTCATCCTTTGTTACTGGATGGCGGAAGTCTGCATTCAGTTTTCATACATCCTTCTTGTTGCCCAAGGCTTTCATCCTTCATCCTTCCTTAACTATCATTAATAAATTGTCTGAAAACAACCTGGATGTTTTTCTCTTAGAAATTTTGGCAATATTTTTTCTTTAATTTTCACAGGGTCTCTTATCCATTCACATGGTTCCTTGGGTTCTCTTTCACATAGATTAACTATACTGAATCCATTCCTTACATTGATTTTATATTCTAATTATATAGCCTCTAAGTCTCTTTAATCTACTATGTTTAACCTATATTTTTAATGCTAGCAGTTTATTGTCTGTTGCACAATCTGCATCTGGAAGGGACTCAAGCTGACTGGATGCTACCTTTACAACATTTGTTTTCTGTTCCATAGCCATTTTTTTTCTGACATTGTAAGTACAGTGAGGTCTATGTGTAGAATCTGAATTTACATAATTTGAAGCAGTTGTTCACAAAGATACTTTCTGCAAGATTCTCTTAATTTATCTCCTGCAATTCAGCATTTAACCAGTCCAAATGAGATTTATTAAATGACTTCTATCACTGCATTTGTGGTTAATGTATATATCTATGCAATATTAATAGTCAGTGAATATGTGCTAATTTTAAAAGACACAATACTGTAAGTTACTTGTTTATAGCTAAGCCCTTCCATACCATTACATCATTTATTTAGTTATGTCCTTTTTTGAGCACCCTTGTAATTCTATTCCTTCAAATGTTCTCATGCCCTAAAAAATATCACATAATTACCTGAGTTATACAGACCCATCTTGATCCATCTAACTTTACTTACCCCTGAAACATCTAACTTAATATGCTTTATTTCTACTTTTACAATGTTTTTCTTGGATCATTAATACCATATTCCATATTTCAATTGTATGCACCTTTGTAAAAAATTTTTAAAAAGTGATTAAATATTCTTACAACTTTAATCTGACAATATAATCATTTCCAAATCTACTTGTGAATGTTTAACATTCTTCCCCAGTAATTAGGACAGCTTTCATCCCAGGAGATCTTATTTTTTGCATCCAAAACATGTCTAAATGATTTAACCATGTCCATACAACTTTCTTAAAAACAACAGAGAAGTTATTTGTTCTTGCATATCCACCATCTCCTCACTGTAACTTATTGTTAGCTTTATTGAGCCATTTTCAATTGGCCAGCAAGGATAACCCTAGCACCACATCAAAGTTGCCATCCCTTGGAATTCCACACTTATTGCATTACAAGTAATCAAATTTGAATATAACTTTCCATTTGCCGTTGATGCAAGATGTGACTCTTTCAGTAACAGCAGGCACAAGTGATTAAAAGCCTGGTTGCTAATAGTACCTATGCTTACAATAAAGATAGTAATGCTCAGAGTACTTCTAAACTGACCCTTTAGAGTGAACTCCACTTCTCTTAAAATAAATTGTAAACCATATTCTACATCCACAGATTTCCCATTCATAGTGCTTCAAGTTAGTCTGGATTAAATTTCAGTTTGTTTGCCCTCATCCATCTTGAAATTGCCCCTACATATAGTTCAGCATTTCTTCTAATTTCTTCAAAATATTAACAGCCTTCATGTAATACTTCAGTTTGCTTCGTTTTACCCAATAGTTTTATGTAGATGCTAAAGTGGGTAATGGATAAGATTGAGGTATAGTCTTTTCTAAGGGCTAAAACGTAAATAAAGAAATATCTGGGTACCAATAGCCCCAAAATCTAGTCTCAAAGGCATCTATATTCCTTGTGATGCCTCTGAAAGATGTAGGAGATATTTCTTCTCTCCCTATTGTACGTCATCAGTGAAAATGTCCACGGCATGTATGTTATAGCTATACCTCTAAAATGTACTTTGGTTGTATCTCATACATTTTGTAATGTTGTATCTTCTTTTTTGTTTTCTTTAAAGAAAAACTCTATTTCTTTTGTTGCTAGTTCTATAAATTCTTTTTCTTTTAATATACTGTAGATTGATTCAAAGTACATCTTAATTTTTTTGGTATTCCTTTCTATGTCATTTTTAAGGGGTTGTGGTCTGCCCATGTACCTGGTTCTATCTCAATCTTCTGCATACTTGTCCTCAAATCAGATGTCATCTAAATCATGTCAATTCTGGATCAGGATTTATGACTATTTGAATAAACTGTGTATTGTAATTTTCCTGGATTAATTTCCCTCCAGAAATCTTGCACCCCAATTTCCTCTATCATATTAAAAAAGAGAGAAAACAATACACATTATTAAGGGAAGAATTTGAAAAATTAGAATCAGAACTGCAAATGAATCCGCAAAAGAAGATACTGAAAAAAGAAATGGAACAATAAAACATAAATTAAATCTGTTGGATTCAGAAAAATTGGCACAGCAAATAAAAAGAGCAAAACAAAACTTTTTTGAAAATGCAAACAAACCAGGAAGGTTATTAGCTTACCAACTTAAAAACCAGAAGGAGAAGAAACTGATAAATAACTTAGTAGATGAAAAAGGTTGCTTACAATTTAAAAACGAAGAAATAAAAAAGGTAATTAAAGAATACTATAAGAAACTGTATGATATAGAAGAAATTCCATGGGAGAAAATGATTCAATATCTGGAAGAAAATAATCCTCCAAAAATTTCAGAAACTTTTAAAACCATGCTAGAGGAAAAAATAACAACGATGGAAATAACAGAGGCTATAAGAAGACAAAAAATGAGAAAACACCGGAGCCAGATAGATTACCGGTGGAGCTATATAAATCTTTACAAGATATATTAAGTGAACCATTGAAGGACGTGTGCTTGGTTAAATGCTGAATTGCAGGAGAACTTTTGTTGGAGGCTAAACTGCCAAATACATGGACAGAAGCAAATATTACCCTAATACCAAAAGAAGATTCAGACTTGACACAGATGAAAAATTACACACCGATATCATTATGAAATGTGGATTATAAATTTTTTACTTCAATAATAGCAGAGACTGAAAAGATTTTTAACTGAATTTATACATTCAGACCAAAATGGATTTTTACCAAAGAGACAAATTAAAAATAATTTAAGAGTGATAATGGATATATTGGAATACTATGAACTACATCCAGGGAAACAATTGGCACTAATATTTTTAGGTGCTCAAAAGGCATTTGATAATGTTTCCTGGCAATTTATGATTCAGCAATTAAAAATAATGGACTTTGGACAAAACTGTATAAATATGATTAAAACAATATACAATAAACAAACAGCAAAAGTGATTGTAAATGGAGACTACACAGATAACTTTGAGATAAGAAAAGGTACAAGGCAAGGATGTCCATTATCTCCACTGTTATTTATTTTAACCTTGGAAGTACTAAAAGAAATATTAGACAAGAGACAGAAATTAAAGAACTAGAAATAAAAGGTGAAACATACCAATTAGAAGTATTTGCAGATGACTTGGTATTTATTTTAGAAGAACCTTTGGAGATGATTCTAAACTACTGGAAAAGATAGAACAGTATGGAGAAATAGCAGGACTGAAAATAAAACAAGAAAAAACTAAAGTAATAGCTAAAAATCTCTCAGATAAACAAAAAATGTCAGGAAAAATAGAACTACAAATATTTTAAAAGGTTAAATACTTGGGAATATACTTAACAGCAAGATGTTCAACGATAAAAGAAGATAATTATACAAAATTATTGAACCAAATAAGAGTGGATTTGGAAAAATGGAAAAACTTGCAATTGTCAATATTAGGAAGACTTGCTACAGTGAAAATGAATATATTACCAAAAAAATATTTCTATTCCAAACAATACCTTTAAAACTTGAGAAAAAATTCTTTGAAGATTTAAATTCATTAATTTTGAAATGTATTGGGCAAGGAAAGAAAGCTAGAATCAAGATGAAAATGTTACAAGATGCCAAGGAAAATGGAGGTTTTGGTTTACCAGAATGGGTTTTATATTATCAAGCATCTGTATTAAGATTGGTAAAAGAATGGATAATTCTTAGAAATAAAAGGTTGTAATAATTTGAAGGACATGATTTACAATTGGGGTGGCACGCTTTCTTATGGTATGGGAAAAATAAAATTCATAAGTACTTTCAAAACCACAACATAAGAAATGCATTATTAACATGGGAAAAAATAAAATGTAAAATATATCTGAAAATTCCAGGGTGGCTTTCAACAATGGAAGCATTCGTACACCCAAATTTAGTTGATTTTGAAAAAATCTGGACATACAGAGATATTTTAAATTCTGAAGGGAATTTAAAATCTAAACAAGAAATGGAAAATCAGGATATCAATCTATCATGCTGGGCACATTTACAAATGCAAGTTAGGTATGATAAAGATGTTAAACTTTGTGGATTTTACAAGGAGAAAACTTTGTTTGATAAGATATTATTAACCTCTGATGAGAAACTAATTAAGAAAATTTATAATTTTCTATTGACTTTGAAAATGGAAAGCGAACAAAATAAAGAAACAATGATAAGATAGGCAAAAAATTTTTGGATAGAATATAGAATTAGAAAAATGGCAAAATTTGTGAGGAAGAAATCATAAACTGACAATGTCAACTTCTTATAAAGAAAACTTATATAAAATGTTTTATAGATGGCACTTGCCACCAGCAAGACTAGCGAAAATATTTAAAAACATGTCAGATAGATGTTGGAAATGCAAACATAAGTCAGGTACTTATTACCATGTTTGGTGGACATGTGCCAAAGCAAAGAGTTATTGGGAAAAAAATACATGTCTGGCTAGAAAAGATGTTGGGAGAATACGTAGATTTTAAACCTGAACTTTTTTATTACGTATAATGCCAGAAAAGACTGATAAACAAAGCATGTTGTTGTTATTATTATTATTGTTGTTGTTGTTGTTGTTGTTGTTGTTGTTGTTATTATTATTATTATTATTATTATTATTATTATTATTATTATTATTATTATTATTAAAATTTATATACCGCCCTATTCCCATAGGACTCAGGGCGGTTTACAGGGAAAATTAAAAGCATAACATACAAAAATTAAAATCAGTTAAAACAATTAATTAAGTCAAGTCCCCAAAATTTAAAACTAAAAGCCAATTAAAAATTAAAACCCCTCAGTCTGGGCCAGACAGCTCGAAGAGCCAAGTTTTCAGGTCCTGGCGAAATGAACGAAGGTCGGGGGCAGTCCTAAGTTCCGTGGGAAGTTGGTTTCATAGGGCCGGCGCGCCCACAGAGAACGCTCTTCCCCTGGGAATAACTCGCCGACATTCCTTAACCGGCAGTACCCTGAGAAGGCCCTCCCTGTCGGAGTGCACAGGACGATGGGAGCGGCCCAAGAGATAGGAGGAGAACCACTGTAAAACAGTGCCTCCCACTCCCAACCCCCTGAGATGGGGCAGTAGGATGCCATGGTCGATGGTATCAAAAGCCGCTGAGAGATCTAATAGAACTAGGACAGAGGAACATCCCCTGTCCCGAGTGCCAGAGATCATTCACCAGCACAACCAATGCCGTCTCTGTGTTGTACCCGGGCCTGAAACCCGATTGGTACGGATCAAGATAATCAGTTTCGTCCAGGAACAGAGGAAGCTGATGCGCCACCACACTCTCAACAACCTTCGCCAAAAAGCGAAGGTTGGAGACCGGACGGTAGTTATTTAAAACAGCCGGGTCCAGGGCAGGCTTCTTGAGGAGGGGTCTCACCACCACCTCCTTCAAGGCAGGGGGAAAGATGCCCTCCTTCAAGGAAGCAGTTATTACTGCCTGGAACCAGCCTCGTGTCTCCTCCCGGGCCGCATAAACCAGCCAGGAGGGGCACGGGTCCAGTAAACAAGTGGTGGAGCTCAGCCTCCTCATGATCCTGTCCACGTCATTGGGGGAAACAGGGTCAAACTCAGTCCAGATAACATGCTCAAGACCGCTCGATTCCTCCATGTCAGACTCTGCCCAGTCAGAGTCCAAACCGGTCCGGATGTGAGCGATTTTGTCTGCCAGATGATGACTAAACTCCTCAGCCCACCCCTGAAAGGGTTCCTCCCTCATCTCCTGATCAAGGAGAGAGCGAGTCACCCTAAACAGGGAGGCCGGGCAATTATCTGCGGACGCGATGAGGGCAGCGAAGTAATTAGACTTTGCTGTCCTCATCGCCGTGAGGTAAGACCTTGTGAAGGCTCTTAGTCACAATCGGTCAGATTCAGACCGGGTGGACCTCCAACTGCTCTCTAGACCCCGTCTCCGACGCTTCATCTCCCGGAGCTCCACAGAAAACCATGGGGCCCAACAGGATCTGTGCCAGGTCAGGGGTCGCAAGGGTACAACACGGTCGAGTGCCTCGGTGGCAGCCCTTTCCCAGGCCTCCACCAAGGCATCGGCCAGGTTGTGAGGGAGATAGGTAAAGACCCAAGCGCCATCTCGAACCGTTCTGGGTCCCTTAGGCGCCTGGGGCAGAACCACCTGGTCGGTTCCGCAGCCCAGCAGTGGGGGGGTGACATAGCGGAAGACCAGCCGCAGGAGATAATGATTGGACCATGACAGGGGGACAATAGTTGGCAAGCCCCCTCCCAAATCATCCAGCCATTGCCCAGATAGAAAAATCAGGTCGAGAGTGTGACCCCCCCCCATGAGTCAGGCCCTGAATTACTTGGGTCAGGTCCATGGCCATCATGGAAGCCATGAGCTCCTGAGCTAACTGTGACGACTCTCCCAGTGAAGGAAGGTTGAAGTCGCCCAGAACTATGAGTCTGGGAAACTCCACCATCAACCCCGTAGAGGGTGTCGAGCAGCTCGGGTAGGGCCGTTGCCACACAGCTGGGCACCAGGTATGTTAGCAACAGGCCCAACTGAGCCCGAGGGCCACATCTCAGGAGGAGGGACTCACTCCCGCCTATCTGTACAACAGTGGTCTCCCGCAGACATAAGGTCTCTAGTATAACCACTGCCACCCCACCGCCCCTGCCCTGAGCCCGCGGCCGGTGTAGCACACAGAAACCCGGAGGGCACAACTCAACCAGAGGGACACCACCCTCTGGGCCCAACCAGGTCTCTGTAATGCATGCTAGATCCGTGTGTTCAACTCCCGGAAGAGGGGAGCCTTGTTCACAACGGATCTGGCATTAAAATACACAAGCCTGAGCTCAGGGTCCTGATACCCCTCACCCCCGGAGAAAAGGGTACCTCCCAGAGGGTTGAAGCACGCCACCTCTCGAAGACAGCGGGGGCGCGATCCCAGATGTTGATACGGCATTCTGTGTGACCGGCTGCTGCCATTCCCAATCATCGTGGGGATTTGCAACCCCACCCCAGTGCAAACAGAACCAAAAGCCCATACCCCCAACCCCATCTCACCGGGAACCGTTGTAGGCCCAGACTGACAGCCGGTTGATGACACACACCCCGATTCCCTCCCCTCTCTACCATTCCCCCCTCCCTAACCCTTTAAAATAACCAGCTAAAAAACATACCAGGGGCCTCTTAATGCATTTCCACCAGAGGCCCCTATCTAAGCCCAACCACCTCTCTGGGTCCCAACAATTGGGCCCGTCCTTAAGGGAAAGTGAGGGACATGGTGACAGGTCGTATCCAGGAGGGAGGAGCCCCCCTGAGAGCATACAAGTCCGTGCTAGAATATCGAATACAGGCCATAACATAATAAAAACTGCATAGGGCAATAAACCAAATGGATAATTAGATGACTATAGTGATGTTATAGGTCCAGGATATATCTCAGTCCACCAACTCAGTTCAACTCGGCTCTCACCCGAGTCAACCAGGTAGAGCAACCACAGCCATTCTCTCACTGCCACTGAGGAAAGCCCACCTAGGGTGGACTGAGTCCAGAGTACCAGGAAAACCCATCCCACTGATCTCTCACATCAGTGGGTGGTTGATGGCCAGTCCAGACCGCCCTCTCACCATGGCCTGATCCCTGTACCATATCCAACTGGCCATAGGAAGCCTTAGGAGTGGGGACAAATGTTCGTATTCCACCCTGCTCCAACCAACCGGGTGTTAAGGAGGCAGTCCTTCGTGCCAAAACAATATACATCAGCCAATCCAGGGGGCTCAAACCAGGGTGCCCCCCCAACCGAACAAAGCACGAGGGCCATGCCACAGAAAGTCCACAAGCCATTAAGCCACCATCCTCAGCAGAAAAGCGCCCGGCAGCAGTCCCGACGGCAAGGCCACATCTCGGCCGATCTTCGGCCCAGCAGGCCTTCTGAAATGGAGAAGGGGGTCTCCACGCCACCAAAAAGGGCGCCCACCCACTGTTCATGTCTCCGCATAGCAAAAAGCATCCAGCAGCCATCCCAAACTGCAAAGCCACACCCTGGTTGATCTTCGGGCCGGGAGGCCTCCCGAGAGAGAAGGGAGCCTCTGCGCAGCTAAAAACGGGGCCCATCTGCTGTCGATGGAAGCGGCAGCAATCTGAGCGGCACGGCCATGCCTCGGCCGATCTTCGGGCTGAGAGGCCTTCCAGGAAGAAAAGGGAGCCCACCTGCTGTTTATGGAAACGGCAGCGCTCCGAGCGGCACGGCCACACCTCGGCCGATCTTCGGGCTGGGAGGCCTTCTGGGGGGAGAAGGGAGCCCCCCTGGTGTTCCTGGAAGCGGCAGCGCACCAAATAGCAAGGCTACACCTTGGCCGATCTTCGGGCTGGGAGGCCTTCCGGAGGGAGAGGGGAGCCCACCAGCTGATTCATAGAAGCAACAATGCTCTGGATGGCATAACCATGCCTCGGCCGAACTTCGGGCCAGCGGGATTACAAAAAAGAGGAGAGCCTCCACGCCGCTAAGAAGTGGCCCCCGACTGCTGTTAATACCTCCAACTATCCATCGGGTCACCACGCCACGATATATTTGATTCTGCATGTTACAACAGCGGCAAGAATTATATTCACGCAGTATTTGAAAAATGAAGAAATACCATCAGATGAAGAAATAATTTACAAAATACTAGAATGTGCAGAGATGGATAGACTGACTCTGAGGCTGAAAGAAAAAGAAGAAACAAAATATTATCAAACTTGGGACTTATTTTATCGATGGCTAGAGGAAAGAATAAAGGATTATTAACTAAATATGAATTAGCAAATGTAAACTCAGGCAGCACGTTTGTTGCTGCCGGGAACGACTTTCCATCGCCCAGTGCGCTCACACAGGGAGGGCCTCCTCAGGGTGCCGTCGGCTAGACAATGTCGGCTGGCGACCCCCAGGGGGAGGGCCTTCTCTGTGGGAGCGCCAGCCCTGTGGAACCAACTTCCCCTTGAAATCAGGCTGACCTGGACTGACGAGAGGGATTTTTAAAATGTTTTTAATTTTATTATTGGGGCTGCTAGTTTAATTCTTTTTTAACTTTTGTATATTATTGTATTTTTTATTGTTGTTAGCCGCCCTGAGTCCTTCTGGAGATAAACCTAGTTTATATGCATTTTTATAGAACAGAAATAAGGATATGGGTAAAATTTAAAAAGTTAAAAACCAAAGTATCTTAATTTAAAGCTATACCTTGTATTGAGGCATGAACATTTGTCAATAAAGCAAATATGTTCAGCTAAGACAAGGGCTTGTGTTAAAAGAATGGCAAGACACTGATCTAACAGGAGGCCTGTGATGCAATGTAACTTTGGAACTCGGTGGAAAACAGATGCTTCTCCTAGGTGACTAGTTTAATCAGAGCTGCTGACTTTATAGTGTTTTCAAAACCCTTTGCCAAAGATGAATTTCCTGGAGTGGCTAAACTGCAGGTGCTAAAGGCCTGGAGTGGACAGGCTGTCTAGAGAACTTCATGCCACTGTCTCAAAAATGAGCTAACTGCTGACAATAATTGATGAGCCAGAGCAATGCAGCAGAGGGTGCACGTTAGAAATACCCACAATAACAAGAAATGCCTATGTTTTTAAATGTGCAGCCATTTTCAGCAACAAAGAGCTTCCCATATCAAACTGCTGACTCTTTTTTTTTCTTGTCACGAAAACACTTCAGCATACCTCTTAATAACATGAGGTAAATCAAATGGGGGATCAGCTGGAGCTTAATAGCACTTGTCTCCCCTTGGATATCAGGTGTGTGTACTCTGTTTCTCTAGCAGATTAATTTATGGTCTCTGATGAGTCTGTGCCCCTAAAACATGCAATATTAGGGTGATCCTGGAGTTTTCCTGTACAAAGACTTACAAAGGCAATCCCTAACTTGTGCCAAGGATCTTAATCAGTGACTGAACATGTACATTCTGGGCCCGGGCAACAAAAAAATAGCTACCAGTTCTGCGGACCTGGTGCAAACTGGCTGAATCCCACCACTGGGATAGGCTTTATTTGTGACATTTCTGTAGGAAAGAGAAAGAGAGAGAGAGAGAGAAATATGTATTACACCTAACAATTTGGCAGTGGCACAAAGAAAAAATTGTAAGTATATATACAACCCTACTGTCACTTCATCCACAGACCTGAAAAATAAAACCTTTATGTCCATTTCTGTGGAGCAAGCAACACAGTACTAAGTAAAAGCCTTTCTTGGAACCAGTCCTTAAGGCTGTTTGGAATCTATGATCAAATTATCACCACAAGAATCCTATTGGATTATACCAACAATTAATTCTGCATCTTAATACTATGACAAATATATGGCTTGCGATAGCGTTGTGGTGTACAGATAAACCTCTAGGTAGATGGAAGGGAATGATAATCACACATTTCTAATGAAGTAGAAGCCTTTATTACTTATTACCTCCAAGAGGAGTTACTATTTAACTCCTGAGTTATACACTCCAATAACTAGTTGTGATTTGGAATGCGCTTCGGCTGCTTAGGTAATGTGGATAAAAACAAAAAGACAATAAAAATCTGTCTAGAAAAGTATGGGGTAAATCTGCTGCTGCTGCTGCTGCAAAAAAAACCTGCTGGGTCCAAGAAAGGCTTTTATTTAGCACTGTGTTGCTTGCCCCACAAAAATGGGCATAAAGGTTTTATTTTTCAGGTCTGGGGATAAACAGGCGGTAGGGTTCTAAAAAAGAATGGAGAGTGATAAACAAATTCCACCTCTCCCCGAGGGTAAAGCTAGCCAGCATGCTGCACATAAATTAACTAATAAACTGCAATCTGCTAATCTTTCCGCTGCTTTCCCTCATGTTGTTGAATCTAAGCTGTGTGTATGTGTTTGTGTGTGTGTAAACAAGCTTGACCACAAGAACAATACAGCTAGAGCAGAAGTGAAGTATAGCCACAGAAATTGTCTTTCTTGCTCTGGCAGGATGGGCAGATCTCAAGGACAGACCTTTTTGGTCCTGTCAGTTTAAAGAACTGGTGCAGAGAAGTGCTGAAGAAGTGACTATTGCTGAAAAGTCCTGTCTGATTTTAGAAGTTAATGTTTTCTGTAATTTTTTGCTGCCATCTAGTAGCCATCCAGAATTTTGCAGCCCAGATCTGAGAGACCTGATCTTGATCCAAATTTGGGGTCAGGAAGTCAGTATAGTTGGCAAAGAGTTCCATGTCCTCTTTATTTGAGTGTAAATTCCATATGAATTTGTTGGAACTGTGTAACATTATGATATAATTTACGACTTGAGTCTCGACCAATTATCCAATACAAAATCTTTTTTTCTTTAAGTAAATATATGAGAAAGTCTAATATACATGGAACCTTCTAAAATGTATTTTGCATTTCCCAGATGAGATAAAGATGTGTGGGACTTGCACATATTTGATATGCAGATGTTCCTCAAGTCAAGGTAATTTCAAAAACTGAGTTGCACGTAATCCCTTGTGCACTTAATAATAACTGGATTTACAATTATTTGTTAATTGTAAATAATAACATGATTACTGGGATTTTAAAAATGCAGTAATTCACACAAAATCTTCATTATTCCCCGCTCCTTGGTCTTTCTAAATTCCATCCAATTCCATCCTCAGAGAAGGTCATTATATAAAGTTTAAATTCTATCTTTGAGGAATACCTCATTTCATTATCTCTCTGGCCCTCCAAACATATACACATATGTATTAAGTAGTAATTTGGATTCTTTTCTTTAGGACTTGAGCTCTTAGCTGTGGGTTTTCCTAGCATTTCCCACACCATGTATATTAAACAGCCAAGAATATCAGCCTGCTCCTTGAAAGTGACCTGAGACTTCACTCAAATAATTTTGTTGCACGGTGTCAAAACTGTCACATGTTAATGCATCTCTCTCTCTCTCTTTCTCTATTCCTAATGATCCCTGCAACAATTTTAAAGCCAGTGTAACATATTACACACACAAAAAAGAAAAGGATTAAAATTGTGGAAACCTTGCACAGGATTTTCTTTTGCATTTTACCATTAGGTCCTATTCTACTTTTGTGAATTGATGATGCGTCTCAAGGTTTTTATGGGAAATGGAATACTGAATGTGTCTTCTCTTTCTTAGGCAGTCTCAGTAATGAAGAACCCAAACAGGACTATGCTAGCTAAAAATACAGACAGCTATTGTGCTCCAGTACTAATGTTTTGAAATAAGAAAAGAGTGAAGAGGTCAACAATCCTGTTCTTCATGACTGCTGCATCAAAGCATCCAAGATACCTCTTCCCCCTCCACTCCCCCATGCACAATATCTTCTACCTAGTTGCCGATTCTTGCTCAGAAGACAAAACCAATTACTTCCGGAAAATGGCATAAACCAAATGCAGAGCAGAGCTAGTTTAGTTTAGATGCCTTAAAATGACATTCCAATTACCTCCTAGTCTCACTCCTTTGGTTTGGCTTCCTGGACAACAATTATCCTCGCAGCAATAATCTGAAGGCCAAAATTCTGCAGCACCGAAGGATTTTTCAGATCTACGCTCTCAAGGTCAGTCAGCATCTGGGCAGACTAGTGCTAGTTGCCTGAGCTTATTGTGCTGAGTTTTTGGTCACTGACATGGTCCACTTAAGTGCCACTCCTGCATCTCCAGTAAGTAAAAGGCAAAGTTCATCCTTCATAGGGTAGGAATGCCATTTGTAAAGCATTCCTTCCCTCTGAAGGAAGAATGGATGGGTGGATGGACTTAGGGAAGAGCAAGGAAGGCTGAAACAGCAGCAGCTTAGCTCCTCAGCACACTGAGATTTCAACCTTGCTTGGTTCTAACTGTAACCAGGAGTCTATTTTACCCCCTTGCCTTTTGTAGGATACAGAAGGTGAATAATGAAATCCTTTTGCTAATAGTTTATGAGCCATGAGATTGGAAATGTATATGGAAAGACCTGAACGCTGGTCTCAAAACCACTTGAGAGCCTCTTGGAGCCTGCCAGAAGTAACCGTTTAATATCCCCCCCCCCACCTTGAGCACAGGGGAGCAGGGCTAACGATCTTTTCCCAGTTACTTTTTAGCCCCTCAGATACACATATATTGCAAATATCAATGGGCAGGTAAAACCCTTGTCGCGTGCGTGCGTGCGTGCGCGCGCCCTTGGGTCTGCAGCATGTGTTTAATTAATCCGAATGGAGGTACTGGGGGGGGGGAAGGGCAAAAGAAATAAGACCTATAGACTATACACCTCACAGGCCGGTCTTGCCATCACATGTGCGCAGCAGCAGGCGACCCCTTTCATTGTATATTATCGGAAGCCCGCTGAGCTGTCAGTTGGCCGCTGACGTGTCCACCGTCTGGACTCTGAAGACAACATCCAGGGTGTCACTGACAGGAGGGCAGATGAAAGCCCGCCGGGACGTGAAGGGACGCAATAAGCGCAGGGAGGAGAGGGAAAGCGCCCCCCCCCCGAGCGGGTGCTCCAGAACTCACTCCCCAGCCTCAGGGAAAGCCCCCCCCCCGGCGGGAGCGCCCAGCTAAAAGGAAAGAAGCGGCGGGAAGAGAGGCTGGAAGGAAGCAGGAGGGCGTTAGATGGACGGGTGGGGAGGGGAGGGGAGGGAGAGACAAATGGCCCCAGAAGAAAAAACAAGAGAAGGGAAAAGGGGGCTCCAAGAGGCAAGGGCGGTTTGAAAAAGGAGCAAAGTTGATAGTTAAGGCGAGAGGAGGAGAACGTCTCGAAGTCTTCGCACTTCTCCAGGAAGGGGGCGGGGGGGGGGAGGTCGCTTGAGGCAAGCCCCGCTCTGAGGAGAGCGGACATTTCCCGGAGAGTCAGGGCCTCCTGACGTCCGGCGGCATCTCAGTCACTCACACACACCCCCACCTCCCGCCACTCTCTAAGCCAGACAATCCCCAGGCTTTCTCAGGGCGCACAGCCGGGTGAGAGCTTCTGCGGATCGAACTGCCCAATTCGCAGAGACGCAGTGGGTCGCCCTCCCACCCACCCCGACGGGTCATTCCCTGCCTGAGGGAGGAAGGAGAAAAACTCTTGCCGAGCGCCAGGGCTCTGGGCTGTATCCTGAGCAACCGAGGCCATCATTGGCCTCGGAATCCATAGGCCTTGGTGATGAGGGAACGCTCCCACCCCACCCAAGTGCCCGGCTTGAAGCCAATGAAGGGGCGAGGAATTTCTCCGCCAAGCCGTCAACGATCTCGTTCTACCACCCTGCAATCCTGGGGTGGGGGGGGGGGAGAGCGTTAGATTCCCGCGCAACTTTATTGACCACCTTTGACATTAGCCTGTCCTGTTGCCACTTGATGACGCGTCCTCACGTTTAGTCGACGCCGAGGGGCGCTTTTTCTCTGGGAGCAGCTATTGGAGCAAAAGGTCAGAGGAAAGTGGGTGAAAGCTCCACTTACATTGCATCCATTTTGCAATGGCAAAGGGTTTTTTTTGGGGGGAAAACCGTAAACAATACTGGACTTTACAACAATTTTGACTATCCCGATGCCCAGGTTTGAAAGGCTCGGGAGTTTCAAAAGCGGATCCGCACCAGAGGTGCTTCGTAGCATATACGCGACCTGCCTCTTCTATTCCAACCATAATCCCCCTCCTCGTCCAATTAATAACTTTTTTTAATAGAGTGCGACCGCTGGTAACCCTAGCCAGGTCTCAGTAGCCCAGGCAAGCCAATTCCAAGCATATGTGGGCAATTAAGAACCCACCAGCGCCCTAACAACGCACAGTAAACATAAGCACAATTACCGCCGAACTAAATCCTTTGCTACAGTACACCCACACTTTTCAGCCCTGGCAACTGCCTGGGGGGGGGGGAGGTTAATCTTCCGAAGAGAAAGGGGGGCTCCCTGCGCAAAATTACGCCTTCTCTTCTCATTTGTTAGCTGATTCCATCAAAAAGTTCGCTATTTATAGGCTACACACATGAACCTGGAGGAACGCAAACCCTCCCGTGTTTGTTCCCTTTTTGCAAAGTGACCGGTGCCGCAGCTTTTGATTGCCGTTCGGGCAGCCGGAGCGGCGGAGAGGACGAGCTGCAATCAAAGCAGGCTCGAGAGCAGATCTCCAGCTGCAGGGAGTCCGGGCAGAGCGCTCGCAGCACAACCTTGTGAGTACCGTACCGCGATCCCCCCCTCCCCTCCCCTCCCACACACACTCCCAGCACAATTTGTAAGGTTCGTTTAGGAAAACCCATTGTGAAAGAGAAAGAGGGGAGCCTGGAAAAAGAAAGACGAAAGAGACCGTGAACTCGAGGAAGACAGACTTCGAGTAGGCGGAACAGGGCTGAGATTGAGCCCCGCCGTGGTCGCGGGGGGTCCCTCAGATTCAATTATCCGAAGAGTGGCGCTTAGCGATTCTCCCTAAAGTCAGGCAGGGTTGGGTTGCTCCGTCTGGGAATCAAAGCTGAAGGGAAAGGAATCTTTGCGATTCCCAAACAGAAGTGATTGGTGGACAGCTGCCTCCCAGGACGGTCGAGAGAGGCAGATACAAAAGCACCCCAAAGAAGAGGAGTCTACTTTATTTTGTTCTGATGTAGACAGAGGGCCCTAGAGAGCCCCAGGAAGACTGAAAACCTTAGCTATTGCTCTCCACCACCCCACACACGCACGCCTCCCCACCCCCCATGGATATGACAGTTGTTAAAAATTTCTAATATTTCCTTCTCGGGCATTCCTTAAACGGCCTAACCATAAATTAATCAGATTCCCGCTTGAGTCGGGCTAAAAACCCGGTTTGCGCGTGGGAAAGAGCGGAGGGGATGCAAACCTTGCAGGGGCCGGGAAATGCCGCTTTGGTCGAGGCGGGCGTGGGGTGGCAACCAACGGCCAGCCAGACAGCGAGCCCTGTACTGGGGAAGAAGGGACGGGGTGGAGGGGGGGGGGCTTTTTTGCTAGCCGAAAGAGCCGGACTAGCAGCGCGCTTGAGCCTGGGCCTAAAGCCCACCCAGGCAGCAGCGGCGGGGGGGGGGGTGTCGGGATCCCAGCCCGGTTCTTAAGAGCAGAGGAGCGACAGGGGCGCCCGGGTGCTTCTCTGCCCGCCCTTGCACGGTCTCCGGCTCCAGGTCCGGGCAGCAGCTCCCGAGATGGACATTCCGCGAGGGAGGAGGAGGAGGAGGAGAAGCGAGCGTGTGTGTGTGTGTGTGTGTGTGTGTGTGTGGAGTTTCTCCGTGCCTGGGCGCATAGCGGAGGGGCCAGCGCAGTCCCAGAAAATAGCAGCAGCGACTTGCTGGGGCTCCGCTCGAACTTTGCTGCCTCCAGTGGAAAAAGTGACTTCGATCCAGGGCCATTTATAGGCGACGGAAAAGCCTCCTTTCCCGCGAGCGGCGGCCGAGCGAGCAGGCGGCCTTTCAGCTTCCCCGCCGCCCCCTGCGAGCCCTCGCCTCGCCTCGCCTCGCCTCTCTGGCGGGTGGGGAGGGCGGCCGTCGGGCAAAACTTCTATTTCGCTAATCTTTTTCAAGATCGTAGCGCGAGGAACCCGGTGGATCACAGGGAAGATAACGGGGAGACCTTATTTTAAAATGGGGGGAGGGTGTTATCTAGGGTTAAATGCATTTCCCCCCCCCATATAATTGAACCGGTAGAGATATTAACCCATTTTTCAAAAGTCTTCTAGAAATAAGGCTGTATGGTCCCTATTTTGCATTTTGTCCTCACTTCTTTTTCATCAGGTTTTCTAAAGAAGGAAAGTTAATATTCGTAATTTATTCAGTACCTTGGGGGCAGATGCTCTCTCTTGAAACAAAGAGTTCTCCAATTTCACTTCCAATCTCTCCATACTGTTTATTATTTTTTTCTTTTGATATTTTTTTCCACATCAAAATTTGAAGGGTAGTGTAAGAGACATACTGTCAAAAGAGAAATAATGTCACAAACCTAGGAGGTGGTTGGGAGAGTATTCCTTATATAATATTTGAAAAGGGGAGACAACATTAAAACATTTACACCATTACTATTTAACGGTAGAAAATCAAGAGTTTTAATTGTTTGGCCCCAATAAAATATTTTTTTCATTTACAGTACAGTTGCAGTAGAGCTCAGACAACTGAAATTATATACATTCAGATCTTTGTTCTATATTCTGCTTAATCTGAGAAGCTACTCAAAGGTGATTAAAAATTAAACTTGGCTTTGAAATTAGTTTGGCATATCTGAAGTTTTGTCTTTACTGAAAAGTTGTTTTGGGAAAGTACACGGTTATTTCCTAACTAACTGAAATGTGATGAAATCAATTTTGTGTTTTTAGGCTCTAATTTTGAAAAGAACTTCTATATCCAGCCATTTCTATGAGATTTTACAAAATATCAAACCCTCATTTTCCTAGTGGCATAACATCATAGTTTCTTCCAAGTACTTTGCAGCCTATTCAGGGCGAAATCCCTAAAGTTGTGAATAGTAGATATATCTTCTACATGTAAGTTAGGAGGATAAAAGAAGTTTAAAAAAATAATCATTCCCAAGCATAGATTGAATGTTTGAAGTAAAAGGAAAGTAAAAGAGTGATAGGAAATACTTTCATTATACAATATCCTTTATTTTCTTTCTTAGTGGATGATACTAAGAACTGCAAAAGGCCAAACATTCCTAAAAAAAATCTTACAGTCTGTTTACATAGATTTCAAGTTAATTCTTTATAGGAAAAGTACAACTAATCATTAAAGTATTAGTTATTAAGAGTTAATTTCCTGAACCTATGTAGGATGTTGTTCTCTACTGTTAATTATAAATTTATTGGAATGATTATCATGGTAAACATAATGAAACTGGAATATTCTGTGTGCCTTCCCAGAAAACACTCCATGTGGTTCAGAACATTTAGAATAATATTTTGTTTATAATTGTATAATGCAGTTTCTAGTAAGTATGATTTCTCATTATTTACTTAGTCAATATTTTATTTATTATTTATGTATTATTTCAATGTATTTGACCACCCATTTTACATTTGTAACTCTGGACCACTAACAACTGTTAAAAACACCATGAAATTAGGCATAACTGTAGAAAGAATACACACACACAGACACACGTGTGTGCGCGCGCATGTGTATATGTATACACAAACACACAGAGACACACAGTATATAACTGGTAACTGAATTATCTGATTACTTTCAGCTAAGCGTTTTCTCCTGAGAAGTACTATTTTGAATAATAATAATAATAAAGTGATGGTCCAATGGCTTATTTACCAAAAATGCATGTTTTATATTGCATCATTTAAGCAATAAAAATATAGGTGTTTAAGCCAATCAGTATTTATTTCTGAAATGTAGGGATTTGCTCTTCCTTAAATTTTTCAAACAGAACAACTTTTAGTACTGTTAGTTGTGTAGTAGGCTGCCTCTTTCAGCATGTGTGCATTTCTTATGTGGATTTAATCCCTGACAACTAGATTCAGTTTGATCCAGATAAGAGCCTCTAATTCCACCAAACCGTCTTCCAGTTTTCCTTCCTCAGCAGAATTCAAGAGTCTTCACATATTAGTCCAATCTTCACATATAGCCCATTGTTTTCCCTTTAGCCCTTCCTCAAACTACTCTTTCTATCTAGAACTGTGTTGTATCATTTATCTCTTTTAATATTTCCATGCTTTCTCTCTTCCTCATTCTCTTACCTCTTAAGACCCTGGGTTAAGTTTTTCATCCTATCTGATCATTACTCAATCAGATTGACAGTAGATTATCACCACTGTCATAGTGGTCTTTCTATTCTTGTCCATTTGAGCGGGAAATTTCATCCCACTTTTTTTTCTTCCTAGTTTTTCCCCATTTTTCTCTTTTCACAGATCAACCAAGTGTTGATCCATTAGTTACATGTTGCATGGCAAAATACTTTTAAAAGTACCCGCTTTTTCAATTTCTGATAAAAATTAAATTTCTTTAGAAACGTTATTAATGGGCCTCATATACTATTGGTTAAATATCAGCCTGTATTCAGTTTATACATGTTAGGGCTATGTTCTCTTGGCACAATAAAGAGGACTAAAAATGTAGGTTTCATGAGAAAAGCCCTCTATACATTTTTAAATTTGAATTAAAGATTTTAATAGGTGGGAAAGGCCATTTCATTGTAAGTGTATGAGTCATAATGTGTACACATCTCCCAGGTGTCATGAGATGATATGCACTTAATCTGAATCTTGTAAATGATAAAACATGGGCAGAGAAGCATCTTTGCTGAAATTGTAAATAAAGAGGGCAAAGATGCTTCATAGAGATTAAGTGGTCCTGGATGAAGGGAAAATGTGAACACAAAAGGTGAGAAAAAGCACGCACATTGTTTCATTGTGAAGATTTAAACACGGCTTTAGTTAAGGGACAGAAATCTCTGTTTGTTTAGAATTGGTAGCATTTTCTTCAGAATATAAATTATCTTTTAGTTTGCTGTTGTGGTCTCTTGACTTTGTAACTAGAGATAGTTCAGCACATAATATTCAGATTACAATAAACAGAATTTTCAGTGAAAGAAAGGGTCCGATGTCTTTCTGGTACCACTGCTCACTTTTTCAGCCATGTCAAAAGATGTATTAGATAACATAGAAATGTCAGTATTGTTACCTCCCTCCCTTTCCTTGTTCTTCAAAATTATGCATGTACTTTTCATACTAAAAACGTATGTGTGAACCAATATACTATATGCTATTAAACAAATAGAGAAGAAAGTAGTCAAGGATAGTTTTCAAAAGCAAAAGTTAGAATTTCACAATAATTTTAAATTTTAACTAAATACATTTCTTACCTATTTCAACTGTCTTACATACTAGAGAATCAGAATACATGTTATTCAGTGCCATATAGGCAGAACTTCCAATTTGAATCAGAGAGAAAAAGAAGATATAAATAGAAATACAGGGGAAAACAGGAACTCATTTAGAACATCTCCTACCAGCTTTTCTCTTACTTGCATGTTCATTTTAGCAGCTACAGGAAAAAAGATACTTCTAGTCTTGTTTTCATTAAATATTCCATATATAAACTGTTTTAAAAGCCATTTATCTTTCTCTTATTCTCAACCCCACACACTTTTGCTGTGAGTATGCTATTCCCAATATTAACTCTTAGTGTCATTTGCGTTTCAAACTACTTTGTTGTAATCCTATTTAAAACTTGAAGTAATTGTACAGAACTATAACTTTGAAATAATTTAATTGGATAATAGGAGTAAAAAAAACTATTTTTCCTTCCTTCCTTCCTTCCTTCCTTCCTTCCTTCCTTCCTTCCTTCCTTCCTTCCTTCCTTCCTTCCTTCCTTCCCTATTAATTTTGTATATTTGCTGTAAAAATTCTGGTAAACTACTTAGAAGCAGGAATATGTCAAGGCCATAACCGAATCAGTAAAAACCATACTGCTTAGGAATTTTACCTCAAACAAAGCAGAGTATGGCATCAGTAATTCAGCACAAAAAGTACAGGTTCTCTTTGACTTAAGAACTGTGAAATTAAGATAGCTATTAAAAATGAAGCAAACCCCCAAAACCTAAGAGAAGGTAAAAACATAGATCTATAGAACTTTTTCAAAGTGCAAAAAGGTAAGAGGGAGAGAGGGAAGAAGGTAAAGGAAAGATGAGAAAACTGGAACACAAGAGAAAGAAAAAGGATTCTTTTTTTAGAATGAACAAAATTGATATTGAAAACTAAAGGAGAAGGGAGCACTCCCAGTGTCTTTTCCACTGACTTTGCACTACTGGAGTGGGTGATTGGGGTTCCAGGCCAACTGCTGATGAAACTCTATAAGCCCTGTTTCAGTTGGGGTGGACATTTCCAAGAGAGTCAGAGCCACCTGGTGCTAGGGCAGCGTTCCAGTCATATACACCTCCTGCTGCTACAAAGTCAGACAGTCTGCAGCATTTCTCTGCTGGATAAGAGTCTCACCAAATGAACTTGCAAATTCACAGAGAATTTGGCATCTGACTTATCACTTTTCTCTGATGGGTCAGCACTTCCTTGCCTGGCATCTATGACAGCTTCCTGCCAGAGGGAGAAGGAAATCCCTTGCAGAGCTTGATCCTCGAACCTCGAACCAAACTCTCAACTTCTAAAAATACAGTATAGATCAGAGTCCTCCCTAAGTTTCAGTATCTTAGAATCAACAAACACCCCCCCCCCAATGAATGAAAAGGGCAGGAACTATAGAGTTAGAATCACACTCGAGCTAACAGCAACTTCCTTCCTGTCTGGCTAATAATAGGTGCATAGCAGTATGTTATATATTTATGCTTCACAGTTCCAGAACAATGGTCCAGTTGTACATTAATATCTGTTCTCCCCCTTCACATCTTGCGTGCATTACAATAAGTGCAATTATGAAGGATTAGGCTAGAAGAGGGGTGTTAAACTCAATTTCATTGAGGGCCGCATCAGCATTGCAGTTGCCCTCAAGGGGCCGGGTGGGCGTGGCCTGGGTGGGCGTGGCCTACTGGGTGGGCATGGCTAGAGTGCGTATGGCCTACTGGGTGGGCATGGCCAGCTCTACATCGTTCGCATCAAGGGTCCCTGTGGGGGCCTGGGCAGGAGTGGGACAGATCTGAGGGTCTCTGGCAGAAGGAGGGTCTCTGGGCCAGGGCCAAGGCAGTGGGGGCTGTTCCCTCACTGTTTCCAGGATGGCTTCGCGGGCCACATGAAACCACTTCGCGGGCCGGATCCGGCCCCCGGGCCTTGTGTTTGACATGTCTGGGCTAGAATTATAATAGCCATATGAGGTACAGTCAGCTATGCTGACTCAGGAATTCTGGGAGTTGAAGTCCATGAGTCATAAAAGAGCCAAGGTTGCCTACCCCTGCCCTATACCATTTCAGACAAATGGTTGTCCAATCTCTGTTTGAAAACCCCCAGTGATGGAGCACCCACAACTTCTGAAGGCCAGCTATTCCATTGGTTGATTGTTCTCACTGTTAGAAATTTTCTTCTTAGTTCTAGGTTGCTTCTCTCTTTAGTTAGCTCCCATCCATTGTTTCTTGTCTTGCCTTTTGGTGAGTTGGAAATTAAGTTTGACCCCATCATCTTTGTAGGAGCCCCTCTGATATTCACTCCCATTTTACAGATTGGAAAGCCACACAATGATTTCAATTAAATCAATATAAGATCTGAATGCATCTCTTCAGAGGTTCAAGTCCGAGGCCCCCCCCCCGCCAAGCAGTCCATCAAATTTTACTTTGATTCTCCTCCACCCTTTAGATTTTGGGTCTATTGATACATTTCAGTGTGATTGTCCTGCCGTGTTTTCCCAGATTCAACAAGAGCAACCAGAATACTGTCGCATAGCAAAAAGTTTATTCCATTAGCCACTGCCCCTCTAACCCTTCCCCCACTGCCAGAATGGCATCAGATCTATTTTGATCCTTCTGTTATTGCTTCCTGTAGGATAAATCAGGGATACCCCAATTATTCTTGGCTTCCTAATCCAATTTTATTTTTAGAAGTGTTGGGTAAGAAAAAAAAGTGTTTTAATAAATATAGCCAAGCTAGAAGTACCACAGTCATGAATCACAATGGTTCAACCAGATGCCAGAAGCACATCTGGGAACTTTCCAAGTCTTCTCTCTAGGGGCCCAAGGGAGAACAGACAAAGGTTATACAAGGGAAGGTTACAAGGCAGAGAGGCTGTAGCTGCAAAGATAGGAAGGAATGCTTTGTATGAGTTAAAAGCTGGGCTCCCTAATAATCTGTAGACACAGTTAACAAAATCTGGGGAAACTCACAACCCCCCAAATAACTTCACTGAACTTCCCTCCGTTTTCCCGTCCTTAGTTCATATAGGTTAAAGAACAACAGTGTTCTTTGTATGTTTTTAAAAGCTGGGATCTGTAGACATGAGAACAACAGTTGGCAAAATCCGGGAGCACCCCAAAACCCCAAAATTACTTCACTGAACTTCCCTCTGTTTTCCTGTCCTTAGTTCAGATAGGTTAAAGAACAATAGTGTATGTGTGTGGTCTGGTGGTGATAAGTGTGACTTTACATTCCCTTCTTGATGCTTCCCACAATTCAAGCTCCACTCCCAGCTTCATTCAGACTCTGCAGACCTTTTTCACTCTTCCATTTAAAACTTTTGCAGTAAAAAGTTATCCTCAGTTTCAGGAACACAGGACCAAAGAGAAAATTTGTCGCCTATGTGCTGTTGGGGGGTGGGGGAACAAAACAAAACAGATACACTCAAGATAATGGAGGGTTTCACCTTAAAACAATTCCTCCTCTTTCATTTATAGTGCAAAAATACAGTTTGCTAGAACCTTGAGTCTAACCAATCTTCTCGCATTTGTTCCCCTATCTCAAAGTATCCCGGACTGCATCGTTCGCACCTCTTTGCCGCGGAAACAGCCCCGAGGAGGACGACCTCCCCCCCCATCAAGGCTAGAACTGCAGAGGTTCCGGGCCGAGGCAAGTTGCTCATCCCAGAGTCATGTGAGTACCCGCTCCGCCATCTACCGCCGGATCTTGCGCTGACTTCTCTGCGGCTCGCGCTCCTGCTTGACTTCACTGCTACTTTCCTTCCTTGCGGCGCCCTTTTCGAAACGGCGCGGCTACTGGCTTTGAACGAGTCGAAAGCCATGTGGCTGAGAACAGAGCAGGGAGAACGGAGGTGGATGGAGAGGAGGGAAGAGAGAAAGTTGGCGAAGCCAACGCCTTGGCCAGAATTCACACCGGCTTAGAATTAGCCTAACATTGTCGCCTAACTTGCAACAAAGTTTGCAGTTTCCAAGAGCAGAGCTTTTCACTACTTACAGGACTGGGGGAACTACTTAAAACTGAACGTCACAGGGCTGGGGGGGGGGGTAGAAACCACAACCTATCAGAGTCTTCGGAGAAAGCAGCCGCGGGATGGGAGCTACCGGCACGCAAACATTTCAAGCCAAAGGAGCCCGGTCGATTTCTTTAAAAAAAGGAAGAAGGGGCATTAAAGCGCTTCTTTCTAGGCGAGGGGGGGCACAAAGATGCTCACAGATTGCACCCTGCCGGTCTTGCTCCTCGCGCATATTGCAGGTTTGCGCGTGGGAAAGAGCGGAGGGGATGCAAACCTTGCAGGGGCCGGGAAATGCCGCTTTGGTCGAGGCGGGCGTGGGGTGGCAACCAACGGCCAGCCAGCCAGCGAGCCCTGTACTGGGGAAGAAGGGACGGGGTGGAGGGGGGGGCTTTTTTGCTAGCCGAAAGAGCCGGACTAGCAGCGCGCTTGAGCCTGGGCCTAAAGCCCACCCAGGCAGCAGCGGCGGGGGGGGGGCGGGATCCCAGCCCGGTTCTTAAGAGCAGAGGAGCGACAGGGGCGCCCGGGTGCTTCTCTGCCCGCCCTTGCACGGTCTCCGGCTCCAGGTCCGGGCAGCAGCTCCCGAGATGGGCATTCCGCGAGGGAGGAGGAGGAGGAGGAGAAGCGAGCGTGTGTGTGTGTGTGTGTGGGGGGGGTTTCTCCGTGCCTGGGCGCATAGCGGAGGGGCCAGCGCAGTCCCAGAAAATAGCAGCAGCGACTTGCTGGGGCTCCGCTCGAACTTTGCTGCCTCCAGTGGAAAAAGTGACTTCGATCCAGGGCCATTTATAGGCGACGGAAAAGCCTCCTTTCCCGCGAGCGGCGGCCGAGCGAGCAGGCGGCCTTTCAGCTTCCCCGCCGCCCCCTGCGAGCCCTCGCCTCGCCTCGCCTCGCCTCGCCTCTCTGGCGGGTGGGGAGGGCGGCCGTCGGGCAAAACTTCTATTTGGCTAATCTTTTTTTAAGATCGTAGCGCGAGGAACCCGGTGGATCACAGGGAAGATAACGGGGAGACCTTATTTGAAAGACTCGTTATCAAATGAAATAGTTCCCTGCCCAGCAGGGTTTTTTTTTCCTTTTCCTCCTTAGCGATGCACTGCCAGTAAACAGGGTGAGGGCATTTGGTACGATTGGTAATAATGTCTTTCCTGCGGTATAGAAATCTAGCTGCCAGGGCCATGCATTATAAACTTTAAGTTTTACATTTTAGTGGGATGCTAAAACAAGATGGGTTTGTGAGTAGTCTTTTCTCAAAGTTGAAGGAGACAGGATGGAAGGTAAGCGTGTCACTTGAAGTATATAGAATAGTTAATGGTGTTCTCTGTTTTATCAATACAAAGCTGAAGGTGACAGCAAACAAGGAGAAATAATAAAGCAAATTGCATAGTTTCTTCAAAAAGAAAAAAAAACCAGCTTAGGATACACAGGCAAGGAACAAGATTTTGAGGTCATGTCCCCACTTGCACCTACCTAACTATGGCACAAACATGTCCTTGGCAAAGCCTGTTTTCTGCTTTGACCCAGTGAGTTTGCCTTTATCTTGTCCGCAGCCAATGGTCTAAATTGTCCTTAGCTGGACTGGTGTTAAAATAATATTTTCTCCTTTGTTCCAACAGCGTACAAGGGCAGCCTCAAGGTGTGTAAGATCTGTTAGGCTTTGTCACCTTGGAAGAAAGTCAGGTGACTGGCACTAACTGTAAATAGAAGCAGGATAGTGATCAGAAGTGGGAACAGCAAATTTCATGCCAGTACATTTTTCTGCCAGCTGAAGAATAGGTGGATAGCAGTGTAATTCAGCAGAGGAAAAGGCCTTTAGACTCCATTTGGAAGAAGATTTTTTTTTCAATCCTCCATCCCAAAGATAAGCTAAGAATTGTCCCTTAGTTCTTACTTAGCAACAGAAAGTCAATGTGTTCCAATATTTGTTCAAATTGCAGTAATTTTTGTTCTAAGTACTGTGTTCTGCAGAGCATATAATGCTATTTCAGATTTGCCCAAACATGAGTGAAGGGTTAGTCCAGAATTGTAGCAGGCAAATATTATGGGGTGGGTGACATGTACCCATTAAGCCTCCATTCTTTTGTCAGCTTCCAAAAGAAAGTCACAAAAATGGCTTAGTTTTCAATATACATCTTTTGTGCTTTTTAAATAAATATACTTTTTTTTACTTTTAAGTATCTTTGCAAACTTTTGAACTATTTCTTGTTTCTTCTCGAATTAATGTTAATGACTTACAGACAAATGTGAGTTATCTCCATTGAAATATGTTACCACATGACCTTGGACAACAGGAAAGTACTGTTGGAAGGTATATGTATCCATCGCTTGCTGACATGTGGAATCAGCCCAACCAACCCCAATCTTTAGTTATTACGTGCAATCCCGTTATTGGGGGCAATTTTACTGTACCTATATTGTGTGTTGAGCAGATGATCTTTAATTTGTAATAAAGTGTAAAGAACCAAAGAGATAACCTTGTAGAACGTAAGCGGAGACTGTTAACAAAATATGAATTAAGCCTGGGAAGGGAAGAAGGCATTAATAATTTCAAATGATTTTACTTTAACTCTCTTTGATATAAAAAGGAGCAAATGAGAAAGGCTGCCGGGCTTTCAAGTTGGTGTTACTCTAGTTTATATCAATAGAATTACTGTATTTCTTGTGGTGTTTTTCCTGAACTGGCCTTCCTGAAAGGGCTGACAGCAATCTCTCTACATACTGTATCTTCGCCAAAGTCATCTCTGCGATTCCCTATATAAGGTTACCTCCAATAAAAAAAATATTTCACTTTTCAATGGTTAGTTCTTATTTTACATACATGTTTGAAATACTCTGCCAATTCTTCTCCATTTCCTCCATCCCTTTTGATCTGCTTTCTAAAACTTGATTTCCCTGCAGAAATTCATCACTTCTTGAAAGCCTTGTCCTTTCTAATTATTATTCCTCCTCCTCCTCCTCCTCCTCCTCCTCCTCCTCCTCCTCCTCCTCCTCCTCCTCCTCCTCCTCCCATAATCTCCTTTGGTTATTCCTTTTTAAAATCAGTTCCTAAAAAGCCATCCTCTTTCCAATCACTTAAAATTTCCCCTTCCAAGGCAAATGGCAATTTCAAAGGGTGATTTTCATCTCTGTGTTTTAAGACCTTTAACACCTGAATCAGAAGAACAGAATTACACTGATTCTATCATCAACAATCCATTTCTACATGTTAGTAAACTTTTTAGTGTGACCATTCTGAATTAATTTGGGTTTGGAATATTGGGCTTTTCAGACATTTAAAATTACAGAATGATACAGCACTGTGTCCTCTCACATTTACAACTATAACTTTGTATAATTATTAAGATATCTAATTAGGTCTGTTGGATGTTCTAAGTTGTGTGGTGATGCACATATAATCCAATGGGTTCAGATGAAAAGACATGGGTGAAGCGACATTTAGTAGGATTATCATAAGGTATTCTTCATTTAATCAGGGAAAAGAGTTTGGGAGATATTAACACTTAGAAGAAATAAGTGCAAAGGTCTCTTCATTTTTCCAGCTGCTACTTTTACATTTATGTAACTTTATTTTGAAGGGTGGTGTACAAAACTTTATTTAGAACTTATTGATGGCTCACCATAAGGGATGTGGAGCATTTTGTTGTGAAATTTTTCAAAAGAAGCTCTTCTTTTAAAAAAAAAAGTTCAATCATAAAGATCGACTGGAATGTAAAACAGGACTCCACATTCCTCATTTTATGTCCCAAGGCACAAAAGTAAGATGAATATTCTCCTTCCCTTCCCCCATCAACCCCTCCACAAAAACCAAACAACCCCCCCAAAACCAAGTGAATTATTGTAGAAGTTTCTATAGCAAGCAATGCCAATAATAAAGAAGCATACTTTTTGCAATTTACTCTGCCTTTATTGACTCAACAATCATGAACTGAGCACAGGAATGGTTTCAATCAAATATCACAAATGAGCAATATATAAAACTCTCCTCTGATGTTTATTTGAGGCATTTTACAATTACACATGCATTTTTTATATTTGGCAATGTGCCTTTAAAGCCCAGCAAATGAACAAAATAACACTGCCTTTTTATTTTGGGAAACCTGAAATTTCAAAAGCATAGCAACCTGTTTGAAAAGGCCAGATTTTAACCCCTGAATACTTAATACTTGCAATTTTTATATTTTTTTCCAACTTTTGTAAATGAGTCCATCCTACAGTTTGTGTTTCCCTCCTTATTCTTGCATAGTGTCAAATCGACATTGAGACCCCCGTACACATGGCTCCAAATGACCATGTTTTTTTAAAGGTTTTGTCACGTCTTTAAATGTAACAAATAGGACTGCATATGTTAATATTGGCTAAAGGGGGCAAAGCTAGATATAGCAAAAATAACTTAAAAGAAAAAAAAAATGTAAAGAAAGGTATTCTAGACAGAGGCAATGGGATTTTTCACACAATAATTAAATAATTTCTTGTATAAAAATCTAGTATTAGTGGAAAATCTATGCGTTACTGAATTGCCAAAGAGCATGTAATGAATTACTGCAAAACCTTCTTAAGAGAAGAGGTGGGTATTCTGAAGGATAAGAACTTCAAAGTGTACCATTAATCATATGCTAGTTGTATGGAGGAGTTTACCAAGTGCTATAAATTGCTAATAATTGCAAATGTGTGGTATGGAAACAAAACATTGCTGATACCTTTGTTGGCTTGACAGTTGGACATTTTCAAATATTTGCATCACACTGTTGAATATGGCTGATGCCCCTGGAGAAAAGATCACTAACTTAGTTTTTGAATGAACACTCTGTAAATTTTAGTAAGAATGCCAGATATAGACACATACGGTAATTTAAATGCATATGGAATTTTAAATCTTTTTTTTAAAAAATAAAAGTTTTATATGTCTGAATTGAGGCCCTGCAACACACACACACAAAAACACACACACACAAATGTACAAAATTCAATATGCCATGTGGTAGGAGAGTTGCAGATTGTATCTATTTTATTTCCATCAGTTTGGATTAACAAAGAAGAATGTGGTTCAGCAGAAAACAGTAATCAGCAAGAACCTTTAAAGCAGATGTCTTCTTACTTGGCTCTTTTATGACTTGTGGACTTCAATTCCCAGAATTCCTCAGCCAGGCACACAAGTCATAAAAGGGCCAAGTTTGGAGACACCTGCTTTAAAGTTAGTCAACCATTTTTTGTCTAGTACAGGGGTCATCAACCTGAAACAGTGAAAGAGCCACTCGGAACCGGTTCCCTCACAAAAGGAAAAACTGGGAGCCGCAAAAAATGTGTGCACATGCGCGTACATGCGCGCATGCACAGAACAGGGTTTGACTGAAGAGTGGAGCCAAGGCGAGATATGCACCTACCCTGCATATTTGAATTGATTGGTTAAACTTTTTTAGTCCCACTTTTTTTTGGGACTGCACATGGCAGAGGACTGGGAGCCGCAGGAGATGGCTGAAAGAGCCACATGCGGCTCCGGAGCCGCGGGTTGCAGACCTGTGGTCTAGTACATCTCGACTTATGATCACAATTTCTGTTGCTAAGTGAGTTTTGCTCCATTTTATAACCTTTCTTGCCAGAGTTGTTAAGTGAACCATTGCAGTTGTTAAGTAAGTAACATGGTTGTTAAGTGCACCTGCCTTTCCCATTGACTTTGCTTGTCAGAAGGTCACAAAAGGGGATCACAAGACGCCGGGACACGGACGCCATCTTAGACATGAGTTAGTTGTTTCTAATCTGAGGTGTGCTCTGAAAAACCAAACCAAACCAAACCACACAAACCACACAAAAAACAACCAAACTCAGAGCACACCAAGGACCCCTCATTTCAACCTGGACCACAAATCTTCCCCTTTATTGATGTTTCTGTGTTTCTATTCTTTAACACACAGATCTAGTGAGCCCCCCCCAAAAAAAGTGTACAGTATGGCTAATCTAAACTAGGTATGTTTATATATATAATAGAAAGTAATGCTATTATTTTTATTTTTACACTTTATTATGAGTTGTTGTTGTTTTATCTTGGGGTTGTTTTATCTTTGGTCTTTTAATTTTCTTGGGGTTTTTAGCACTGTATTTCTATTGTTTTTAACTAGGGCAATTGTTTAATCTTTTTTAATGTTTGTATTTGCTATTTTATTCTGCCCTGTGAACCGCCCTGAGTCCTCAGGGAGAAGGGCGGTATATAAATGTTATTAAATTAAATTAAATTAAATTATAATAGAACATGATTATTGTTAGTCCCACTGACCCCAAAAAAGTTTCCATCTGTGTAATCCATTATGGATCGTTATTTAATTCTTTGGACAGTGCAACGGAAGGTGAGATATATCATACACCTAATTGATTCTGAGGACTGGGACCATTCCGTTTCAAGTTAGACATTCCAAGTATGAGGTCATTTATTCGAAAACTCTCCAGGGTTGAAATTATATTTTTATCCCATATAATCTATAAACCTACTAAAGCAAAGCAGGAATGAGACATTACAAAGGTGACAGCAATAAATTATCTATATATTACATCACTTTGCTATGTGTAGCATAATATAATTGTTGCTGCATTCAACTTATTATCTCATTGTTTTAATCTGCACAGCTACATTTTCCTTTCACATCTTGGTTGCCAATGCTTTGTGCCTTTTTACTCAGTCTTCACGGCATAGTTAAAATTGCTGCTTGCTCTTTAGCAACGACAACACTGCTAAGGAAGTGAGATGAAGCAACTGCCTGGCTTGTTCTTAGATTGTGGTTTGCTGTTAGATGGTGTCTATGTGCATAGTAAATGCGGCAAACTTTTGGAAACTTATTTGCAATTTTAATCCTCCACAGCTTTGAACCAGAGTTTAGACAATCTTAGCCATGTTGTTGTTAGCTGCGAAGTCATGTCCGACCCATCGCGACCCTATGGACAACGTTCCTCCAGGCCTTCCTGTCCTCTACCATCTTCTGGAGTCCATTTAAGCTCACGCCTACTGCTTCAGTGACTCCATCCAGCCACCTCATTCTCTGTCATCCCCTTCTTCTATTACCCTCAATCTTTCCCAGCATTAGGCTCTTTTCCAGTGAGTTCTTCCTTCTCATTAGGTGGCCAAAGTATTTGAGTTTTAGCTTCAGGATCTGGCCTTCTAAAGAGCAGTCAGGGTTGATCTCCTCTAGGACTGACCGGTTTGATCGCCTTGCAGTCCAAGGGACTCGCAGGAGTCTTCTCCAGCACCATAGTTCAAAGGCCTCAATTCTTTGGCACTCGGTCTGTCTTATGGTCCAACTTTCACTGCCATACATTGCAACTGGGAAGACCATAGCCTTGACTATACGCACTTTTGTTGACAGGGTGATGTCTCTGCTTTTTAGTGTGCTGTCTAGATTTGCCATGGCTTTTCTCCCGAGGAGCAAGCATCTTTTAATTTCTTGAATCTTAGCCATAGTAAATCAAAATCAGTCCCACTGATATTTTATGAAATGATATATTAAGGTTAATATTTCATTCAGATTAATGAAAATAGTAAGGTTAATATTTCATTCAGATAAAAGCAGAACCAAAAATCTCTGGAATCTACTTCTGTCTTTATAGTCTTTATCATTCTTATTTGCCTCCAGCATCTTCCTATATGACTGCTGCCCAATGCAGATGCTTACTTGCTGCTAAAAGTCAACACAACTTCACAGCACATAATCAAAATCAATCAGAATGGCTTTTAAAAAAATAATAATAATGACATGTGCATTAATGTTACAATTATAAGATGTAATAGAAAATGATTGTTTGATATTTGTATGTCTATGGAGTTTCTCAATCATCCAGGTCATGGTTGTCTCAGGTGCTTTTTCAAAAAGCAACTGGACTTTCTTTGGTTTCGCTTGGACACATTTTGCTTCTCATCCTGGAAGCTTCTTCAGTTCTGGTTGGTTCTGCTCTTGGATGAGAAGCGAAACATCTTCGTACAAAACCAAAGAAAGTTCAGTTGCCTTTTGAAAAAGCAACTTTGGGACATTGTTTGATGTAAAATATGACAGGATAGAATCAGACTTGTGAATACCTTCTTCTTTTCCTTAACATGGTTTCTAAAGATATTTCTAGACTTACAGTAAAATAATTTTTGAAGTTCATATTATATAGCTTTAACTAGAAACCCTGATGATATTACAGGTCTTTGCATCAACATTATAATATTTACTTAATTTGCTTTTTGACATGCTATTTGTAACCCTCTATGGCAGGGGTAGGCAACCTCGGCTCTTTTATAACTCATGGACTTCAACTCCCAAAATTCCTGAGTCAGCATAGCTGACTCAGGAATTCTGGGAGTTGAAGTCCATGAGTCATAAAAGAGTCGAGGTTGCCTACCCCTGCTCTATGGCATGCTATTATTTGTTTCCTCTTCCCATTCTATATTTCCCCTGCTTTCAGTTTTATTTTTGCCTTCATTTGAAGCAGAACAAGCATTAGCTCACTTTTTTTTACCCTATTTTTTTAGTGTTGTCCTCTATAATATTGCATTTTATTTTTGATGCTAAGGTCACCAGTTTGCAGGAACTCAAAGATAGGAAACTTGTTGGCTGTAGGGGAACTGTATATTTTTCATACAGGTTCTACAATATTATGTTTAGATTCTGCCTTTATATTAATCCACAGAACATAAGAGCTGATTAATCCACTTCTTGTCTGCATCCCCTTATGTCTGTGGAGAAAGGGCGCATGTTTGATGTCAAGAAGGCCCTAAAGATTTAACTGAAGCACACCATATAGTTTCAGACATCTGATTCTTTGCTTGTTTTACTTTAGCCTAGCACCATGGAAAAAAAATTGTCTTCAAATTTATCCTAAACAAATAAAGTATATGAGATTTCTGTTTGTACTGCTTCTGGTGAGTGGGGTGGGGATATTTATGTCTTGATAATTATTTCCTGTACTCTGTTTTGCAAATTTTGGCACCAGCTCCCCTTCAATTGATTTTTGCAGGGCAGCCAAAGAAATTGTTCTTTTTGAGTCGCTGCGTTCTGAATACTTCTGCATTAGTTGCAGCTTCTTTTAGTCAATGGGAGCTTCAATAAGATACAGCAAATATTCTTTTTTTTCTTTTCAGCAGCAAAAGATCCACCCATATATTTCATCTCCAGTTATCTTCATTGTTGAACACGATTATCCTTTTAGAGTTGTATGTATGTATCTCTGTGATTGGAGAAAGGTTTCTTTTTATTACTTTTTTCTTTGTATCTATCACATTTTCTCTAAGCTTTACTTGGTTTCAAAAAGTGGGAATGTCTTTTAGAAAGAAGCTTTTAATAATCTAAACAACTCTTGTATATTAAAAATAGAAACAGATTGCTTTTCACTACAGATGGTGGTAGGTGTTGCATCTGCATGTAAATCACTTGCTCAAAGGAGTTGGAAGAATTTCCTGGTCATGGATATCCTTCACTACAGAAAGTTAACTATGGCAGAAAAGACTCAGAGTGATACTACTTGTATTCAAGAGTAAAAAATTCAACCCAAGGATTAAAGTTTGGATAATGAGATGGAGGGGCATACAATTTTAACAGATAAAAAATAAAGTGCGATAGGAATGTTAAACCAACATATCTGGACTACAAAAATTCGGATGACCAAGTAATGTCAGCAAAGATTGGAATTTTCTATGTGATTTTATGGCTATCTACGGGTCCTCCAGATAACTGCCACCCACATATGGGATGCTTAAGCTTGGGGAATTTTATGGTTTTGGTTTATGAAGGAAACTGGTAAACCAAACCCACAACTACTCTAGTTGAGCAATCATAGCAAGGCATAAATTATTTCTCCTCAAATAGTTCCTTAACTGGATAGAAGACAATTTAACTTAGCAGAAACAAGCCTGGACACATAAATTAACAAAATCCATTTCTTTTCTCAAAGGAAATTCTAACTGAAGAGAAAGTTTGGACTTGTTTGTGTTCCTTGTGCATGCAGCGTCTGAGTGGTATTTTCATGGGTATTTCTCCCAAGACAAAACTAACAGCTGTCCATGGACGATAACTAAGACAAATTCATATTCATTCTAAATGACATTTTGTATTTTAAAAATGTTAAACTAAAAAAAATCTAAAAAATGGAACCAAGTGACTTTTGGTGCAATTTTAAGAACATATTTTAAAATGGTTTTGGGTTAGAAATTCAAACTATGTTCTTCAGCTTTATTTATGTAGCTACTCTTAAGTCAGACTGAAATAGTTGTATGGTTGCTACTAGTTTTAGCCTTTCATTTGATGGAAAAATCAGAAAGAGAAATAAAGAAGAAATGTTGTAATATCCATTTAAAATTCAGTGGTGCTGCTCTTTTGTTACTTTATTGAATCCAGCTCTTTTATCCGTGTCCCAGTCCTCTGATTCTTTCCATGTTTTCTTCCTTGCATCTTTTTACAGCAAGGTTAGGCAAGGTTCAGGTTTACCAAACCTACTTTCCTTTTTTATTCGAACACTGTGAGACACCAAGTAAACCTATGCAAAAGATATTACACGTAAGAAATCCCGAGCCATAGAATTTCTTTTGAACAAGCAGAACAAGGACAGAGAAAAATGCATGGTATCCATATACAGACAGTCCCTTTTAACTACCACAGTTGGGACTAGCAACTCAGTTGTTATACTAAGTGACATTAAGTCACTAAGTGAAACCACAGCTCTGTTTTGTTATCAGCTTTCCTTTTTTTTCACAGACCTGCAAAGGTCATAAATACAAGGATTGGTTATAGAATTACTTTTGCATCATCATCCTAACAGCAAATCGTGCTTAAATAAAGCAGTCACTAATTGAAGTCCACCTCTAAAAATCAACCTCTGTTTATACTGTCACCAAAAATGGAGAAACACATTCTGTTACACCCAAGGTTAAACAATTTGAGGTATACAAAAAACAAACCCCTTACTAATCTATTAAGAGATCTAGTAGTACCTAACTAATAACGTGTGGGAAGTATATCAGCAAAATTATAGCATGCTGTCATACTGTATCCCTAAAAATTGATATTATTCAGAAGCATATTGCCTTTTGATACTGAAGCTAACATACAGCTACAAAGTCTTAAGACACTCTGAAACATATATTTCCCAATTTGATTGAAATTGGTGACCAATATTGCATTTTTTAGTAAATCTCATAGTATTATTGTATACTATATGAAGTTCTTCCTTTTAGTTGTTCTGAATCACTTATTGTTCATTTCATTGGATAAGGGGATAAAAACTTTTTTAGATAGTTTTGCTACATCATGCAGAATGTTCTAATCCTCTTACAAACCTTTTTTTTATAAGCTACCTGTCAACTGTCTGACTAGCAAACCCCCAAAAAGAACCTTCAAGGCTTTGGAGTGCCATAAAAGAATTTTTTTTTTACTGAATACACATCTCAGAACTGAAGAAGCAAAACCAGCTCTGGTTTTCCAGCACAAAAAATGCTTAGTTAAACAATAGCTTCCTTTGCCCCCACCAACCAGGTGTTCTCATTGTCCAACTGTAGACCTTCAGTTTGTTATGGGGACAGTCCACTTCTTCATCAAGCACCTGTGTTAGTGACCTTGGCATTACTGCAAGCTCTTTCGGTCTGTTTCCTTCCTGCGCTTCCTACCCCTCCCCCCTTTTCTATGGCAAGTTGATTAGTGATAGAAGCTAGCAGGCCTCATAGTGATTCAGTCTTGACACTATCCCTGCTTCCCTTCCCACAGATACTGGTCTTGTAATTTCATTCAGAACTCTTCCAAAATGTGGGGACCACAATTTAAATTGTATTTCCAAGAATAGACAAATACCGAAAAAGTGTATACTGAGCTGTGGTGGTGCAGTAGTTAGAATGCTGTATTGCAGACTAACTCTGCTGACTGCCAGCAGTTTGATCTTGACCAGCTCAAGGTTGACTCAGCCTTCCATCCTTCTGAGGTTGGTATGTGAGTTAGGATTTTAATCTCTTGCCTCATTGCACAACAACTTATATTGAGTAGCATTTTGCATTTTAATTTACTTAGTTATTTATAATTTTAATATTTGGACACATTCCACAACAAGCCCTATCATTTCATTAAAACAAGAAAACCACAACCCAGCTCAGCATATGGAACAATCTTTACAAATCTAAGACTCTTATGCATATAGAATGTAGAGATGACCTTGGAAGCCATTAAAGCAGGTAAAACAGTAATTCAGTCCTGGGAAAGTGGAAAGCCCTAGGAAAGAAGTTCAAAATAAGTCCATCCTGATTCTTTTTGCTTTAAGGGGAAACGCAGAGAAAATCTGACAGGTTTTCAAGATTCTGTCATTGTTCCCTATAACAATAAAGTAGAGTTACTAGAATCCTTGTGATGTCAGTTTCCTGAAGTGATCTACCTCAAAGAGCTATCCCTATGGAAGAGCTCTTTTTAACTTCAAAATAGAGCTGGAAGGGACCTTGGAGGTCTTCTAGTCCAACCCATTTTCTTAAGTGCTAGTAGGGATAGGTACCATCCAAAACTTAAGGAAGGTTTCTATAAAGGATGGGACAATTAGAAAATACACAGCACAACACTAACTCCTAGCCTCTACCTGTGGGAGAGATCCTAGTTATTTCCAACTGAGAAGATAGGGGCTAAAGATATATGGGGAATTTAAATCTTATTACCAGCTGGTAATATCAGAAGAAAAACGTGCTGCAAGCACTTTTTAAATTTTTAGAGTTTTAAATAAAGCTCTGAAAGGAGAAAGAAGCTCAGTGAGGACTGAGTTTAAACAATGATAATAGAAAGTTTGTTGTGGAGTGAGAAAGGCATAGAAAACCAGGATGGAGAAGAAGAAGTGGAATCACAGAAAGAAAGTACGAGTGCTTTTCTGAAGAGGGTTGTTCTACTTGCCTTGGACATGGATTGCATGTGCTATTCCAATGTGGGTTTTTTTCCTGGCTTTCCTAAGTGACTCTCGGCCATGTTGCTTGAAAAAGGCTGCCATGCTTTGTAACATTTGTATGTCTCTTTAAACTTTCAACTTATTATTCTTGGTTGCATCTTTATTTGAAGATGGCAGATATAGGGGACAGAACTGCCTATTCGGTCCTAGAAGCAAGGAAACCAGGCAGTTAGATAGCTTCTGCTTCTCCTTCATTTTCCCTTGTTTTCTCATAAGATTTTACCTGGATAGGAAAACATTAGAAAATACAATTAAGGAATCCATGTCATATACACCAAATTATATTTCCATCATGTTCACTAAGTCTGTAAATTATAATGCATCAAGGTGAGACACGTTTGTTTGGAAAGATATCTTGCTAATTTCAAAGGATGTGTTCATGTGCCATTGAGCTTTCTGGGAAAAAGTACATGACCTTCAGTCTATAACAATGCTAAGGAAGAATGATAATTTTGAGCCTCTACCAATGACAAAAAGATCTCCAAGAGTAATGACATGTTATTTCTGACAGGTCTGGCTCAAAATATTTTGCTACCTGATGAAAGGAAACAAATCCCACCCCCAACACAAAGTGAAGGTCCACCATGCCTAATGCAAAAAAAAAAAAAAAAACACTTGAAGGAGAACATCTCACAAGCATTTCTGGTCATCCTTTCAATACAAATCAAATCTATCACCACAATGCCTTTTGAAGACCCATAACCTTTTTGCTAATAACAGAACCAATGTGGTTCCTGAAAATATGTATTTAGTTATTCCTTATCCTTACTGGTAATGACCTACAAAGCCCTACATGGCATGGGTCCGGAATACCTTAGGGAGCACCTGCGGCCGGCATCAACTTCCCTCCGCCCAGTGCACTCCCACAGAGAGGGCCTCCTTAGGGTGCCACCGGTCAGAGAATGCCGTCTGGTGGCTCCCAGGGGGAGGGCGTTCTCTGTGGGTGCGCCTGACCTTTGGAACCATTTACCGGTTGAGCTCCGGATGGCTCCCGACCTTCGCTCCTTCCAACGTGATCTAAAAACCTATTTGTTTGAACAAGCCGGCCTGGTCTGATGGGTTTGGGTTTTAATTATTGTTTTAATGTAATTTATTTTTACATTTGGGCACTAGGGTTTAATTTGTTTTTAATTTTGTATTTTGGTTATTTTGGTATTTATGGCCCTGTTCACCGCCCTGAGTCCTTCGGGAGAAGGGCGGTATACAAATTAAATTAAATAAAATAAATAAATAAATAAAATAAAGGCACCATTTACGTCTGACGGAATAACTCTCTTCCCCCCAACATCACTTTGGGAAAGTGGTGCAGCATCAATGATTCATCTCTGAGGGAAGAAATAGGAATGATGTAGCTTGATCATGATATGTGAAGTTCACACCTAAATATTTCTTCTTCTTTTATTCTGAAAATAATTTTTATAGCTAGAACACTAAGCACTAGCTTCTGGTTTCTCTTTCAGCATAGAGTAGAACCCACCATTTTACTTTTATGTGGAATGTTATCAAAATCCTATAATGAAAGTTTACTAGCCATTAATCATGATTTCCCCCCTAACATTTAATTAAATGAAATTAAATGAATGGCAAAGAGCACAATATCACTTCCTGTCCAATTTTTTAGTCTTAATGCATCTGTGTGACACATAATTTTAATTCAATATTTATTTGTACGTATTACTCATTGTTCCAGGTACCTTTCTGTTCTTGAAGATATCACAAAAGTACATAAACACTGATGATTATAGTGAGATAGTTTGATTATAGTGAAATTATGACAGTCAGGTTGGTCGATTGGATAAGGCACACCACAGGCTAGAAAGCAGGAGACCCTCACAGGGTGTTTGTTGTGGGAAAAACAGGAAGAAGGTATGTTGGGTATGTTCGTCACCACTAGTTATTTGTAAAAATAATAAAAGTGGGGAATAAATCAGATAGATAGATAGATAGATAGATAGATAGATAGATAGATAGATAGATAGATAGATAGATAATAGATAGATAGATAGATAGATAGATAGATAGATAGATAGATAGATAGATAGATAGATAGATAGATAGATATAGTCCACAGACTTAGTGGATTTTTCACCTAATAGAAATAAAGAATTAAAATATGAAGAAGGGGAATAAGAAAGAATAATGAATGAATGAGCGTGCTTTGTGAGAATTAAAAAAAAATGAGTTCGAGGAAAATGAATGGGAAAGGCAAGTAAACCATATGTTAGAAAAGGTAAATGACTAGAATCCTGAACAGGATTTCTCCATATAGCCAAATCATTTTAATGTAGGTTCACTCGTGTGTGTGGATTATGAATTTGTGGACATGTGAAAAGTAATGCACTTTTTCTTGGAACTACTGAAATTTGGCATGAAGACAATATATAACAATATATAACATATCTATTTCTTAACATCTCTATATTTTACTGTTATTCTCCTGTTAGAAGTATGCATTACATATTATTTAATATATGTATTCTTTGTTACATCTATTTTTCATTTTTTGTCTATGATATTCTGAAGTATGTAATCTTTCTCTTAACTCCACCTTCGGTAGTCACTTATATGTCAGTTATTTTGGAAGTCAGTTCAGAGTCAAAGTGTCCTAATCCAATATTTTTGTAAACCTAGTAGAGCATCTGCAGGGAAATGGCACAATGTTATCCACTGTACGCAGTCAAGCCTAAATTAAGACAGTGGCATCCAAAGATAAAAAGGCTTTTAGATAACAGAACTGACAGGCACATCTGCTTAAGATTTGGAAAGCCACTGCTTGTCAGAACAAGCAAGGCTAGAGGAACTGAGAAGCTAGTATGTCTTTATATAGGCACCCCATTGTATTTCAACTTTTTATTATAGTCAGGCACTGGTATAACATGGATCTTATTCTCCCTGCAATAAAACAATGTAAATCCCTAGCACGCAGAGATTTCTTTCAGTTCTCATGTGTAACCACAATGGATTTGTATGTGCTTGAAAATTGAATAAAGACTTCACTTCTTGTGGTGAAAAAAATGCTGTTTGAAGTTTTAAACAATGCTACACATTGGAGTAGCCAACATATACTTAAAGTAATTATATTTCCTTTACCTATTTTAATTATTTGAATATTTGCCCCATTTTTTTAATATTATGATAATCTTGTTTGGTACATATATTGTAAAGTATTTATTTGCCTCACATCATTTCCACAGACTCTTCAATATTACTTGATTTTACTTTCAACAGCCTAGTTAATGAAATACATGCTTTTTAAGTTTGCAAGGCTCATGAGTTATTTTCAGTTAAAATATACAGGCTGCACAGCTGTCTAATTTCTATTTGAGATTGTGCTTAGATATATTTATATTATCATTACTATAACTATCATTCTTATGCTTTTTCAATTTTTGTTCATTTTCTCTTATCCAACTAATTAAGGTGTTCAATTTTTGGAGGGTGTGTGTGTACACGTGCATGTGTTAAAAAGTAATAAAGCTTACCTACTAATTCTGAGAAACAGTAAGCATTTGTCTCAGTAAACCCATTCTTCCATTGGGTGTCAACTGGTTTGTCTGTTATTTGGTCCTTCTGATCATTAGCTCATTGGGCATGAACTTCTTTCTGAACATAAGAAACTGTAATGAAGAAATGAATTTAAATGAATTTGAGAGATTTATAATTACTGTATGTTTCAGATTTCAGTTATCTTCTTCTGCAAGCCCACATTCACATACCTCTTAAGTGATTTTTTTTCTTAACGTTGCTAGCCATTAGCAATAGTCTGTTCTTATCTTTGTTGTTAGTTGCTAACTGCAGTAGTAATATCTATAAAGCTATTCAGGATTTCCCCAAATAAGCATCTGCATTGGAATCGGCACTATCAATTTACATTTAGGGGCTAAGAGGTTGAAAGTACACTGCGGTAAACCTGAAGACCTTTCAGTGGCACTGCAAAAAAATGCTGATTTCTGTTATGCATTCTTTAACCATGAAGAATATACACTGCTTGGGGAATGCTTGATAACTGTATAAAAATGTACTTATTTTCTGTAAAATAATCTCTACTCTAACTTAAATATGCATTACAGGTGGCATGTGAGGGCTTTCCCTCCCTTCTTACACCATTCCCTTTCAGAATGAATTTAATTCTAGTGATTCGTTTAACATCTTCAGGAAATATATAATTCCTACTAAAGTCTGGCTACTGTGTAAAGTACATCAGCATGCTTTTAATAAAGATTCTACTGTTCTTTAAATCGTGGCCAATGATTTGGAGACTTTAGACTGAATCAGACTTCCAATTTTATAACGTTCCCATAAAGCAGTGTTCTGCGTGAGCTGGACACAGATCTTATTCAAATTCTTGTTCATTATGGCAATACTTCTCTGATTTCAGCAGTCTTATTCCACTTTGTCAGAATTTTATCTTATACTGCAAACTTTCTTGTGCTCCACTGGCATTCTTCTCTAAACCCTTTGTTCAGATTGCTTTGAAGTTCCTCACTGAAGCAATCCCTGCTCAGTGCTTTGGGTGGATATCTGAATTTCTAATGAAACAGTGTACAAATTGTAAATAGAGCCTATATTTTTTTAAACTGACCAATATAGTTGATGTCTTAAAAGTATAATTCTCAGTGAATATTCTAAAACCAGGCCCTGACTTAATGAAAGGAAATGTGGATATATTTCAAGGAAATAAACAGACCAATGAGGACTGACCTTTGAGAAACTATGTTCATCAAGGCCACTTAAATTTTAAAGGTGTTTGCTTAAACTGCTTTTCTTGCATTCTTGTCTACCGCAATGCACATTTTGCCTCTGACATTAATATAATTTTTTAGAAAACATACGTTTCAGTCCAAAGGCACATGAGATTTCTGCTTATACCTGGATGACATACATATATTCTATCCCCACATACTTACCATTCATATGCAGTTATCTATATTCTGTTCTCAAACAGCTGTAAATGGATTTCATGGGCAAATTTTAGTACTGGCATCACATCTGCAAATTGGTTCTGATTGGTTTTCTTCACATTTTTATTTATGTGAACATCTTGTGTAGTTTTTGGCCAGAGAGTTGCTGTAAATGCAGCCAAAATATAACATATATCCAGCAAGATGCTTAACTCTTTTTTGCTGAGGGACCAGATGCTCAGGTTTGTAAGAGAAACTATTTTCAGGTTTTAAAGCAATGAAGCATAGAGATATGAATTCAAATCCCCATTGGACAAACAGAACTACATACAGGTTACTTACAATTTTTGGTTCCAGTCTTCTACATACTTGCTCATGAATAGCTAAGTACCATTGTTCACAATACACAAGTTTAAGAAGTTATCAATGTTATGATTTCTTTCCCATCAAATTTTTGATTATTACATATAAAACCATGTGAATTGAAGGTAACCAATGTTTTTTATTAATATTTGTAATGTGCTAATTATTTGAACATAGAAATTATTTCACTTTTAGTGTATGAAATATTATGCACAGGTAATGCAGATAAATTAATTGGCTTCTACCAGTGGAGGTCAGTGAAGATTAATGATAAATGTACAGATATATGTTTAAAATGGTGATTTACTCTCATAAATTTATTTCTACATTACTGTCAAATTGAACTCTAAATAAAACACTAAAACAAAACAGTCTGAAAACTTAAACATTTGATGCATTTTTAATAACTGTAACTCTTGTGATACAGAAAAAAATCCCATTGTGTTCTGAATTCTTAGGATTTCACTGCATATTCTCTTATTTCTTTAATAATTCCAAAATTTATCACTTTAGCATATGGATAATCTTTGATGATATCAGCTTCTAAATTAGGAAGGTAACAAGCAGTTACAACAAGCTAATATAACTGTTATATTAAGTACAAACTAACATTGTAAGAAAAACTTTTACAACAATAATTTCCATAATTTTTTTGAATGTTCAGCTGTCCTGCTCTGCCAGTTATTCACAATATGTTAAACTATGTGATTAAAAATGAAAAAATAAGAGTGATGTTTCTCTGTCATCATAATAATGGAAATTAGACAGGCCATGACCTGTTGGAACATTGTTTCAGAGATATTTCCTTACCTAAACAGAGAAATCGAATGACCACAGATGGGCAAAAAAGCAGTGGGAGAGAGAGTGATTTCCAACTTCTTGCTGGCTTCCCTACTGATCTTCTTTGTCAAGAAGTATCCAAAATGATGATTGTGTGACTCTGGTTGACCATAGCAGTTTGGTGTCACAGTAGCACTGAAGCAGCCACAACTTTGCCAAATTTCAATCCCTTGGAAATTATTGGTCCCAGATTTTGGATGCATTCTTTAAATTAGCCCATTTAAGGTACTTTAATTCAAAAATTGTTCCCCTATGATGTACCATTTTGCCCAATTGAAAGTTACAAATAATCAAACAGACACAAGAGTTTAGTAGTATATTTGGGATGGTCTAAAGCAGGGGTCTTCAAACTCGGCCCTTTTATGACTCGTGGACTTCAACTCCCAGCATTCCTCAGCCAGGCATGCTGGCTGAGGAATGCTGGGAGTTGAAGTCCACGAGTCATAAAAGGGCCGAGTTTGAAAACCCCTGGTCTAAAGGAAAGACAATTTATGAAGCAATTTTGCTTTGCAATAAATGGCATTTTATACCCAACAATTAGTATTTCCAGTACTGCTAGATTTCAAGGCACTGAAAATGTATTATATTAGAGGATCTTCTGTAATAATTCCCATTTGATAGTTGATAATTTAATATCCAGTATTTGGATTCTGTTACTTATTCTTTTATCTCTCTTTCTCTCTCCTCACCCATCCCCATTTGCTTTTGGAGTTGGAGTTGGCTGAAGCCCACATCATAATTGCTATAGGTTGCACCATATATGATAATATTACAATTGCTGTAAGTTGTAACATACATGATGACCAGTTCAATCCCTTGTTATAATATATAAAAGCTTTTATTAAATGGAGTTCTGCCAGTAAGTTACAAGTCAGTACAACTTTGCTTTGTGGATCTGATGGTTAAAGTTGACATTACTACTAAGACATACATTGTGAGGATGGAGCACTACAGATTAAATATTTTTGCAGGCAAGTAGACAGACCTACAGACCTACCTTTCTCTGGAGGGGGCAATGTTCCTACAGCATTGTCTTCACTTTGCCAAAGCTACATAATGTAAATCAGTGTGAAGTGTCTAAATACTGGACTAGAACTAGAGAACTAGGTTCAAATCCTCTTGAACATGAAGTTTAGGTCAATAATCTTTCAGCTGAACATATTTTAGAGTTCTCAGAATAACAATGGGGAATGAATGAATGGGAGACTCATTTTATCTCTTTGCAGTCAATGTGAAATCAGCAGGGTATGCTGGGAAGTTTCTGTGCTCTGTCCATTTTTACATGGGGAAGTTCCAGTTTGTCTCCTCTGCTTTTTAATACAACAGTGTTCTCCTTGAATTTCAATCTACACAGTACAATCACTTGAGGAAGTTAGGCAAATGGTGATAAGATGATACACAACTACTTCTGCTTTCCATCTTCTTCCCAGAAAGGTGCTGGACCTCTCAAAGCAAATATATAGAGGTAGCTTTGAGATAGATGAGGGCAAACTAGACTGTTCTGATGTGCCATGTTGGAACAGAAATTTACAGCCCAGTTCTGGATACTGGTGCTGTGTTTCTGGAAGAAGGCTGCAATTGTGTAGGTTCTGTCTGTGGGGTGTAGGAGGATGCTTTGAGAAATTATAGTTATGGGCTATAAATTACAGCCTTTAAAAAACGAGAGATAAAATAAACAAATTGACAGCATTATCCATCTCTGTTTTATTTCAAGAAAATTGAATTTATACCAGGACCACCAGCATTCCTCTCTTTGCCCAGCCCCTTTAAAGGACAGCAGCAAGGAAACAACAGATACAGATAGGCAGGCAAGCAGACGGAAAGTAACGCAAATACAGCCGAGAAGCAATTAAGGATCCCCTGAATATGCACGGCGATCTTCAAACACAACGCAACACAAAACAGAACACCGAACCACGTACGTATGTACATTTCAAAAGGCATGCGAGAAAATACACATTACCAAGCCATGATCTCAGGACGAAGGAGGGAAAAGATCGCAGCTTTTCCCTTCTCCTGCCAAGTTATCATTGAGAAAAGAGACAGGCAGAATGACGTCCTGGGTCAGACTGAGTGCGGCTCGACTCTACCAAGGAAACAGGGAGGCCCGCGAATCCCTCGGATGCCCACCGCCGCCTTTCTTCCCTTCTCCAGCCGCTCCGCCTGATGCGGAGCAGCTGTTTCAAGGGGCCCTGTCCTGCAGGGAAGCTTACCCATCCCCAGGCAGCTGCTGAAGGAGGGGGGCTCGGGCTGCCTCGGACCAGCATCTCCCCCTTTCTCCGGCTGAGGTCGCGGAAGCCCAGTGAAAGGAGGCGTGTGTAAAGATTTTGCAATGTCCCTGCATGGTGTTGTAGACTTTCCTAGCAAAAAAACCGGCTTCGGCTTCTTTTCAGTCCCCGGCTACTCACCTGATTAACCCGCCTGCGGTTCTGCCCTGACCAGGTAAACCGAGTCCAGACCTTATATCATCATACACATCTGGAAGCCAACATCGTACCCGGGGCATTTTTATTTCCTTTTTCCCCCCTTTACAAATTGCAGAAGCTGATAGCGCTGCTAACACTCCTCTTCCTCTCCTCCGCTTCTACTCCCCCCACCCCAGACCCTCTTCCGTGGGACTTGCCTAGGAGTCAGTTCTTTTTCTTGGAAACCAAAGGGTCAAAGCTGCCAACCAGGCATTATTGATTCATTCTCTCTCTCTCTCTCTCTCTCTCTCTCTCTCTCTCTCTCTCTCTCTCTCTCTCTCTCTCTCTCTCTCTCTCTCTCTCTCTCTCTCTCTCTCTCTCTCTCTCTCTCTCCCTCCCTCCCTCCCCTCTCTCTCTCTCTCTCTCTCTCTCTCTCTCTCTCTCCTCCGACTCTTCGCTCTTTGCCCATTTCAAGGGATAGCGTAGTTTTGTTTTGTTTCGTGGTTTATGGGTATCTCTGACAGGTTCGATTCTTGCTGGTTTTGTTCCGATTTTGCCCTTTGTGATAAAGCACTGATTTATTAAACGTGGTGGTGGTGGTGGTGGGGAAGGTAGGGGTAAAGTGCGGGGTGGGGGGGGAGTTAACAGGATGGGAGCGAAGGACGACTTTAAAGCTATTACCAGTTTGGTATGCTGGCAATCGTACCTGTGTTTGTTTATTATTATGTTCTGCTGCCCGGAATGTACCTCGTCCCACTTCTCCTTGAGCTCCTTTCAAGGATTTCAGAAGTTCCGTTCTCTCCGGTTTTGCCAATCGGTGGCAACCTTTATTGTCTCGCCTCCTTTACTGCCAAGGGCAGCACGGTCCGTCCGAGGACCTTGGTGCACGGAACAGTACACGAAAAGCTACGAATGGGGCGAGTAATCCGGGAAGAGATAGTAGCGCCTCTCTTGCCTCCCTTCCCCTCCCTTCCTCTCCTTCTTTCTTAAAACACTTTGTAAGAGTGATTTATAAGAGCCAAAGAGGCCTGCCAGTTAATGCCAGGAAATTTATTATCATTTGTTATCTAACAGTCTGTCTATCTTCATATATCTATCCATTCTTCTGCTTATTAATATGATTTTGCTACATGACGCTGCTTGTCTAAGGCTGTTTAGGCTTCTGTACTGTTAACTGAGGAATAAATACTATTCAGTGCAATGCGCTTTGAACTTAATATGAATTGAGCTGTACACTGAAGAATAAGCTTTTCTGAAGTGGTTCCATGTGTGTGTGTGTGTGTGTGTGTGTGTGTGTGTGAGAGAGAGAGAGAGAGAGAGAGAGAGAGAGAGAGAGAGAGAGAGAGAGAGAGAGAGAGAGAATGATTGGGCACTGAGAATGGTGCAGAGCTGCTCACAAAATCAAGAGTTGTGTGTGATTATGGCATAAAGTTCTTACACCCCCTTGTAAAGTAAAAGCTTATGGTATGACATGGACAAAAATGGCCATACGAGACATATCAATATAATGGCAATATAGCTTCATCTCTCTCTGATGTACAGTATACATTACTTGTACTAATTTGAGGAGCATTGCTGCTCTAAAAAAGAGAAAGAAAAGATGGACAAGGTATGTGTGCATGCACAGTGAACCCCTGTTTATGAGATATAAGTTGGGGATATAAATCCTGTGAGTTGCTTCACATCTTGTGTTTTCTTAGGTGATGGTTCAAAAGTCCTTGAAGTCAGGGTGATATATGATATGCAAGCATGCATTTTGGTGTGTGTGTGTGTGTGTGTGTGTGTGTGTGTATATATCTATATATATATCTATATATCTATATATCTATCTATATATCTATATCTATATCTATATCTATATCTATATCTATATCTATATCTATATCTATATCTATATCTATATCTATATCTATATCTCTATATCTATATCTATATCTATATCTATATCTATATCTATATCTATATCTATATCTATATCTATATCTATATCTATATCTATATCTATATCTATATCATCTATATCTATATCTATATCTATATATCTATATCTATATCTATATCTATATCTATATCTATATCTATATCTATATCTATATCTCTCTCTATATATATATGTAGGTCTAGAGTCTCGGGTTTCTTCCCGCGTTCCTTTCATCTTCAGAAAGTTGTGGCGACGTTTCGACGAAATCCCATCCGTCATCATCAGGCCAGAGTGTTCCTCCTGCTGCTTTCAGGAACAATGCGTGGTCTGTCTGTTCCTTTCCTTCCAACTGCCGGTGGGGCTGTGTTCCGACTGGGTGGAGGCGTGGCTGCTTTCTGATTGGGTGGGGGTGTCCTCCGACTGGGTGGAGGTGTGGTTGTCTTCTGATTGAGTGGAGGCGTGGCTGTCTTCTGATTGGGTGGATGTGTGGTTGTCTTCCGATTGGTTGGAGGCATGGCTGTCTTTTGATTGGGTGGGGTGTGTTCTGAATGGGTGGGGTTTTTTGTTGTGTCGTAATATCCTGAGTGTTGTGATTTGGTGTCCTGAGGAGTGGGCTGTGTATATACATTATATATATATATATATATATATATATATATATATATATATATATATATATATATATATATATATATATATATATATATATATATATATATATATATATATATATATATATATATATATATATATATATATATATATATATATATATATATATATATATATAATGTACATACATTGTAACATAGGCATGGAGTGTGCAAAAATGGAGTTCAAAACACTGAAAGGAAGTTGTTTAAAATCTCATACTTCAGATCACATCTGTATGTACAGTAATTAATAAAAAAATAAATAAATGTGCAAAGGAAAACAACTTTGTTTATATAAGGGAATATATACATAATGTTTGGTCATTTGTTTTTCCCTTCTGAGGTCATTTGTCCCTAACTTCTGAGTAACCTGAAAGGAGGGTTGATAACCAGGGCCTTTATGGTTAATGGTTTTTAAATCTTCATATGAATATTGACTTGGAAGATACCCATGGACTGCTGTACTGGGTTCCAGAGGATCAGGAAAAACTGATGGTGATGGTGGTGCAGATGGTGGTGGTGGATGAGGTCTGGGTCAAGGGTGGTGATTGCTCAGGTTTGTATGTTTTATAAGCTTTATGAAGTGGGCTGTAGGGGAAAGATCTGGCAAAGGAATACAAGAACGGTTAGCAGAACCATTAGGAGATAATAAGGGATTATCTAAGTGAAGACAACTTAGTCCCAAGGAAGCAGGGAGTGTGAGGAAGAGACTCCAAATAACCCACTTGGATTCTACAAGGTGTAAGGGAGGAGACTGGAAGGCTTTCCAGACTCTGTTATTATAATCTACAACATGCTTCTCAACATTGGCAACTTTAAGATGTGGTGGACCTCAACTCCTAGAATTCCACTAGCCAGCAAGGAAATTCTGAGAGTAAGACTGGCTGGGGAATTCTGGGCATTGAAGCCCATACCTCTTAGAGTTACCAAGGTTGAGAAACACTGTCCTACAACAAGACTTCCAGTAAGCCCTTGCTGTTTCTGTATCCTGACCTGGCTTACCTTGAAGAGCTGACATAGGCTTTATTTCCACATAGATATAGCTGTACAGGCATATGAGAACAGTAAATAAAATTTCAATGTTCTTCAAACAATAATATATGAGATATGTTAACTGAAGATGCTACATTAGAATAGTAATAGTAAGAGCTGAGGTGCTAAAGATCCAGTACTGATTTCATATGAAAAGGCTTGAATGAGCCATATTAAACTACCTTTTCTAAGCTACATTGATTGATGTGGGTTTATCATACCCTTCCTGCAAAAGGCCAGAGGGCTATTGGATGGCAGTGTTTTCTGTAACCCTTTGCTGCCCTCTAGTAGTTCTCTGGAGTTTTGCAGCCCAAATTTGTTAAAGGGAGACATTTATTAAGTGAGTTTTTCCCCATTTTATGACTTTTGACCCATTTTATGACTTTTCTTGCCACTGTTGTTAAGTAAATCACTGTAGTTGATAAGTTTGTTACCTGGTTGTTAAGTGAATCTCGCTTCCCCATTGACTTTGCTGGTCAGAAGGTCGCAAAAGATGACCACCTGACCCTGGGAGACAGCAAAGGTCATTGATGTGAACCAGTTGCCAAGCATCTGAATTTTGATCACATGCTCATGGGGATGCTACGAAGGTCATAAGTCACATTTTTCAGTGCCGTTGTAACTCTAAATGGTCACTAAACGAACCTTGTTGTAAATTAAGGACTAACTGTATTAGTCCTTCCAGTAAACCAGGCAGAAAACACAAAGAGGTGAGCTAATTGTACTTTGTTAAAAAGCTACATTAACAGAATCTTGCAAGTCTAAAAATACACATCCCCTGCTGCCACTTTTAACTGCCTGATCCATTAACTGCCTGATCCATTAGATCCAGTGGTGGGATTCAGCCAGTTCACACCACTTCGGGAGAACTGCTAGCTATTTTTTTGTTGCCCAGGCCCAGAATGGACTTCCGGAAGTGGCATCCACACAAAGAACCTGTTGTTCACATATTTCAGGGGTGTCAAACTGCCGGCCTGTGGGCTGGATGCATCATCCGGAAGCCACGCTCACCCCATTGCCGGCAATGGCAAAATAGTCCTGATACGTCTCGTGACGTCACGTGATGTTGCGAGTTTAACATGTCTGACATATTTGGATTCCACCACTGATTAGATCCATTACAGATCTCCTGCTGCCACTTATAACTACCTGATCCATCCATAGAGAAACTTTCTTAATTTTCTTTCTCTGTTAAGCAACTGTAGGCTTTCCTCCTCTTGTCTCCTAGGAAGCTTTTCTTCTCTTTTCCCTCAAGATTATTCTCACCTATCATTGCAGTATGTCAGTTACAGTCTTCCCATTTAGAAGGCATCCAACTGGTGAAAGATGCCATTATAGACTGCTATCGTCTGTAATAGATCCCACTTCAAGGCACGTAATGGTTCAGTAGAATAAAGATTGTAGTAGAATCTCCTGGAAGCAATCCCTGTTAAATCTAGTACATTATATCCCACAAAGTTCCCCTTTTCCCTCCAGAATGTACATGGGGCACAGGAAGGAGGGTTGAAAGTCTTCTAATGCCCAAATAAAAGTATAGCAGAGTAAGCATTTCTGGCTAATTCTAAAATTGCACAATATAACAATCAAGCTGATAAACCTTGCTTTTAATGTTCTATTTAAAGTGAGGACTCAATAAGTCTGTGCTCTCCTCCCCCCCCCCTTTTCTGGCACATGATTAGGGATATATCATTAGTTCAATTGTCAGATTAAAGAAGAGGACTCAGAAATTTAAATGATTTGCAGTTCCATTCTTCATTTCTCTGCCTTTAGAAGCAGTTATCTGATGCATAAAGCATACTGACCTTACTGAATATTTTGTCTGCAAACATGCATGGCACCCTCAGGTAGCATTTGATGACCTTACTTACAGGTGCTGACGGTCACAGCAGATTGTGGCCTCCCAGGCAGTAACAGGGATGCTGTGGTGAAAATAGGAGGCAAGAACATTATGTGCATCACTTTGAGATGTACAAAATAAAGTTGGACTATAAATGTAATAATAATAAGCAATACAGTTTGGTAGTTTTATCCTGTATTGTTTTTAATTGTTAGCCACCCAAAGTTGTGTGTATGAAATGGGTGGCTATATAATTTACTTATATAACTTTATTAAGCATGGACTTTATTAAGCATGGACACTAGCGTACTTTGTTCTGCAGTCTATTTCCCAAGTGAAAAATTTAGTATCTAAAGTATTCTGTATCCATCATGTTCTTACCTCTGCTGATTATGGCACCATTATTTTGATAATAAGTGATCTTAAAGATAGTTCCAACTTATTTTGAATTCCAGAATCTGAATCAACAGTGGAATCTCAGTGCTTTAGATAAGGCATAGAAAAGTAAGTAGACAGCTGAAGGGTTCCTCATGGAAGCATTCCTGAAAATGGTAGCTTGGTCTCTTCTCTGTCATGTTGTTTACAGGGAAATTTTGTTGCAACCAGAAATTCAACAAGAGTAATGCCTGAGTGGTTTTTTTTTTTTTAAATGAATATTATATGTGCCTTAACTGCTATACAAAACTATTTGGAATGAGTTGGGTGGCTATACAAATCTGATTAATAAATAAAGTAAATGAATTTTAAAAGGAATATGCATATATACTTACATGAATATGCAAGATGAAGAAAGGACTAATTTGATCTTGAGGAGATTTTCAATATGTTTGTTGTTGTTGTTGTTAGCTGCGAAGTCGTGTCCGACCCATTGTGACCCCATGGACAACGTTCCTCCAGACCTTCCTGTCCTCTACCATCTTCTGGAGTCCATTTAAGCTCATGCCTACTGCTTCAGTGACTCCATCCAGCCACCTCATTCTCTGTCGTCCCCTTCTTCTCTTGCCCTCAATCTTTCCTAGCATTTGGCTCTTCTCCAGTGAGTCCTTCCTTCTCATTAGGTGGCCAAAGTATTTGAGTTTCAACTTCAGGATCTGGCCTTCTAAAGAGCAGTCAAGGTTGATTTCCTCTAGGCCTGACTGATTTGATCGCCTTGCAGTCCAAGGGACTCGCAGGAATCTTCTCCATCACCATAGTTCAAAGACCTCAATTCTTTGGCGCTCAGCCTTTCTATACGCACTTTTGTTGATAGGTGCTTTTTAGTGTGCTGTCTAGATTTGCCATGGCTTTCCTCCGCAGGAGCAAGCGTCTTTTAATTTGTTGGCTACAGTCCCCATCTGCGGTGATCTTGGAGCCCAGGAAAATAAAATCTGTCACTACCTCCATTTCTTCCCCATCTATTTGCCAGGAATTGAGAGGGCCGGATGTCATGATCTTGGTTTTCTTAATATTAAGTTTCAGCCCAACTTTTGCACTCTCCTTCTTCACCTGCAACAAGAGGCTCTTTAGTTCCTCTTCACTTTCTGCGATTAGAGTGGTATCATCTGCATATCTTAGGTTGTTTATATTTTCAATATGTTATCAAATAATTAACCATAACCATATATTAAAATGTTACATTAATTGGGATGCTTTAAAATATCCTTAGAAGTTTCAGAATTGTGTATACAGATGTTGTGTTATGTCATCTTTACCTGTATGGTATTTTACATGAATTACACACCCTCCCTGGAGGTGAGGAAAAATTTTCTATTTTTATACATATGTTTTAAAATATACTTAAAGTTAAATGTTTTTAAAAGTAAAATAAAATAGGTGAGGTGAACTAAGGTAAACTGAACAATTCAGAGTTACATGCCATGGATATGTAGTAAATATCTTTGAAATACTTCTGCAAATTTTTTTTAAAATGTATGTAAAATATTTTATGGCTTTGATCCATATAATTCAATTAACTTGCCAAAAATTATTTAAGCCTAGTTTAAAGCTTTATTCACAAGGATGAGTATGACCATGTCCACATGACATGTTACAAAAGCTTTGTTATGGATTAGAATGTAATTTTAAGTTATTAGGAAAAAATGTACACAGACAAAATAATCAGGACAAAGCTACTGTGGTATAAAACAATAAAGGTTACAGCAATGAAACCTATCTGGTGCAATTTAAAATCCATTCACTAAGAAACCTTGACAGGATCTGCCTTCCAGATACTGCACATTTGGAAACAATATATCTCCATTTAAATGCAGATGTGCAGTTTTCTCCAGAGGGCAGTTGGTGACTCTTTTAACTGAACTGCTTGTACTTGAAAAACTAACTGAAGATTTCCCCATGAACAAGGGACCATTTCAAGTCAGCTATTTGAATAATGATTATAAATTTTCTCTAATATTGCAGCTTTCTGTTGATTTTTATTGCCTTTGGAAAAATAATCTTTTTTTTAAAAAAAAAACAGCCATCCTTTTCTTTTCTCTACCTGTAGAGTGTCTATGGATATACTATAATTGAAAAACAAGTGCCTTGCTTTTTCCACTGCCACCATGATGGTTGCATGTGAATTCTTCCCCCATCAAATGGATAGGGCAGACTTCTTTTGATTTTGACCTAGATTTCTCTTGATTATTCCTATATAGGGAGCACCTGGTAATTTCCCGCAGTGAAAATAGGAGCACAACTGTTGATGCCAGCTAGCATAGATGCATGGAGAAAAGGGGAATGGTGCACCTGCAGTTTAACTCTATTGCTCCTTTAAGATTTCATTAGGACAGCAGTATGAGAAGGGGTGCTTTGTTAATATGACACTCTGGCATGCTCTCTCTCTCTCCCTGCCCCCCTCCCATTATGTGTGTGTGTGTGTGTGTGTGTGTGTGTGTTTGTGTGTTTGGGGGAGGAGAGACTCCGGTCTTACAAATATTTTATTTGCTTTTTGTGCAGGTGATTTTATGTTAAACAGGTTTAGGGTTGAAATGGCATTACAATTTCACATACAAAGAAACCAGGAGAAAATATTTTAAGACAGATGGCAAACATTGCACGTTTTAAGTTATGCTAATGCTTCTTTAAAATGGGATGCCTCCAGTGGATATTCCAAATTTCTAAGCACCATCCTCCAATTTATGGATTCCATTTCTACATAGCTGGAAAGCTATATTGGAGTCCTAGGCTAGGGAATAGCAACAAAATCCCAAGCATTTAGGTCATCAGGAGTATAGGATTTTTCTTGGTAATATTCAACCATCCTTCTTGGTTCAGATTCTACTAGATGTAATAATTAATACATACAGATAATTATTATTACAAATAATTAAGAGTTGTGGTGGCGCAGTGGTTAGAATGCAGTATTGCAGGCTAATTTTGCTTACTGCTGACTGCCAGCAGTTCGACAGTTCTAGTCTCACTGGCTCAAGGTTGACTCAGCCTTCCCTCCTTCCGAGGTCAGTAAAATGAGGACCCAGATTGTTGGGGACAATATGCTGACTCTGTGAACCGCTTAGAAAAGGCTGTAAAAAGCACTGTGAAGCAGTATATAAGTCTAAGTGCTGTTGCTATAACGAGATTTACCCTGTGCAGAATTTTCACTGTTTCCATTATTGTTAAAAGTTGGAATGTATTATAAAAACCAGTATGGGAAGAATGTTTTGAGAAATTCAGTATAACTTTCAGGACATGATGATGATGGGGAGAGAAGCAAGCTGAAATTCTTTCTTGTCCATGAAGCTTCAGTGGACTATTTTGAGAAAAAAAAATTCTACATGGAAAATATACCATGAGGTAAGATGGATACATTTTACAAATAAATACAGTAAATAAATACCTGTTGGTGAACATTCATATAGGTTCCAATTGCATCATAGTTGTTGTTGTTGTTGTTGCTATTATTATTATTATTATTATTATTATTATTATTATTATTATTATTATTATTATTATTATTATTATTATTATTATTATTATCCTACTTTCTGAAATGCATAGCTAGTAAGGCTGTGCAGTGCTTTAAATTTATGGAGAAAAGGTGATTTTGAGCATGTGTGGGCACATATGTAGCATTGCTTGGCAGCTCTTTTTCCAGGATTATATGGCAGCTGAGGAGTGCTGATGTATTTCAGTGGGGATATTAATGGTTGATGCATTTTGTGTATGGTCAACTTTGTTGGTTTTTTTTTATAATTCTTATGTTTATTTTCTTTTATACTATATGCTGCTAAGGCTTCCAGAAGAAAAGCAACTTATAATTGTAAATTAAATATATGTGAATTTTACTTTTTTAAAATAAACAACAATACCACTTTTTATTATTTCATTGTACTTATTCATGATTTAAAAGTAAGAATTCAGTGGAAAAAATCTGTAGAATGTACTTTTGTTTTAAGGGTGGACATTATCACAATAACATGGTGTGATCTCTTGGTAACAAAAAAAAATTGAAACTTGAGGTACTTGTATGCATATACAGCAGGGGTGTCAAACTGCCGGCCCACAGGCCAGACACGTCACGGCGAAACTGCGCACACCCCATTGCCAGCAATGGGGAAAAAGTTCCGATACATTGCGTGACATCATGTGACGTCGCAAGTTTGACATGTCTGATATACAGTATTTATGTACGCAGAGAATTATTTCATTTACTCCATCTAATATGCCACTCAGTCCCCAAAACTCTAAGCGATGAACAATCTCATCACAAAATATATAAGGTAAAGGCAAAGGTTCCCCCGCACATGTGTGCTAGTCGTTTCCAACTCTAGGGGCTGGTGCTCATCTCCGTTTCAAAGCCGAAGAGCCAGCATTTGTCCGAGGACGTCTCCATGGTCATGTGGCCGGCATGACTAGACGCCAAAGGCACACGGAACGCTGTTACCTTCCCACCGTAGCAGTCCCTATTTTTCTACTTGCATTTTTACGTGCTTTCGAACTCCTAGGTAGGCAGAAGCTGGGACGAGTAACAGGCGCTCACTCTGCTACATGACACTCGGGATTCGACCCGTCAAACTGCTGATCTTCTGATCGACAAGCTCAGCATCCTAACCCACTGAGCCACCGCGTCCCTTTACAAAATATATATACCCATAAGAAAAAAGGAAAATAACCCTCTCCACTTTCAATCAAAGCATCCCCTCTTTTGCTAGATGGAACAAATGGTAGTGTTCCTAATGCCCATTTATGAGTCCTATCAAACAGCAATCCCATAAGGAAGGAACCTGGAGGAAATTTGAATTTATCAGACAAGATGATAAATATGGAAGAAGGTGATCTCTCAGTAACTAGGCCTGGAACATGTAAGATATCCTGGATTGCACCCAGAAGCTAAACAGCAGTCAGTACAGCTCCCTAAGCAGGGGCAAAAACCCATCATTGCTCTTGCTTCTATGTTCTGTCCCACCTGTAACTTCCAAATGTTGTTGAAGGGCAATCCCATGCATTTTAAGAAGTTCTGTAGAAGAACAATACAAAAACAGAAAAAAGAAAAATCTCTTTGTATATATACAATAACAAAAGATACACAAAAAGGGATTATAAACCACAGTCAGATATTAAACATTATTTAACACAAATGAAGGTAAATATATGTGTCCCAGGAGAAGATCCAATCTGGGTCAGTCACTGAGTTGTTTCCCTGGTTCCATTGACCAAGCCAGGTTGGATCTTGAATTATTTAACATTTTCTAAATTGAAGAGAGCAAATGATAGTACTTATTATTGTAAAATATCATGAAACCTGTGCCAAAGGAAATCTGTTGTACCATTTTTTGATTTGTAAATAAAATTCAAAAAGAGATAAATCACAACTGTTTATAATTTCATAGTAATCCAATCCAAACAGGAGATGGTTAAGGTGTGAGTAACTGTAAATAGAGTTTCCTGATTCATGAATGGTCACAAAATGTAATTTTATAAAGACCATTCACAGATGCCACTTACTGATTGAATAGGAGTGTCAAGGTTCGAACTAATGAAACCAAATAAATCAGAACTCTGAGGCTAAAAGCTTCTTCAAAGAATATGTTTATTAGATACATAATATCAGCACGGACAAAAGTGAAACCAACTCTAAAGTTCCCCTTAGGGATTCAGTGTAACTAAATGTAACAATTCTGTCCCCTCTGCTATGCGATTGATCACACTAACCAATAAAAGCAATTGGCGGGCTCTGTGAAACTTCTCTCCTCCTTCCAGCTCCTGTGGGAATGACCTTGGTTCCCACGGGACCACTCTGTGTTTAGCAATGCTGTAGTTTTCTTCCCCCTCTTCCCCCCAACCTGTGGCAACTTAGAATGACAAAGGTGGCTTCAGCCAGGTTCATTTCAGAAGCTGACAGTGAGATGTTAATTTAGGATGATTCCCAAATTGTGAACTGTGTCCAAATGGGGATGTACAACTCTGGTCAGTGTGGAAGATGATATTTCTCAATATGTCTACAAATCCAGAGCTACTCCTTCTTTAAAGGATTCGATCTGAGTCTGTTCCTTCTCTATAGAGCTTGACAGACTCCAGGCTTCTGTTACATCAGGTGTGAGATAGATAGATGGATATTATTAATATGTTGATGATACCAGAGCCATGCCAAGAGATAACCAGTCTCATTGGATTCATGTAGATATTTTAAAAAGTCTGAATTTTGCAGTGGCCTCCATGCAAGAATTCTCCTAGCACCTCCCCCCCCACACAAAAGAACCCTGAATGGGATCATCATTTCATGAAGGAAAATCACAGCAAAGCAATGCTTTTGCCTCTATTCCCTCAGAAATAGTTCAGAAGGTCATGGTTTCAAAAACCACAGAAAAGTCAAGGAGGACTGTGTGAGTTGCATTCCTGCACAGAGCATTCCCTTGATGTAATGAAGAGGCTCTTTTCCCATAGATGCTGCCCTCTTTACTAAATGAGGTCATATCAAATGTTGGCCTGAAGCAAGTTCCTTGCTTATTTTTCATTTTAGAATGTTATTATTTGAAAAAAATAAGTTACATTTTTAGTGGGGATACCCTATGTCTGATTTCCCTAAACCAATTTAGTTGAGAGGAGGGTTTGTTTATATTTTCCAGATAGGATCCACAAAACTGGCTCTCTTGCTGTGAGATCAACTAAAACTTTAAATAGGAGAACATAAAAGAGAGAAAAAAGGGAAGTTAAAGGACCACTTTTGCTGTAAGCATTACCCATTTATTGTATGGGATGGTGTGCAAAGGCAGAAGCCATCAGCCCCATCAGCTGCTCTCAAAAGTAAGCGAGGTTATTGTTGGGTACTGCAAGGATGAGGAAATACTTTGGCTTGACTAGGAAGAAAAAAAGACTATCCCTGAAGATGAATAGAACAAAACAGAATATAATATCAGAGTGAGAAGGTAACTTGGAGGTCTTCTAATATAACCCCCTGCTCAGTCAGGAGACCCTATACCATTTCAGACAGATGACAATCCACTCTCTTTTTAAAACATAGCATCCATATAGAAATGATTTACCATCATCAATAATTAAGTGTGACTATACACAGATTTTGTGTGCTTTCATATGGCCTAAGACATGAACATTGTCCTTCTTCCAATAGATATACTTGTGCTGACTCTTCATATATAATATCATGAACAACCAATGCAGAGAAGACATGTAAAACATCCAATCTGCTTTTTGTGTTCTCACAAATGTGCTGTCTGTCTTTCTGTCTGTCTATCTATCTATCTATCTATCTATCTATCTATCTATCTATCTATCTATCTATCTATCTATCTACAGTATCTATCTACAGTATCTATCTATCTATCTATCTATCTATCTATCTATCTATCTATCTATCTATCTATCCATCCATCTATCATCATCATCATCATCATCATCATCATCATCATCATCATCATCTTCTATACTCTAGCATCCATAGCAACATAGCTGGGACTTGCTTTTCCTAAGCCATTACTTCATATCATCTCTATGGCAGAGTGACAGTAGGATACTGTGTGAGCCAAAGCAGTTATGCAATAAGAAACCATAATCCTAATTGTATCTGATGTGCCTTTCTGTTCGGAGAAATCTTCCAAGATGATTATAAAGATAACAGAAGTTTAAAAACTTTATAACACCAAACAATATAAAGCAGAAAACAATTTTAAAAATAGGTCAGATCACAATATAATATCTAATTTGTTTTATTTATTTTCTTTTATTTGCAAAATCTGTTACAGTACTGATTTTTATTTAAAAACATGAGTGGATCACATTTCAAAAATTACACAATGCAAATAATAAATTACCAAAACATATTTAAAATAGCCATTGAACTAGGCTGCAAATTTTCAATAAAAACAGGTAATTTTGATAGAAAATTATTTATTTTATTTGTTTTGCAATACAAACAGTATGTATTGCTTTGTATTTTTAAAAAAATGAAAAAAGTTCATGTGTTTAAAATTGCATAATTGACACAATAAATTGTGAAATATATTTTTAACAAATAATACCAACCGTAAAGACAGAAGTGATGGTAAATAAAGAAATCAAGGAAATTTAAGAATTAATTAATTTTTAACTTACGGCAGAAATTCTTTACCATGGTAGCTGTTTCAGTATTTGTGCAAAGTATATTGAAATTGTGAGTGCCACAGTACAGTACAGATTGGCTGCTTTTGCAATACGGAGCTCCGGGAGATGAAACGTCAGAGACGGGGCCTAGAGAGCTGTTGGAGATCCAGCCGATCCAAATCTGACCGATCACGACTAAGGTCCTTTACGAGGTCTTATCTCGCGGCGCTGAGGAGGGCAAGGTCTAATTACTTTGCTACCCTTATCGCGTCCGCAGATAATCACCCGACCGCCCTGTTTAGGGTGACCCGCTCCCTCCTTAATCTAGAGGTGAAGGAGGATCCCTTACAGGGTCGTGCCGAGGAATTTAGCCAACATCTGCTGGACAAAATCGCACGGATCTGGACCAGTCTGGATTCCGACTGGGCAGAATCTGACGATGAGAACATGGACAGTCTTGTTGATGTTATCTGGGAAGAGTTCGATCCTGTGACTCTGGACGAGGTAGACAAGATCATGAGGAAGCTGAGCTCCACTACATCCTTATTGGACCCGTGCCCCTCCTGGCTGGTTTATGCGGCTCGAGATGGGACACGAGGCTGGATCCATGCAGTGATAACTGCTTCATTGAAAGAGGGCAGTTTCCCCGCAGCCTTGAAAGAAGCGGTGGTGAGACCCCTCCTCAAAATGCCTTCGCTGGACCCAGCTGTTTTAAACAACTTTCGCCCGGTCTCCAACCTTCGCTTTCTTGCGAAGGTTGTTGAGAGCGTAGTGGCGCATCAGCTTCCTCTGTTCCTCGAAGATACTGATTATCTAGACCCGTACCAATCGGGTTTCAGGCCCGGACACAGCACGGAGACGGCATTGGTCGCTCTGATGAATGATCTCTGGCGAGCTCGGGACAGGGGTTATTCCTCTGTCTTGGTCCTATTAGACCTCTCTGCGGCTTTTGATACCATCGACCATGGTATCTTACTGCGGCGTCTCAGGAGATTGGGAGTGGGAGGCACTGTTCTTCAGTGGTTCTCCTCCTACCTTCTGGAACATTCACAGTGGGTGTTGGCGGGTGGGCAGAGATCGACCCCAAGGCCTCTCATTTATGGAGTTCCTCAGGGGTCGGTCCTCTCACCTCTCCTGTTTAACATCTATATGAAGCCGCTAGGTGAGATCATCCATGGTTTTGGAGTAGGATATCATCAGTATGCTTATGACACCCAGCTTTTCATTTCGACCCCAAACCACACCAGTGATGCCCTCGACGTGATGTCCCGTTGCCTGGAAGCGGTCCGGGAATGGATGGGGAGGAACAGACTTCAACTCAACCCGGACAAGACTGAATGGCTGTGCATACCGGCATGTCAGGAAATTCAGATTATTCCATCTCTTAATATTGGGGGTGAGTTATTACCCCCTGTAGATAAGGCTCGCAATCTGGGTGTCCTCTTAGATTCACAGCTCTCCTTTGAAGATCATATAGGAGCTGTGACTAAAGGGGCCTTCGCCCAGGTTCGTCTGGTGCACCAGTTGCGACCCTATCTGGACCTGGATGCCTTACGTACAGTCACCCATGCACTTGTGACCTCTCGTCTAGACTACTGCAACGCTCTTTACATGGGGCTGCCCTTGAGAACCACTCGGAAGCTTCAGCTGGTACAGAGTGCAGCTGCACGAGTTCTTTTGGGGGTCTCCCGATACTCCCATATTACACCTCTGCTCCGTGAGCTGCACTGGCTTCCAGTTACCTTCCAAGTGAAATTCAAGGTGCTGGTAATGACATACAAAGCCCTACATGGCATGGGTCCGGATTACCTATGGGAGCACCTACTGCCGGCGTCAACGTCCCTCCGTCCTATACGTTCCCACAGAGAGGGCCTCCTCAGGGTACCACCGGTCAGAGAATGTCGGCTGGTGACCCCCAGGGGGAGAGCATTCTCGGTGGGTGCACCAATCCTTTGGAACCGCTTACCAGCTGAACTCCGGATGGCCCCCGACCTTCGCTCCTTCCGGCGTGATCTAAAAACTTATCTATTCGAACAAGCCGGCCTGGCCTGATGGATTTGGGTTTTAAAATTATTTATCTAATGTATTCTTATTTTATTGCCCTGTACACCGCCCTGAGTCCTCTAGGAGTAGGGCGGTATATAAATCAAATAAATAAATAATAAATAAATAAATATAAATTGGGTGTGATATGGTCATCAAGATGAGGAAGATAATATAAATTCTGTTCCTTGCAAAGGAATCCAAGATGATATTTTAACAAATAGCAAGAACAGTATTCAATAAAATAAAGTATCAATAAACAAAGAATTAAAATACAACCTCCATTCTTACAAAGTAGTCTGATCCTGGGCCACTGACATCTTACTAATGTATGAATAAATTTTAGAGAGGGTTCTGGAATACATGGAGGGGCTAGGCATATTTGGAAGCAGGTAGTTGTTCAAATAGCCTGCTCCTGAGCTGTTTAGGGCTTTAAAAAAACCCCTAAAATTACTGATAAATGTTTGGTAACTGAGAGCTATCTAGTGCAGTCCTCTCACACATTTGTGTATGGGTTAAGGAGTTTTGTTGAACTCAGCCTTCCATCCTTCTGAGGTAGGTAAAATGAGGACCCAGATTGTTGGGGGCAATAAGCTGACTTTGTAATAATGCCGCTTGGGGGGGGGGGGGAAAGCCCTAATAAGCAGGCATATACATTGAATGAAGGCTACTGCTAAGCACTTTGATTTGTGCTTCTTAGATTGTAAGCCGCCCTGAGTCTTAGGAGAAGGGCGGGATATAAATGGGATTAAAAAATATATATCCATGACATGGTGCACAAGTGGTATAGCGTATAAAGCATTTTATGAACAGCACAATATAAACTGTGTTACTGATTCATATTACCAGTGTATGAACTATCATGCCAAAATTTCCCCTGTCCAGATAAGATAGTAGCTTCTCTAGATGCCATAGTTGTTAATTGGCAGATTTAGCTATGAAGATCACTTGGTCACTAGTGACAAGGATTAATCTCCAGGTTCCAACCATCCAGCAAGGATGTAAGAGCTACTGAACTCAATGAAGCTTTCTGGAGAGTAAGCAAACATAGGTTTATGCATTCTGAACCCACAATCACCTGCTGGGAATTTGGCAACAATTTTATTTCCATCACTGTACAGCTACTTCCTGTTGTTTAATCTCTGTCATATTTCATTCCTGAATTTCTCTTTACTTTCCTTCCCATTGTAGTTATCTCTCCCTCTCCCTCCCATCATCTCTTTATTCACCTCTTTCTGCTATTCTTCTTGAAAAAACAGAGGAGGGAATGTGTTGGGCTTCAGAGTTTAGTGACCAGGGTTTAGAGAACAGATTTCCTGATATTTCACTGGCAACTGTAGCTGTCATTTTCAGAGGCAAAGTGGTCTGTGCTATGCAGGGGCTATCTGGGATTCTGTCTTTATAACCAAGTGTCCTGACTTCTTTAAGTTCTGTCCTGGCTATGAAGACAGGAACCCAGTCAATCCTTGCTGGGTTAGCTTTGTCTCTGAAGATGCCAACTGCTCTTACTAGTGGAACATCAGGAAATCTGTTCTCTAGAGTTTGGTCACTAAACCCAGTAAGCTCAATATTGCCCAATAGATATTGGCCATGAAACCTACACCAGTTTATAAAGGGGGATGTGTGTGAGAACAGAATATTTTCTATCTACAAATGCAGATATAGTGCAGATCAGTTGTTACAAAAGGGGTGCCTAATCCATTTAATCCAATTCTTTTTGTCTTGTCTGCCTTTTTTTGGAACTGGCTTCTGGTCAGTATGTGAATACACACCCACTTGCAGATGCAGAATATACTCACCTTTAATTTTCAGTTTCAGATATAGTCACTTCTACATTGACTAACAAGCTAGGAATTATACCAGAAGTATCATATTTTTTTATATAGGGACAATCATTTTAAATTCAGGTTTATTTTCTTTTAGATAAATATGGCTCACAACAATCATAATCTGGGCTTTTTTTCTCATAGAACGCTCAGAACGGAGTTCCGGCACCTTTTTTGTATGGAACCTTGTAGGGTAGGCAAGGCGGGTTGTATGATATGTGTGAGCTCCGGCACCTTTTTCTTTTACAAAAAAAGCACTGATCATAATCATAATAGTAAAGTTGGAAGGGACCTTGGAGGTCATCTAGTCATCTAGTCCAACCCTCCGCTCAGGCAATATATGTTCTGGGGATCTCTATTGCCCTTTGCTACTAGGATACAGCCTAGGAGATGGTGGCATGATGCCTACTAACACCAGAAGTCCAGTCTATCCATAGATCGAATTCTGGATCAACCACAGTATTCTGGAGCCACCCCCATCTGGTCCCAGGCCTGGGTTTGATGTTTATTGTTTAATAGTGCTGTTTTGCCTATCAGATTATTTTGCTGTCTATTAGATTATTTTAGTCAGGGCTATCTGTTTGATTTAATATTTTTAACGTTTTATGCTTGTTCTACTTTTGTATGCCACCCAGAGTCCACTGGAGTTTAATTGGCCAATAAATTTAAATAATTAATAATAACAAAAATAATAGTAATCTCCCTAAGACTGATAAAGAAAAGAGATTTGTGAAAATAATGGAAGGTGGATAAAGAAGAATGATTTTTTAAAAATTGGATGTAGAAGATTTTTTCTTTCAGTGATACGAATGTTAGCTTCTCTTTTAATTACTATCACTTGAACAGGGTACAGGAAAGTGCTATAATCCCAGAAAAATAAGCATGCTCTTTTGGAACTGAATCCAAAATATTGCATGACCTGAATAATACATATGGTTACCTACCTTCCAATAATCTATTTCAGTGTGTTCACCTTTTGTCATATTAACAACTATAGTAGTTTATTGATAGCTTCATACTGCCTGCATATGACTGTCCCATACATATTTACCAGAGGACAAACCACAAAGACTTGGTAGGGCTTATTTCTGGTTTATACTAAAATTAGCTCCATTGTTTTTATGAGATTTAGATTGCTTCTGGCCATCGCTTTTAGTTTTCCATTGCTCTTCTCATTCCTGGTGTTTTATGAGGCATCATCATCTTTCTTTTGTAATCTGTTTGTTTTTTCCCACCTTTTCTTAAGACAAAACAGGGAAAATGGGCTGGTTCATATTGTTGATAAGTAAAAGTGCAATTCTAGAAGGAAGCTTTCTCTTAAGACCTAAAAAATAAAATAACAGTATTGACGTAATCACTCTTCACACTATCAATCTGTATTGTGGAAATTTGGTTGAAATAAGTGGGATAGTCAATGAATGGATTTGGAATAGGAATATAAAACATTCCTAAGACTTTAAAGATACACCTTTAAATTCTTTAAATGTAAAGATTTTTAAGTAAAGACTTGCAACAGAAATCAAGGATATTAAAAAAGTTTCTTCCAGCATATTAACAACAAGAAAAAAAAAACTGTAGGCCCACTAAAGAGAGAGGATGGTAAGGAAATAACAGGCAACAGGGAGAAAGCAAAGCTGCTTAACTCATACTTTGCATCAGTCTTCACACGAAAAGAAACTATAGCCCATCATACCAAAAAAAAACACCCACTGCAAAAGACAAACTAGAAACAAAAATTAAAATAAGCAAGAAAATGGTAATAGAACACTTATCCGACATTGATAAATATAAATCACCGGGACCCGACAGATTACATCCCAGAGTTCTGAAGGAACTGGCAGATATTATCTCAGAACCATTGCACCATATCTTTGAAAAATCCTGGAACACCGGGGAAATACCTGAGGATTGGAAAAGGGCCGATGTGGTTCCCATCTTCAAGAAAGGAAACAAAAAACAGACTTAGGGAACTACAGATCAATCAGTCTAACCTCAATACCCGGGAAGATCCTGGAAAAGATAATTAAAAAACAGATCTGCGAACAACTAAAAGCAAACAAAATTACAACTAGTAGCCAGCACAGGTTTGTAAAAAACTGATCATGCCAAACCAATTTTACGTCATTCTTCAATAAATACAGTGGACGTAGTATACTTAGATTTCAGTAAGGCATTTGATAAAGTAGATCACAACCTACTCCTTGATAAGCTAGAAAAAAGGTGGAATAGACAACATCACCACCAGATGGATCTTTAGCTGGCTGGCAAACCATACTCAATGAGTAGTCCTCAATGGCACTACATCCACATGGAGAGAAGTAAGCATTGGGGCACACAAGGTTCCACCTTAGGCCCAGTACTCTTCAATATCTTCATAAAGGACTTAGATGAGGGAATTGAAGGGAAACTCACCAAATTTGAAGGAGTAGCCAACACCCCAGAAGACAAACTCAGGATCCAAAAAGATCTTGACAAACTTGAACAATGGACCTGTCCAGCAAAATGAGTTTCAATGTGGAGAAAAGCAAAGTTTTACATTTAGGCAGGAAAAAAATCAAAGGCACAAGTACAGACTGGGCGAGACATGACTTAAAAACTAACTGTGAGAGGGACCTTGAAGTCCTAGTGGATGATCACTTGTCAATGAGCCAGCAGTGTGCAGAAGCGGCCAAAAAAGCTAATACAATCCTGGGTTGTATAAACAGAGGCATAGAATCAAAATCACACAAACTATTAGTAAAAAGATAAAGGTTCCCCCGCACATGCGTGCTAGTCGTTTCCAACTCTAGGGGCCGGTGATCATCTCCGTTTCAAAGCCGAAGAGCCAGCATTTGTCTCTGTGGTCATGTGGCCGGCATGACTAGACGCCAAAGGCGCACGGAACGCTGTTACCTTCCCCCCGTACTGGTCCCTATTTTTCTACTTGCATTTTTACATGCTTTCAAACTGCTAGGTTGGCAGAAGCTGGGACGAGTAACAGGCGCTCACTCTGTTATGCGGCACTCAGGATTTGACCCGCCAAACTGCCGACCTTCTGATCAACAAGCTCAGTGTCCTAACCCACTGAGCCACCGCATCCCTGTTAAACTATTAGTACCGCTTTATAAAATCCTAGTAAGACCACACCTGGAACACTGCAGCCAATTTTTGTCACTATATCACAAAAAAAAGAGATGTTGATAGTTTGGAAAAAAATCAGAGAAGAGCAACTAAGATGATCAAAGGCCTGTAGACTAAAACATATGAAGAACGGCTGCAGGACTTGAGTCTGTCTAATCTAAAGAAAAGAATAGGGGAGACATGATAGCAATATTGCAGTAATTGAGGGGCTGCCACAAAGAAGAGGGGATCACGTTATTCACCAAAGCATCAGGGAGTAGGACAAGAAACAATGGTTGGAAACTGAACAAAGGGAGAAACAACCTAGAATTAAGGAGAAACTTCCTGACAGTGAAGACAATTAACCAGTGGAACAGCTTGCCTCCAGAAATTGTGGGCGCTGCATCACTGGAGATTTTTAAGAAAAGCTAGACAGTCACTTGTCTGAGATGTATAGGTTCTCCTGCTTGAGCAGGGGGCTGGACTAGAAGACCTCCAAGGTCCCTTCCAGCTCTATTCTATTCTATTCTATTCTATTCTATTCTATTCTATTCTATTCTATTCTATTCTATTCTATTCTATTCTATTCTATTCTATTCTATTCTATTCTATTCTATTCTATTCTATTCTATTCTATTCTATTCTATTCAATATTAAATTCCTATCTATAAATTAGGACAGGAAATAAATTGAAGAATTTCCTGCACCTCTGGTCATTTTGAGCCATGTCACTGGATGGAAGCTAGGACATTTATATCTTTTAATTATTGAATTTATATTCTGCCTTTTCTCCAGGAACTAAAAGTGGCATACTTAATATACCCTTCTTTAGTGTTTCTACAAAACAACCCTATGGGGTAGGATCACAGAGAAAGGCTTAGTTTCCATAGTTGAATGTGATCTTGAATCTGGGTCCTCCAACATTTTAAACTTTCCACTATTTAGGATAGAGAAATTGCTCCTCCTGGAATTTCCTATCTATTGTAACTTTTAAGGTACAGAATTCCTGATTCCTCCTTGTATCTGTAACTGTCATACTTATATGCGTCTGCTTCACAGGGCTATCATAAGAACTATGGAATTTTGGTACTATTTATAAAAAGGGCATATTTAAAAGTTTTTCCAATACACGCTGCTGTAAACCTAACTTACTTGAATTCTGTGAAGTTTATAAAAAATTGCTTTGCACTTTATAGCTTGGCATAAGCTTCACTGAAATGTGATGCCACTGGTTTTTCAGTAAAGGTTTCTTTCTGCAGGGCTGCAAGCAGGCATCAGCTGCTACAACTAGGGAGCAAATCAGCCATTGTACTTTAGGCAGCTTTTTTCTCAAGGTTTCGTCTCCACACAAGAAGCATCATCTTTTTCTTTTCTTTTCTTTTTTAAATAGTGTCAGACTTTGCATTTGGCTCATATAATCAGATCAGAGTCAAGATCATTGCTGCAGACTAGAAAAGGCATCTTTAAGACATTTGTCCTTGAAACTGCACCAAACTCTTGGAAGAACCCAGAACCTGTGAGTATGATTTAGGCAACAATAGCACGGTGCAAACCTGCAATCAACTATTATACAGTATCCGATTAGCCCTCTGTTAGGGATTTTTATCTCTCTCTTCCCACATTATTTTACATTCATTCTCAATTCGCTCTGAGGAAACAAATCAATTCAGGCTTCTGATACAGTGACTTTGCAGTAGATGAGCTGGTAAAATGTTTGATTTAACTCTTCATTGCTTTCTAGAGGCTGATGAGCTAGGCACTGTAGCCAATAAGCTCTAGAGAAGTTTTCTGCTTCTTGTCTTTTAATGATGTTATTGTTTGGAATTTGTTCTTTTGTCTGCCTAATAAACAAGAGTCAATTTTCTCCATATGCCACTTCAGATGAAAAGTAAATAAATGAGGCAAGTGCATTTCATCAGCGTTTGCCTTAATTAGCACTGAAACTTGGGTGTTAGCAATCTTAATTTATTGGTAAATAATAAGTATTGTTTGAACCGAGTTCTACTCTTGTCTATTTTGACTATCCTGGCTAAGTTTCTTTGGTTAGACTGCAGTCTTATTAAAACTGTACTGAAACACTCTATGTCTGCATTTCAAGGACATCCTTTTTATTTTTTCCCCAAAAACGAATTAAGATTTGGGAAAAGTAACCATTGAAAAGAAAGGAGTCTGCATGGATGAAGACAACTCACAAAACAGAATCCTCATTACACTTACTCTTTAAAAAATGCATTTTCAGTTGGATAATTTCCGATGAAATTGGTTTATGATAGGAATGCCCTATCTTAACATAGGCTGCTTGCAGCTCTAGCTAATAAAAACGCTTCCTTTTTAAAATTAAAGTTTAATATGAATCATTTTATATATAAAATTTATCCCAGGTTAGGCTGATTGATAGCTGAATTGTGATTTGTTAAGCATGTTCTTCATGAAATCCACAGTGGAATTGCATTCCATTTAACTAAAAAGTATCCACTATGGATTCATCTTATTACTGAATGCAATGTCTGGATGTAGACAATACAAACAAGTCAGGGTGACAGAAGCAACTAGACATGAAATGATTTTAAAATAAATTATAGTAATGGTCAGATAATACAGTACTTGTTTCTGTTTATTATTAAAAGTATTTCACTTTTCCCATCACAAGGCTCAATTTAAATAATGCTTATCTATAGGATTCATAGTGACATATGATCCATTGAAAAAATGAGTTCTTCCAGGAATTTTGGGTTTGCTACCTTAGTAAGCACAAAATTAATAAAAGAAAATCCATGCTGGATCAATCCAGATTTATACCTACCAGTTTAAATTACGTTGGCAATTATCAAATCTAGTCTTTTTAAATAATAATAATAATAATAATAATAATAATAATAATAATAATAATAATAATAATAATAATAATAATAATAAAAAATAATAATAATAATAATAATAATAATAATAATAATAATAATAATAATAATAATAATAATAATAATAATAATAATAATAATAATAATACAGGGTTACTAGAGCTAATTCTTAAATGTGTGTAGAGAAAACTTACCTGCCACTCCAAGGGTTGGATAAGGTGTGTTAGAACAGGAGATGAAGTTGCAGGATCCAATCTGGGTCTGTCACTGTAACCAGAAGTTTTATATTCTTAACTGCCCTATTTAGCTTTTTTATTCTTTTCATAAAGAAAGGGAGAGTTGCAGAATAACTTATGCAAAACAAGGGAACCTAAATTGACTTTCTTAATTTATAGAATTCAAGCTCCAGTTTGATAAATGCTTAGTGTGGAATGAGCTTCACTGATAATACTGGAATTTACTCACGTGTAAACATGGCCAAGTGGTTAAATTCAAATTTTGCTGCAAAATGGTGATGTGCAAGACCACATGATCAGAGAACTCATTTCCAGATGTCATCTCTTTCAGAAACTATTGTACTTGTCTAGTACTTTTGAAGTTAAGTATATTATTATTTTATACTTCAGTTATCAAATAACTTTAGGGAGAAATATATCCTTCTCTGTGCAATATTGCAATGTGTGTTTTGTAGCAAGCGACATTTATTTGGAAGGAAAAACAGTGGCTCCAATTTCTCTCTTTTTAGTCTATATTTAAGCTTCGCATGACTTTCTGAACTCTGATGGATTTCAGCTTTAGCTTTCTGTAAATCTGGGGGCAGGAAAGATCAAATAGGTCACAGTAGCACAGTTAACTGAGATTTTCAAAGATTTTTTTATCCTATTGTTGTTGTTGTTGTTGTTGTTGTTATTATTCACACAGATGTTCAGACTGGATTTGGCATTTTTGTCTACCTATTGAGTCCTTACCAAGGACCTGGGATAGCCAGATGTGGATGTTTGATGGTATTATAGCTATCGTTGCAGGATGGAAGCAGTTCCTAGTAAGGCCACCTTTTGCAATTGACTAATGGCGAATTTGTCAATGCCAATGGTGTTCAAGTGGTGCTCCACTTGTTTTGGGATTGCACCCAAGGCTCCTATTACTATTGGTACTACCCTTGCTTGCCTTTGCCACAGTCTTTCTATTTCTATTTGTAGGTCTTTGCATTTTGTTATCTTCTCCAGTTCTTTCTCGTCTATTCTGCTGTCTCCAGGCACTGCCATGTCCACTATCCAGACTTTTTTGTCTTTTTTATCGACAATTGTTAAGTCCGAGGTGTTATGGTGCAGGTGCTTGTCTGTTTGAATTCTGAAGTCCCAGAGCAGTTTAACTTTACCATTTTCTATGACTTCCTCTATTTTATGATCCCACCAGTTCTTGCTTACAGGCAAATGATATTTCTTGCAGATTTTGCTATGCACCATTGTTGCTACTTCGTCATGCCACTGGTTGTAGTCAGTCTGTGCGATCTTCTTGCAGCAGCTTACCAGGTGGTCCATTGTTTCTTCAGCTTCTTTGCATAGGCAGCACTTACTGTCTGTTGCTGTCTTCTCAATTTTGACTTTGTATGGATTTGTCCTTAAGGAATAATAATAATAATAATAATAATAATAATAATAATAATAATAATAATAATAATAACAACAACAACAACAACAACAACAACAACAACAACAACAACTCAAGATAGTGAACATACCAAGTACTCTTTCCTTCTCCAATTTTCTCCACAACAACAATCCTATGAAATGAGATGGGCTGAGAGAGAATCACTGGCTGAAAATCATCCAACCAGTTTTCATGTCTAAGATAGAACTAGAACTCACGGTCTCCTAGTTTCTGGCCTGGTGCCTTAACCATTAGACCAACTTTGCACCTTGATGAAAAACCATCAAGAAGAACTAAATGGGCTGATGAACTTTTGGAAAAGAGGAGTTCAAGCCAATAATAAATGTGAACTCTTGCCTCCAGTGGAATCTATGTATTTGAAACACTTTTCATATTAAAACTGGATTCAGAATTTGCATGTTGATCAGTAGATGGAGTGCTGTAGTGGTTGCTATCCTGCCTACTTGTCTTTCTGATATGAGCCTTTAATGCAGTATGGTTGTTCATATATGTTTATTTTTAGTAGGTATAGAAATTAGGGTGGGATTCAGCTGGTTTGAACCACTTCAGCAGAACGGGTAGCTAATTTTTGTTGCCCTGGCCCAGAATGGACTTCCGGAAGTGGCATCCATACAGAGAACCGGTTGTTCACATATTTGAATCCCCCAACTAGTGAGGTATTGTCCTTATTCAACTGATGAACCATATGTGATATGGATATGTGCTTGACATGCAATACCAAAATGGATAAAAGATCATTTGTTATGGATTCTATAGTTGTGAGTTTTTAAAGGAAACTTTGTAATTATTGAGGGTAATCTTACAGAAAATTAAATCTTGACTTTTGCATGTTTGAAGAAGATGGACTACAACTCACCATAGATTTGTGGAGGTGAAAACAGCTTTCTATTCAGTTGTTTCCTTGGTTTACCTATCAGACTTTTGCTGTATTATGTTTCACTGCTCTAAAATGTTCAGAAAGTTGATTGAACAATTCTTTTAAAAAAATATGAGGATCAAACATCTTAAAACTCTTCTCAGTAGAGGTAATCCTAGCTTACTAATAGTAATTGGGACCAGGAAATCTGTTGTTAAGTGATGTGGTGGTAAGGTGCAATTTCACATGATCATGCTGACATAGGACAACAGTTCTGGCAGTCCCAGTGGCTGTTGTTATGTAGATGAATGTTATGTGTCACCTGATTGACATTTGTGACCTCCAGCTGGTTTTTGCATTGACTTTGCTCATCAGGAACCAGCAGTAAAGGTTGAAAATGGCAGTAATGTGATTGGAAGATGCCGAAACCATCATAATTGTGAGTTGAGTGTCAAGTGCCTGAATTGTGATCCCGTGACAGTGAGGACGCTGCAACAGCAACAATTTTGAGGACCCAGCTTAAATCTCCTTCATTCAGTACCATTGTAATTTCAGGAATTGCAGAACGAGTGGACATTAAACAAGGACTACCTGTAATACCATGAAACTGCAAAAGACAGGAGGAAGAAAATTATAAATATCATCCTGAATTCTTAGCTAAAGAGAAGAATGTACAAATTATTTTAATTATAATTTATTTTTTAAAATCTCAAAATTTTCTCTTCTATTCTGCTAATAAATTATTAGTCCCCTAATAAAATTCTACTAGCAATTTGTAGTATAATCTAAGAATATTTCCTTCCTCATAAATTTGGAGGACAATGGAGCTCATTTTGCAACAAACCTGTTTAGAAATATAATCAGGCAATACAATTCATTGCACCTTTATTGTACTACTGTTGATGCAGCTTAAATTGTTTCCTTTGCCACCTGAATACCCTGCTGATTCATATTCAGTTTGTAATCAGCTACAATTCCAGGTCCTTAGTTATAAGCCAGGTATAATTACCAAGCCAGATAGACCCCATTCTATATCTGTTCACTTAATTTCTGTTTCCTAACTAAAGAACATTGAATTTCTGTTAAATTTCATTCTATTATTTTCAACTCATTTCTCTAACCTATTAAGAAATTTTATTTCTGACTTCTATGGTATTAGCTCTCGCAACAACTTTTGTATGCTCTGCAGATTTAATAAGTATTCTGTTCACACCTCATTGGAGCTGTTAATCAAAACATTGAAAAGTACAGGATTGTTAGGTCTGTGGTGCCTCAATTGATATCTCACTCTAGGCTGATCAGGAGCCATTGACAAGCAATCTTTGGGCATGATCTTAAAATATTAAGTCTCATCTTAATATACATGCCATCCTGCCCATACTTTCTGATTAAAACATTGAGGCTGTTTTGTCATATGCTCTGCTGAAATCAAACTAATTCTATATTTAGCATTCTCAAAATTTACTAAGGATATTACTGAATATTCTTGTCTCTCACTCCAAGCTTGTACAGATTACACAATGAGGTCACAATGTATATATGTAAGTATTATTTTTTTTACAGTAAAGTAAACAATACAAATAGTCTTCAGTTAAGTGCTGTGGCAGCACAGTGGCTAGAATGCAGTATTGTAGGCTAATTCTCCTGACTGCCAGCAGTTCAGTTCTGATCAACTCAAGGTTGACTTAGCCTTCCATACTTCTGGGATAGGTAAAATGAGGACCCAGATTGTTGGAGGCAATATGCTGACTGTAAACCGCTTAGAGAGGGCTGTAAAGCACTCTAAAGCAGTATATAAGTCTAAGTGCCATTGCTGTTGCTATTAACAATTAGTGACCAGTTAAAGTTATGACAGACCTCCCCAAAGCTACTTAAGACCCAGTTCTGGAATACCAAAATCTCTACTCCTCCCGTGGTCATGTAACTGCATTTTCAGCACTTGACAACCCAGCTTGAATTTACGTCCTTTTGCAATGTCTTGCAGTCACAAGATCACAATTTTTAGTGGTTTTTTTTGCCAGTTTCTGGCAAAAAACCCTCATTGATTCATTTAAGGACTGCATTGTTTGCTTGATGATTTGGTGTTTGCTTAACAACCATTGCAAAACATTTTGTAAAATCAGGCAGGGTCATGTGGTGACCTACTTAATGACTGCCATGACTTACAACCATAATTGTGGGCTCAATTGTGGTTTTAAGTTGAGAATTACCCGTAAATACTTAACTCACTGGGAAGCAAATTGGTTCTGGGCAGTATATACCTTTTTTTTCCTCAATATAATTTTTAACCTCATAAGCATATTTTCATCTAACTCTTCTTCCTTGGAGGTACATAATTACATTCTGATGTAATTGGTTTTCATTTTGTGTAAAAAATCATTTATATTTTTGCTATAAACGAACATCACTCCAACTTAGGCTTAGAAGAAGGTTATTTCTCTGTGTATTTATTAAAAATGAAACACACTGTTTAACTTGTAGGGCTTATTCTACCAAATTCAGTAGGTGTCCAGAGTTTCTCTTTACTGTTCCTCTTTACTCCTTCCATCCTTCTGAGGTTGGTAAAATTGTTGGGGGCAATATGCTGATATTGTAAACCACTCAGAGAGTGCTGTGGAGTGGTATATAAGTCTAAGGGCTTATTGCTATTGCTACTGTAGTTTGCCTTATTAGCTAGTTCAGGGGTCTTCAAACTTGGCCCTTTTATGACTTGTGGACTTCAACTCCCAGAATTTTGGGAGTTGGAGTCCACAAGTCATAAAAGGGCCTAGTTTGAAGACCCCTGAGCTAGACAGTTATAAACCAGCTCTTCCAGCCCGTTTTACTGTCAACACAAAATGGTGTCAGAAGTAGTAGAAAGGAACAGATCCAGTACTGAAGTTGAGTTACTTAGTGGCATGCCACATTCCATTCCTAAGGCTATGGTGCTTGTCCCCAAATCATGCATAGGAAAAGAAGTAGATACCACTGAAAATCCCAACAGGTATAGATGCATGAAAGAGAATCTGTATTTTGACCTACAAGGCATTTTATGACTCTTCCTTGAGTGTGAGGGCTGAATCATTTGCGATATAATTCATACAACTGAATGGATGGCTTTTGAAAATTAATAAGTGTGTGTGAATATTAGATTCAAAGATTTGATTAGAAGACTAATTTGGTTGAATCTCCAAACTGAACCAACTTTCTGAATGAAACTGTCAAATTAATTCCAGATTGATTTAATAGCTTGATCAGATTTTGTGTATATAAAACAATCCTCTCTTCTTTATGAATTACATCAATATTCCAAATTAAATCAATTTCCCTAATCAAATCCATCTCTCTTTCCAAGAACTATTTTAATACTTAGCACAAACACTTTCTGTTTTCTGCTAGAAGAGAAACATTGTTGGTTTCAAGCAACATTGCTCTCAATGCAGGTGGAACCTATGGAAGGCATGATCTCGATTAGAACTATTAAGGAGTTAACATTTCTCAGTTTCTGCATAGGGTCAAATTATGACTACATGCATCAAGACATTTTTAATGTAGTTTCCTAAGCTTATGAAGAACATTTTCAATTACTTTTTCAACCTCTATAGCTGTGAGGAAATTATTTTATGAGCTCTAATACAGAATAAAAAATAAATTGGGCTACTAGGTGGATTTCCCTAGTTTGTCCAGAGATATCTATGTTTTTCTCTATCATGCTGGATCAATTTCCATCCCTTGATGCTAGTGGTAGCTTGAGGAAGAAATCATTTTCATTTCCTTTTTCTTGTGCAGAAAAAAGAATTAAACATCCCTCTTTGGTCTTCTCCTAGATTTGATTGCATTGGTAGTAAAAAGTGTTAGGACTGAGAAAGCTGTTTCCTCTTTTCTCCATTTCAATGTCCTCAATATTCTGTGGCTCAGTTTCCCTCTATGTTCATAAGCCCAGAGTTAAATGTACCAACTATTATGCTATTTGTATTTTTTCTTAGATATGAAAAAAATCATTTTGGTCTAATTTTACCCTATAGTGTATTGGCAAAAGATCACCAGAGCTTTGTATTATACAGTAGTAGTGATGGCATAATTTTTCAGATTTAAACTTTGCCTTAGAGTTAGCCTTCAGCAGTTTATTGCCAACATATATCATAGATACCTAGACTGCAATGTTGAGTTTAGCTGGAAAATGATAATGAATTTAAGAACTGTGCTAGAAATTAGTATTCTGAACAGCTTGAAACAATATGTATAACAATGGTTTTATAAGTTTGTTACTATAGCATTTTCAGATCTTGAGAGAGACTTGACAAGCTATTTTTTTACCACAGGAAAAAAAAAACCACCCTCAATTTCAGACATCTGAAAACAGAATTAATTTTCAAAGAGCTCCTTGGTGCCAAGATGACTCATATGCCTTATGAATGTTCTTCCTTCTCCTTATGAAGAAGGAGGTGGGCTGCCATACCCTTCTATTTTGTAATCTTGCCGCATTATCTGCTTGATAGCTGCTTGAGCAGCTGTAGAGATTCTTCCAGCTTGCAGTGGTCCAATGTCGCAGAGGCACATGATCCGAGAATGCCATGACAGCATCCTCTGCAACATTGCAAAGGATTCTGGGAAGAATTTCTGCATTACATATTAGTTAATTCACATCCTTAAAATATATCTGCTGGTTTTGTTCAAAGCCAGTGCTTCTGTTCTTGTATTTCTGCAGCTATGGATGGCTCATGGATTTTTCAAAGTGCTAAAAGCAGTTTGAGAGGAGGCTTTTGTAAAAACAAAACAAAACAAAAAGCAGAAGCAAAAGTGGGATGACTGCCACATGAGGTATAATGTGGCAAATTATCAGCTATCTGGAAAAACTAAACTGTCTGCTTCCAACTTAATAAACCTATGAATTTCCACTGAAGCATATACAAATATTTCTCAATGCATTTCTGGACCAAACCTATTCTGCTATACGTAGCTGCTTACTTCGTATTCAGGGATCCATGCATGCTCTTGCTTTATGTTGGAGTGAAAGAGAGAGGAGAATATAGATGTACATCTCTGTGTTCTTCCCATTTCAGAATCAGTTGTATGCATAAAAAAAAAATCCTATATGTGTGGGAAAACTGGATGCACTGTGGCAGCACTACACAAACAAAGTGATTTGTATGCAGGGATGGGCATAATACAAGGATATGTGTTTCTTCTGAAGTTGGCAACATGTGATTATTCATTCCTAAATGAAGGAACAAATACTTACGAACCGTAGGCCTGCTTCTTCTAGTTTTTGCATTTGAAACAGTTCTTGACTGTACTACCTTCGTAAGCAAACAACGGTGGAATATTTTGTTTTAGCATGTGAGAAACTTGTATACAAGCCTCTAACAGCTATTCCAAAATGATTGCCTGATGTATTAATGAGGGTGGAGTGTAGGTCATGAGCCTACAGATATGTGCAAAGTTATGGTGAAATTTTAGCTACCATGTTTTTTTTAAAAAGAATTTGTGTACCAACTGTGTGCACACTTCAAAACACATGGCCAATTTAGTGCTTCAATCTAATTATCTGTGCTACTGACATGTTTGAGTAATGTATCTATAGCACAGATAATATTGCTTCACTGTAAAAGATACTCAGCCTTTGTGTGTCTATTTACGTTTCTTGAATCTGACGTTTGATTTTCTCTCTCAAAGCTTTCATTCACTTTTGTGCTGTTCACGAACAACTTAACATTTTTTAAATGAGGAATTTTTCTTTAAAAGAAATCTTTCTTTTAAAAAAGGAAGAAAAAAATAATTTTAAATAAAACATATTTTAATAATGTTCTATTTTCCACTGCATTTAGTATACTGTTTATATATCTTAAGGCAATGTATGACTTTGTAAAAGATAGCGTATTGAAACATGAGTATGAACTTTTAAAGACAGTCTTGCCACACAAAATGTTATCTCTTACATTAAATTTTGGAGACGTTCGGGTAGTCCTCGACTTATGACCACAATTGAACCCCAAATTTCTCAGACATTTGTTAAGTGAGCTTTGCCCCACTTTGCATCCTTTCTTGCCATAGTTGCTAAGCGAATCACTGCAGTTGTTGGTTGTTCAGTGAATCTGGCTTCTTTATTGACCTTGCTTGTCAGAAGGTCACAAAAGATGATCAAATGACCCCGAGACATGGTAACTGTCATAAATATGAATCAGTTGCCAAGCATCCAAATTTTAATGACGTGTCCGTAGGGTTGCTGCAATGGTCATAAGTATGAAAAACAGTCATAAGTCATAACAGCACTTTTTCAATGCTGTTGTAACTTCAAACAGTCACCGAATGGTTGTAAGTTAAGGACTACCTGTACCCTGGTGATGGCTAGTTCAACTAATAGCCCAATGGGCATACAGAGTTTGGACTCTCTTTGTATAATTTCTCTTGAGCATTTCATTGGTTTAGGAAGAAAACAAAAATCCAGTAAAACGGTCAGTTTTAAGTCCCCTTCCAGCGTAATAAGGACCAACAATTTATACCAATGAAGTAGGGATGAAGTCTGAAAATAAAGCCTTATTGAGGACCAACTATCATATGTAATTTAAATCATACTAATGTAAAACATTGCTATGGTTGTGTATTACTGCACACTAACTTTAACCTCATTAGGTTCAGTAATTTTGGTACTGCTATGCCGTCTTTGAAGACTGTTGATGTTAAGTGTTTGATAGAAACCCTAGTTTTCCATTTTTTTCCCTCCTGCATTTGAAAATATTTCAAGAACCCTGAAGATAGAAAACGTTTTTTTCCCCTTGCCATTGCTTTCTTTTTGACACTGAATTCAATAAGGAAAGGCTGTGGTTTAATAATTTCTACAAGCACTCATAGTACCTTTTGGGGAAAGAGTACTGACCTTTCCCTATTTTTAATAAAAACCTTCAGTCTTTGCTTTCTCTGCAATACTACTTCTACTGTATTCCCCCCAACCCTACCTCCACACACAGAAAGAATGAAGACTGGAATGAACTTCCTCTAAAGTTCCCAGGTTAGAAAAATGCTGGCAAAACCCAAATAAATAGAACTCCTGGGCTTCATTATTTGCTATCTGTGAGGGTGGACCTCTGTGAATAATGATACCCTACAGATTATATCAATTTGTATAGACAATGCTAATTAGATGAAGAAACAAAAATAATCTGTGACTGATTACTGTAACCATAAGGTGTACAGGAGAGGTTAATAACACCAGTAATTGTGTGGCAAAAAGAACTGAAGGGCAAAGTCAATATTTGGTTGCATTTCCACATTGTCTCTTAACTTCAGGTTAATGAGTGTCACATACATGCCCCTCTGGGAGGCAGTAGTTGGATCAGAACCTTTGCCGTCAGAAGGTTTTGTCCCCATTTCTGCTACTGACTGTGATATTGAACAATACCCAAATTCAGCACAAAGACAGAACAATAAGAGTATGCATTAGAAATTACTCATCCTACTTTTGTTAGATATTACATGAATATCTAGCTCTCTCAAAAAAGCTCTAATTCTGGGAAAGGGGACAGGAAAAAGAAGGCTACCATCAGCAGTAACGTGGATAGATTCAGTTACAGGAGTGATCAGTTCATTGTAGGAAGAGCTGAAGGACCACGTAAGGAACAGATCATCACGGAGAAAATGTATGCGAGTGCTAAGAATTAACAAGTTCATGGCATATAATCATCTTTAGCACAACAAGGGCACAAACACAAACACACACAAACACCAGATATTCAGACCATGCCTTTTGTTGTTAATAAACTCAGTTTGGAAACACACACACACACATTTCAAATAAGTTTATTGGCAACAAAAGATATGGTCTGGAATCTGAAGCAGCAACAACAAGAAGAAACAACCCTCTTTTCTCTAAACAAATTCCAATATCAAGATATAAAAAAAAACTCTCCCAAATTCTGTACACTCCCCTTTTATTGATGCTGCCCATGTGTCAAGTTGTAACTGTCCTGATAACAGAATTGTCAGCTGGCAAGCTGCGCTATATAAACAAGGCAGATTAAGTTATTGCTATTACAGAGTTTGGAAAGAGCAAAACCTGTGCAGGGTTGGGAACAAAATGGTTCCCAGGCACCTGATGTTTTATTGATTCCAGAGTAATTCCACTGCCAGGAAGGCCCTTGTCAGTGCTACGTCCATTCATGTCCCAGTTTGGCTAACCATGTGTGATAAGGTTAGGAATGCATTTTACTGTAGTCATATCCATATTAAACACTTACTACTAAACCAAGCTGGCTGCTTAGGATGCTTGTTCCCGATGAAGAATACCTTTTCTCATTGTCCCTTTCCCACCGCCAATCATACAGTTAATGCTCTAATTTTTAAAACAAAGATTGCTTCATTTACTTTGAATCCTAGCTCCTCTTTTGAAGGACTGATACAAAATACTCTTTACATCTGTTTCAGCCAATTCAGGTACAATGCTAAATTCCTGTTTATCATGCGTTCAACAGTACCACACTGTGATGCTGCTCTGACCATTTAGCTTACGAAACTTAAAAACATATAACTTTCAAGAAGATCTTTGTTCATGTTGTAAGGAAAAAATGCTGTCTTGTGTGTTCTAAAAACAATAGCCTTGCACTGAGACTTATAACAGACTTATACTGCTATTCTGTTTTTCTTTTCTGAATGCCCATCACCCATATTGCACAAACTATGAAGATCTTATCTCTGTTGAAGCAATATAATTTGTGACTCATGAAGCTAAAGGCATCCCATAACCAAAATAAGACTTTTCAAACACTAGATAAGCTTGTTTTGCTATCTGTCTGGCACTGAAAAACAGGAGCTGTATTATTATTGGGATGTGTGTTTCTTACAGTATGCAGACATGCTCATATTTACTTTTTGCTGATTAATATTATTCTAATAGATAGCAATGGTTGATTCAGAAATCAGGAAACTTAATGAAGTAATACAAAATTAGATCATTTGGGTCTTGAGTTCAAAAAACCAGCCTAGAAACCAGGAGACTGTGAGTTGTTGACCTGCCTTAGTCATGAAACCCAGTGGGTTTCAATCCCACCCAACTCACAGGATTGTGGTTGTGGGGAAAATAGAGGGAGAAAGGAGTATTGGGTATGTTTACCACCTGGATTATTTACAAAAATAATAAAGACAGGATAAAGATGGCGGACGTGCTGGGGAGAGCTCCGTAAGCCCCCAACGGTAAGGCGTCCCCCAGGAGCCCCCAGGGATGTCTCTGGACCCCTGTGGTGGGGTCAGAGACTTGGGCTATTGAGTTGGGCAATGTGCCGCCCGCTGCCCCCCCCGGACCAGCTGTAGGGGCGCCGGGCCATCTCCGGCCCGCCCCCTGGGCCGTTGGCAGCCGTTGTGAGTGGGTACCAGCGTCCCCTCGGCCTGCCCTTGAAGAATCACCGCAGCGGAACCGGCCCTTGAACAAATTGCCGCAGATCAGCTGTGCGGCGGAATCGGCCCCTGAACAAAGCGCCGATCAGCTGTGCGGCGGAATCGGCCCTTGAACAGATCGCCGCAGATCAGCTGTGCGGCGGAATCGGCCCCTGAACAAAGCGCTGATCAGCTGTGCGGCGGAATCGGCCCCTGAACAAAGCGCCGATCAGCTGTGCAGTGGAATTGGCCCTTGAACGTATCGCCGCGGATCAGCTGTGCAGCGGAATCGGCCCTTAACAATTCGCCGCAGATCAGCTGTGCGGCGGAATCGATCTTGAACATATTGCCGCGGATCAGCTGCGCGGAGGAAGCGGCCCTTAACAAATCGCCGCAGATCAGCTGGGAATCGGCCCTAACAATTCACCGCAGATCAGCTGTGCGGCGGAATCGGCGCGGATCAGCTGTATGGCGGAAACGGCGGCAGCGAGGGCAACGGCGTCGGTGACAGCTTCTCCGGCCCTCGATCGAGCCGCGGGCCAGCTGATCAGTGAAGACACCATCGACGATGACGGCGACGGCGGCAACATCGACAACAGCATCCCCGAGCTCCTGGGACGCGGCATGGTCCGCCTTCTTCGAGGCGCGTGGAACGGAGGCAGCGACATGGGACTCCCGTACCTCTGGGAGGCCGAGCTCTGGACGGTCCCCAACCAACAGGGGCCTATGGAGCTGCGGCCCCGGTCGACCACTTTTTACCACGAACCTTCGACGGTAGCATTAATAGACGCGGCGTGGCCTCTCCGGCCCGCACCCTGGGAGCCGACGGTGTCTCCGTGCCGATCCTCAACCAAAAAGACGCCACGATCCAGCTGATCAGTGGAGACAGCGGCGACTGGACCACCGAAGCCGTCATCACCTTGCCTCTACCAACTCTCAACCTCCCTGCCCACCCTCTCCCCACAGGACATGATGGGCCTGGGTGCAAGCCACGGTGGCAGAGTGGTTTGACCTTACACCTGCAGCCCCATAGAGGTGAGAGCTCTATGGGGTATGCTTCACCCAGAGTGGGTTCTGGACCACCCCCGGAAACAGAGTCACAACCCATTGTGAGAGGATGGGGAGTGGCCTGCTTCTGGGGTTCACCCAGCCAAGTGGCAGTGGCTGGGTGACAGTCAGATACCCACCCACCCGACTCGACCCTCCTGCCAATTCTCCATCCAGGGGGCTGCCTTCCCAAAAACCCTTGTAACTCTATGCTACTCCAATATTCCAGCACAGACCTACACGCCCTCAGGGGTTCCCCCTCTCCTGGGTGTGACCCGCCTATACTACATCCAATCTCGATGACGGGCCAGACCATTGGGCCTCTGAGAGATGGCCGGGCAGGGTCAGGGGCCTCCAGCATAAGTCCAACAAGAGGCCCCTGGTTAAGTTCCTAGTTAAGTTCTTTGTCGGGTTAGGGAGGGGGGCGGGAAAAGACTATGGTTGTTCGGTGAAGGGGGGCCTTCCAACTACCATAGCGCAGGCCGGGCCTACGACCGTTCACGAAGGTGAGGAACGTGGGCCAGTCGCCGACAAAGCCCAGTGGCGAGCTGACGAACAACCAATTCCCAGGATGGTGGGGAATGGCAGAAGGTGCACAAGCAGAGGGCCGTATCGACACCGGGAGGGTCATCTCCGCTCTGTACAAGCGGTGAGATGCTCCGACCCTCTGTACTTCCCCCGAGGACCCGGGAGCGAAGATGTGCAGCCTCCTAAGCTCAGGCTGGTCTACCTAAATGCCAGGTCCGTTGCTAACAAGGCTCACCTTGTTCGTGACCTAGTGGAGAATGAGCACGCGGACCTGGCTTGCATCACGGAAACCTGGCTAGGCCCAGAGGGTGGTGTCCCTCTGGTTGACCTCTGCCCGCCTGGTTTCCAGGTGCTGCACCAGCCTCGGGCCCATGGAGGAGTGGCAGTAATCATCAGGGAGATCCTTAGCCCGCGGGAGACCACCGTCCCTCAGATAGTCGGGTGTGAGACTCTCTTCCTGAGATACGGTCCGGGGGCGCAGTTGGGCCTGCTGCTGGCATACCTTCCACCTAATCGTGCAGCGGCAGCCCTGCCTAAGCTACTCGATGTCCTCTCAGGGTTGGTGGTTGAATTCCCCAAACTCATGGTCTTGGGCGACTTTAACCTACCGTCCCTGGGAGGATCGTCCGAACTAGCTCGGGAGTTCATGGCTTCCATGGCGGCCATGGACCTGTCGCAAATAATTTCTGGACCGACTCATGAGGGAGGCCACACCCCCGACTTGGTGTTCTTATGTGGACGGTGGCGTGATGATATCGGTGGGGGCTCCACGACCGTTACGCCCCTGTCATGGACCGATCATCACCTCCTACGGCTAGACTTCCCCTTTGCCACCCCCCGCCGTGGGTGCACGGTGCCAACCAGATGGTACCGCCCCAGGCGCCTAATGGACCCTGACAGGTTCCAGGCAGCGCTTGGGAACCCACCTGCACTCCCTGCTCACAGCTCGGTGGACGCCTTAGTGGAAGCCTGGGAAAGGACAGCCACGGAGGCGCTGGACCGAGTTGTACCCCTGCGGCCCCTGACCCGGCGCAGATCCCAGAGAGCCCCATGGTTCACCACGGAGCTCCGGGAGATGAAGCGTCGGAGACGGGGCCTAGAGAGCCGTTGGAGATCCAGTCGATCCGAATCCGACCGATTGCGACTAAGAATCCTCACCAGGTCTTATCTCGCAGCGATAAGGGTGGCGAAATCCAACTACTTTTCCACCCTCATCGCGTCCGCAGATAATCGCCAGGCTGCCTTGTTCAGAGTGACTCGCTCCCTACTGAACCAAGAGGTGAGGGAGGAACCCTTACAGGGTAGAGCCGAGGAATTTGGTCAATATCTGTTGGATAAAATCGCTCGGATTCGAACCGGCCTGGACTCCAACTGGGCAGAGTTGGAGGAACAGGACATGGACAGTCTTGTCGACGTCACCTGGGAGGAATTTGATCCTGTGACTCCAAAGGAAGTGGACAGGATTATGAGGAGGTTGAGCTCCTCCACATGCTTACTGGACCCGTGCCCTTCCTGGCTGGCCTATGCAGCTCGAGAGGGGACACGAGGCTGGTTTCAGGCGGTCATCTCTGCTTCTCTGAGTGAGGGTCACTTCCCCGCCTCCTTGAAGGAGGCGGTGGTGAGACCTCTACTCAAGAAGCCCACCTTGGACCCAACCTCATTGAATAGCTTTCGTCCAGTCTCCAACCTTCGCTTCCTTGCGAAGGTTGTTGAGAGTGTGGTGACGCATCAACTTCCTCAGGTCCTGGATGAAATGGTTTATCTTGACGCGTGCCAATCGGGCTTCAGGCCGGGCTACAGCACGGAGACGGCATTGGTCGCTCTGATGAATGATCTCTGGAGGGCCCGGGACAGGGGCCATTCCTCTGTCCTAGTCTTATTAGACCTTTCGGCGGCTTTCGATACCATCGACCATGGTATCTTGCTGCGGCGCCTCAGGGGACTGGGAGTGGGAGGCACAGTTCTGCGGTGGTTCTCCTCCTTTCTCCTGGGTCGCTCGCAGTCGGTGCTGGCAGGAGGACAGAGGTCGACTCCGAGGCCTCTCGTTTGCGGAGTCCCTCAGGGGTCGGTTCTCTCGCCTCTCCTGTTCAACATCTACATGAAACCGCTGGGTGAGATCATTCGTGGTTTTGGAGTAGGGTACCATCAGTATGCTGATGACACCCAGCTTTTCATCTCAACTCCAAACAGCATCAGTGATGCCCTCGACGTGATGTCCCGTTGCCTGGAAGCGGTCCGGGAATGGATGGGGAGGAACAGGCTTCAACTCAACCCGGACAAGACTGAATGGCTGTACATACCAGCAAGCCAGGATACTCAGAACATTCCATCCCTTAACATCGGGGATGAGTTATTACCCCCTGTTGATAGGGCCCGCAACCTGGGTGTCCTCCTAGACTCACAGCTATCCCTGGAAGATCACATAGGAGCTGTGACCAAGGGGGCCTTCTCCCGGGTTCAACTGGTGCGCCAACTACGGCCTTATCTGGACCTGGATGCCTTACGTACAGTCACCCATGCTCTTGTGACCTCTCGCCTTGACTACTGTAACGCTCTCTACATGGGGCTGCCCTTGAGAGCCACTCGGAAGCTTCAACTGGTGCAGAGTGCAGCTGCACGGACACTTTTGGGGGCCTCCCGATACTCCCATATCACACCTCTCCTCCGTGAGCTGCACTGGCTTCCGGTTGCCTTCCGAGTGAAATTCAAGGTGCTAACAATGACATACAAAGCCCTACATGGCATGGGTCCGGACTACCTACGGGAGCACCTTCTGCCAACGTCAACACCCCTCCGTCCTGTGCGCTCCCACAGAGAGGGCCTCCTCAGGGTGCCACCGCTCAAAGAATGTCGGCTGGTGGTCCCCAGGGGGAGGGCATTCTCAGTGGGTGCGCCAACCCTCTGGAACTGCTTGCCTACCGAAATCCGGATGGCCCCCGACCTCCACACCTTCCGGCGCGAATTAAAAACTTACCTGTTCCAGCAGTCCGGCCTGGCCTGATAGCTCTTGGGGTCTCAGTTATTATTATTACTATTGTTTCTGACTATTGTTCAACTGTATACCTACCTTACTCTGTACACCGCCCCGAGTCCCTCGGGAGAAGGGCGGTATATAAAAATAAATAAATAAATAAATAAAATAAATAAATAAATAATAAATAAAATAAGACAGTAAATTCTAAATTAGTGTAAATACAAGGTAAAATGCCATATTAGCAAAAGTAGATTAAAATACAGGTGTCATATACTGAAATGGTGATTTATAAGGACTACATGAATAAAATATTAGGCATTAAATGAAGAATTGACCAGAAAGATGGCACCAATCAAGCCTCTCCTGGTTGATTATTTCAATTAGGGACTAATACCAAAAAGTCCCTCATGTTTACTTACTTTGGTTTATTAGATAGGGATTCTAGGAACAAAATGTCTGATTAAGACATTTATGAATGTATTTAATTTTTATCTTGCCTTCATTAACTCAAGGCAGCATAAGTAATTAACATACCTCTTGCCACAGTATATCTGTGAAATGAGGTGGACTGACAAATGGAGAGTGGCCTAAAGTCAACCAGCTGGCTTTTACTCTTAAATGAGGACTAGAATTCCCAGTCTTCTCATTTTGGACCCAGTACCTTAACAATTGTACCAGACTGGATGGATGGATGGATGGATGGATGGATGGATGGATGGATGGATGGATGATAGATGATAGGGAGGGAGGTATGTAGGTGGAGATAGATAGATAGACAGACAGACAGATGAAAATGGGCAGTCTGATTTCAAGTTGTTTAGGTAAGTTTACATTTAAAAACAGCTGTTTACATTCTGCTTAGAAACAAACCATGAAGCTGATATGATTAAATGTTAAATGTTCTAGTTATTAACCTCAGGGGCCTATTTTGGACAATTTGCAGTTTCTAAATAATTTTTAAGAGTACCACCATATCTACTGCATTGCAATAGTCAAAATGAGAAAATTCTGCAAAATGTTTAATTGTGAAGTAAGCTGTTACAATGTGTTTTAACTTCCATGGTAACACTCGATCATAAGGCATAGACACAGACTGCAAACCAGATCATTTAGTAAAATTCAATGTCACATAAAACAGGCTGAATACTATTTATTTGCTTGGATGAACTAACAGTCAACAGTGCCTCTATCTAGCTTAGAATCTCAATTCCTTTGTACTGTACTTCTTCAGTCCATTGTAATATGCAACTGCTTCTTCAGAGCTATTACTGCTCATGTATAATCAATGTTACAGACATGGGTGTCATTCACATCCTGTTGACACTTCAGACTAAATCTCTGAATTATATGTTTTCTAGCAATTGTACATAGAGATGAGGAAATCAGTGTCTCACAAGAAGTTGTTCAAATATAATTTCAGTGATTCCATTGAATATGTTTAGCCACGAGAAAACTGAGTGGAAGGAGACTATCTCTTCAAATACCTGAAGGGATGAAAGCTATAAAAAGAAATGGTCTCTTCTATCCCAGAGCACAGACTTCAAAATAATAGCCTTAAATTATGGGAAAGCAGATACTAATTGAGTGATGGGCAAATCTATGTAACTAAGAACAGTTCAACAGCGAATTTTCTTTTGCTGGAAGCATCTGAGCAGACACGGAACATAATCTGTCAGGGATGCTTTAATTCAGATTCCTGCACTGAGCAGAAATTTGGAGTTAATAGCCTCTATGCCTCCTTCTAAAGTTGGGGTTTTATGATAACTTTCAGAGGTTCAAAATATCAACTGAATTGCAATACATTTGTCTTTCTCTCAGTGTAGTTCAGCATTTTAACTTGAAATGAATTTAGATATCCAAGACTGTCTGGGTTGCTAAGCTACCATACTCTCTATTACTTATCCCACAAAAAGAATATTAGTCACTGGTCTGTAATTAATAATCTCATCTAGGACAAGCTTATTTTCTTTAGGAAAGTCAAAATATGCCTTCTTTTGGAAAAACTGGAACATTTGCTTTCTCAATAAAGCACTTGTAATTGATATCAGACATGCCCGGCCTTCTGCAATAAGGAAAACATATATTTGATCAAACTAGTTGCTGAAAGGTTAGACAAACTCAGCCAACCATCTTGTTCACATTATTGAGCTCTATTACCTCAAAGTCATCCATAAGAAATGGATCAGATAGCACTTGAGATATCTCGAATAACGGTGCTATGGTACCTATTTTTTTATTATTATTTTAATTCCATTTATATCCCGCCCTTCTCCGAAGACTCAGGGCGGCTTACAAGCTTAGCAGTAGCCTTCATTCTATGTATATGCCTGCTTGTTAGGGCTTTCATACACCCCCCAAGTGGCATTATTACAAAGTCAGCTTAATTATCCATGCCTCATTATCCATGTGTGCTCAGTTCAGGAGTAAAGATAGAGAGGAGCACAGAAAAAGAAGGCATAACAGACACAAACAGCAAGCACTGAAATAGAAGTATTAAAATCTACGACTGATGAAAGTGGTGAAATTAAATCTAAGCAAATATGCCTGCCTGCCTTTATGGCACCTGTGATGCCATTTTTTTCCCACCTAAGAGTTACAGTCAAATAACTGTTACGTAGACAGATGTTACTATTTCATAGGTAAATGCCTGGGTTTAGATCTGTTAAAAGGAAGTTGAAAGAAACTTTAATTTGATCTATCCGGGTTTTACTTAGAAAAGGTTGAGAATCCTTGTTGAAAGAACAGTAGAATATGACATGTGCAATTCACTCAGCAAACCCAGAGTTGTGAACTTCAACTCCCTGAATTCCTAGTCAGCGTGGCTTCACTGGCTAAAAATGCAAATTTTTTTTTGTTTGTTTCTGTGCACTTGGACTCCTAGGTTTAAAAACAAGTTGAATGGAAAAGGAGCTAGTGTACAGCCTAGTTTTACCCTTTGCTTAAGGCAGGGGTGTCAAACTCAATTTCATTGAGGGCCGCATCAGCATTGCGGTTGCCCTCAGGGGGCCGGGTGGGTATGGCCAGGGTGGGCGTGGCCTACTGGGTGGGCGTGGCTAGAGTGCGTATGGCTTACTGGGTCGGCATGGCCAGCTCTACATCGTTCGCATCAAGGGTGCCTATGGGGGCCTGGGCAGGAGTGGGACAGATCTGAGGGTCTCTGGCAGAAGGAGGGTCTCTGGGCCAGGGCCAAGGCAGTGGGGGCTGTTCCCTCACTGTTTCCAGGATGGCTTTGCGGGCCGCATGAAACCACTTCGTGGGCCGGATCCGGCCCTTGTGTTTGACATGTCTGGCTTAAGGGATGCTTTGTCCTTAGGCATTGTACTAGACCTTAAGAACAATATTCTCATGAAGTCTGGTTTATAGTTCAGCAGATTGGTTTGATAGTTTTCTTTGCCCTGAATATATTTTACAACTATTAATGTGGAAATCATGGAGGCATATTTCTTTGTTTCTTCTGTTTTTTTAAAAAAATAATATTAACCTGCTCTGAATGTTCAGTGATTTAGTATACAAATATTTAAGTATTTGTTTTGTGCTTTTCACTGACTGTTTTGAAGTGCTAACTATCTTGGGTGCTCAAATTGGCATATTAAAGAAAATGTCACATTTAGTTCTTTTGCATTTCCCCTCTTTAGTTTAATACTGCATAAATCCTTCAAATTAATATTTATTCTTCTTTTGTTTATTGTGGGATGGGGGCAGGGAAATTTTTATATTTATGACTTGTCCTTGTTCTAACTGCATTACCTTGTTTGTGGTCCAAGAAAAGGGGAAAACCATCAGAATGCCACCTGTTTATTTTTTCCTAAAAACCTCTTTTGGCAATGCCAACTGTTCTCTTGTGGGACTTGCTACACAGACCAATGTGTTCCAAAATCTGTTGTAGGGGAGTACAAATAAAACAAATTACTGCTTTGTTAATTTTCTTTAAAGTAATTGGGTGTTATTTTGATGACTTCTAGAGTATTATCATTTTAATCTACCATTGGAATAATAGGGATATTTATTGTAGCCTAATTGCAATACTAAATAATTAACTGATATTATCTGGAGTTCCACAGACATTGTTTAATACTCAGTATAATGAAAGGCTACAATCCTGTTTTAAGGAATAAACATTTATGAACTCAACAGTACTTACTTTTGAGAAATTCTTCCTTCAAGAAATTCAGATTACATTACACTTGTATTATAGGATTTTAGTTATAACAGTAGAATTGTATCGTGTGCTTCTGGAAAAGCCAGAATTTCAATAAATCACATGCTCATAATAATCTGTTTATTTGTTATATCAGGAATATATTCTGGGTCTAATGGCATTTTGGAAATTTTGAGATCACTTTATAGTCCTCATAATCAATGGACCATCTCTTCCCATAAGGATTTCTGTCTTTCCACCAAGCTTTCTGGAAGGACAATATACCGTACATAAATTTTCTCATGTCCTTGCTCTGAACTTGGTTGTTTTAACTAGAAAACATCATCAATGCTAGAAGGGAGTGAGATTTGCTCTCATTTTATATACTACTTGGTTTGCCGTATGAGTGTTGATGGTAGTGGTCTTGGTAGTTCCTTGTTTGTTGTTTACTGTTTGCTTGTTTGTCTGAGTTGTAGTTCCTTGATTGGAGTATTGTTTACTTCTTGATTGTTCGTCTAATGTTAATTTTGATGTTAGCCTGTGCTCATCTGGGTGTTGATTGCCGGTGAGGAGCAGTTTTTGTCTTTTTGTTTCCTTTTTGGCTTTTTGATTGTCTCTATGAATGGTATGTAAATGTTTATCTCTATGTGCCTGTTGATGGCCGATTTGCTTGAATGCTAACCTTCCAGGAATTTTCTAGTGTTTGAGGAGTTGGCAGAGTTTGCCTGCAATACTGCACTATAACCACTGTGGGGCCAGGGCTATTGGGTTAAGTGGTCAGGCACTTTTATTTTATAAAGTTGCATGGAAAATGTGGTATATGGATGATCTGGTTCCTTTTTCTGTTGTTCAAGGATGCTGCAGTTTGATTGTGCTTGTCTAAATAATGATTTTACACAGCTTCTCTTGTGGGAGATTGGTTGTTATTTTGGTAGTGGAGCACTTGGTTGTTGTGAGTAGTCTTACAATAGACTTGTGTTTCTAATTCGCCATCACTGCATGTTGCTGTATTCTTCTTCCCTTATCAGTTTTATTTCTTTGAGGATGTTGTTGATAGTTTTGTGTGTGTTCTCTAGTTGGTCCTTTTTTTATTATGACAAAGGTGTCATCTACCAGATCCATACTTTGGGATGTGTGCATGGGAGTGCTAGTGATTCTAGACAATGCATTATGATCTCTGTTATGAGTCCTGAAAGTGGTTATGAGTCCTGAAAGTGGTGACACCATGAGTCTTCCTTTGATTTGTTGATATAGTTCTCTGAGCTGAGAATATGAATTAGGAAAAGGTTGAGGTTTTGTGTTTTTGACTTCATACAAAGAACATCTTTGTGGTTGTGCCATTAATGACAAGGAAAAACAGATACATACAAAATATTCAACTTTACATCTCCCTTTCCTTGAACATTTTGAAGCAATTCTTGTTCTCCTTTTTCATTTCTTCTAAATCAGTGAGTATAGGGATTGGCACCGTCATTAAGAATGAATTTGCTGCTTGATAAATGTGTAATTTTCTTAATTTTAAATGCTTAAAAATTAAAATGACTAAAGCATGTAATTATTAATGGGAATTTAAAAACACAGGTTAATAAAATCTTGCAACTATATTTTGAGTGGTAGGACAGAGACTGGAGCTTGCACATGCATGCTTATCCATAGATTTTTCTCAATATTGGTGTGTTTTAACTACTTCTGGAAGCAGCTGGCATCTAGCTCTGTGGATAAAATAAAACTCTGAAGAGTCAGTGTAATCATTAACTGACGCATCTTCTGGTTGTGACAAGTGATGAATCAGCTTTCTTGCCTGGAGCTTTCTTCAGGATAACACCCATAGGGCTGCCCTCAAATGCTCAAGCAGAGCTTTATCAAATGGCTTCAGTATTCTTCCCAAGTGCCAGAAGTTCTTTCCTGTCTTGTCACTAACCACCTTAGGACATTTCAGTGCTGATCTCAGCTTCTTAGCAACAGTTGTGTCTTGGGGCCTATGAACAAAACAGCAAAACCCTATCAACATCTTTGCACAGCAGTAGGCTCTCTTCCCCCCCCACCCCTGCCCTGATGTCAGGTTATTTCTACAAGTAGGAAAAACATTTGATGTGCCCTTATTGGAGTTTATGCTTTTCTGCAAGCTCTGTTAACTAATCGTTGGTTTTTTTCCACTGTCTTGCTTTGATTTGGATGACTGCTCAAAGCACCTGCTAATGGCCTGGAGCATTCATGCCTAAATTTGCAGTATCTGTAGCACTTACACATGGGTGGTTAGTACACAGCCAGTGAAATGCTATATGAAGCACCTGCTGCATTATCAAACTAGTTTGCTTTCTGCTCGCTGATGGAAGGATTTCCTTCCTTCCTTCCTTCCTTCCTTCCTTCCTTCCTTCCTTCCTTCCTTCCTTCCTCCCTCCCTCCCTCCCTCCCTCCCTCCCTCCCTCCCTTTCCAGTTCTTTTTAGGAGCATAGGGTAATGCACACTGCTCCCTTTTTTACTAGCAACAGTGAGTATTACTGATAGAGGAAAATATTCATGTCAACGCTGCTAACATCGAATGTTATTGCTTGACAAGAGATGAAGAAGTAGCTATTTCATATGTTAAACTTCTGTATTGCTTTAAGACATTTAGGTTAAGGTTGGGAGGGGGGACGAGTAGGATTATACCTTTCAAGGCCATCTCTAACTAAGAAGATAAGGCTTTGGCGGGTTTTCTAATGGAAGGGAAACTAGTTCTTTAAATTAATTGGAGAATATGATTAATGACAAAATTAGAAAGGTGGAGAATTGTGTTTTAATATATTGTGCAAGGGGTGGAGATTTCAGATTCCAGATTCCTTCGAGCAAGCATTTGCCTGTGTATTAGGCTAATAAAGGACTTTTAAGGTAAACAATGCCTCAGAGTCACTTGAAAAGACCATATGTCGGAAACTTGACACCAAGCTGGAATCCACACGACTTTTTAAACTAATTAGGGAGTCCCGACCTCCCGTCGCTGTCTCCAGGTTTGGGAGGCAGTCTGGCAAAGACTTGGGGAAGATCCCATAATGGAAGGAGAAAAATTGCCAGCTCCCCAGCACCAGCAGCCACCCCAGTGGGGGAAGGGACAGCAAAGAAGCTGGCAGGGAAAGAGTTTCAGCAATCCTCCCAGCTGGGAGCTAGACCCAAACAACCAGGAGAATTGGTCTGGTCGTCAGAGTGGATTAAGCCCAGCAGAGACTCCAGGAGCCTCAGAGCAGTCAGGCCAGCTGAGATTGAATACTCGGGTGAGTGGAAAATCCTGTCTGCAGATCAGACTGCTTGCCAGACCCAGGAGTCCCCTGCCAAGCCCTCCAGACCCATAGAGACAGAGGACCCCAGCCTGGGGCCTCTGCAGTAATGGGAGGTTGGGGAGCCCCCACAAGTGAAAGGCCAACAACCTCTGAGCTTGCCCCAGCTAATAGAAGCGAGGGGATTGGAGACACATGAATGCATACTAGTCTGGCATCTCAAAAAAACAAGGCTTTATTTCCCCGTGCTGGATTTTCACTGCCAGACTGTTAATTTTCTTTAAAGTTTACTTGATGCAGAATGGGAAGGATCCACATTCTGCATCAAGTAAACTTTAAAGAAAGTTAAACAGTATGGCTCAGAAAATCCAGCACGGGGAAATAAAGCCTTGTTTTTTTGAGATGCCAGACTAGCATGCATTCATGTGTCTCCAATCCCCTCGCTTGCGGTAAAGCCAGATTGGAGTCCTTGGGCCGCTCCTTCCAGCCCAGAGTTGGTCCAAAAGTGAAGGAAATGGCTCCCACCCCACCTGATCATTGTGGGGCTTCATTTCCAAAGACCCTCTGCACAGGCTCTGGACAAACTGAAATCTGGGACTAAAAAAGCAGCAATGGCAGTAAAGGAAGGAAAAAGTGGGAGAAGTCACTACCGAACAGGTGAGACCAAACAGCTGTCGGGGTGTGGTAGGCCTGGCTGCGGGGGCCCTTTGGTATGGTAAGTGGTTATGGGGTGCATGGGGCAGCGCCCCTCCTGCCTCCCCTGCAGAGAACCAGTTCTTAAATTATTTGAATCCCACCACTGGATTTAGGATTGGATTATGTACCCTTTAAGGCAGAAAGGTAGGGTATAAATCCAGTGCATAAATAAATAGGTGATTACACAGATTCTTGTGATAGGATTTTAAATGCATTAGTTAATTTTTCAATTTCATATTTTCTATTATCAAAGTATCCAAAAATTACACAAAGTCTGTATTTTATAAACTAATAAGCCATATTTACAGACATTATCCTTACTATCATACGTAAGGATACCCTATTTATAGTGGTAGCCTGCTTGGCATCGCAAGGCAGTGGAAGTAGCTAAACTATGTAAAACTTATTATGCGGTCTGGTTTGAGATTTTTTATTTAATGTGCCCCTTACAGGCTGGAAATACAAACCAAGATACAGTATATACTGGCTTGTTCAGAAGAATAACTGGAAGAGCTAATTGAACCTATTGGTTAACAACAATTCTTAGCTAAACAGAAATTGTATTGTTTAGTCAAGTACCACTCTCCATTCTCCCAAGGTATGGCCTTATTTTATGTGTTCTAGCATTAAATAGGCTAACCCATATTTTTTTATCTATATATGCAAGCATAGAACTGTGAATTTGGTATTGTTCTCTGGTGGTCTGATATGATTTTTTCTTATAGCATTGTATTTGTATATTTATTCCTTATTTTCTAGAATTGCTTTGGCCACTGAAGTGAGGAACACATTAATTAAATAAACAAACACTTGAAGAATTATTTTAGAGGTAGCCATAGTGCCACGGAAACATGTAAAATGTCCCAGATTAGTGAAAATTCTGTTCAAGAAAATGGGATTACTGCTGTCCAATGTTTTGATTCTTTCTCTGGTTGGATTTTTTTTTGTACAAAATTATACAAAGATTTGTGCACATGTTGCCTTTTTTGGTGCTGAGGACAATTTCAGATTCCAGCATGGTTTGGAAGTACCTCTGCAAAACACAACAGGTATCTCATATGCAGTTTTCCAACAAAGTATTTTTCTTAAGAAGGGACATGGTGGCTCAGTGGGTTAGGACACTGAGCTTGTCGATCAGATGGTCGGCAGTTTGGCGGGTCGAATCCTGAGTGCCGTGTAACAGAGTGAGCGCCTGTTACTCGTCCCAGCTTCTGCCAACCTAGCAGTTCGAAAGCACATAGAAATGCAAGTAGAAAAATAGGGACCACTATGGTGGGAAGGTAACAGTGTCCTGTGTGCCTTAGGCGTCTAATCATGCCTGCCACATGATCCCGGAGACGTCCTCGGACAAGTGCTGGCTCTTCGGCTTTGAAATGGAGATGAGCACTGGCCCCTAGAGTTGGAAATGACTAGCACGCATGTGCGGGGGAACCTTTACCTTTACCTATTTTCTTAATGCGTTTACTGTATATTGGGAAGCTGAGACTGTACTGTAACTTTGTTGGATCATATTTATATGCAAGCTGAAACATTCTTCAATTTTTGCGAGGACTGCGGGATCCTTCTGAAATGCTAAGGTATTTCTTTGGCAGAATATTGCTTGTTTGAAGCTTGCCTCCTTTCATTAAGAATGCATTTCTATTATCTTCACAATTTGTTGTTTGAAGTGCTGGGGAGTAGGATTGCATTCAAAAGGGGAAGCAACTGAAGTTGATGTGAAGCAAAACAATGTGAAGTATACATTTTAGCACGTTGGATCTTTGAAATATAACTGCATCAGCCCACTTGGCAAAAATGTTGTTTGAAGACATATTGCATTCCACGAGCAAATGGAAAAAATGGGCACCTGTCATACTTAGAAAACAGCTGGGTAACCTGGCCAAGTGCCACTGTCTCTTTTCACATGCTAAAGCCGTCCCAGCTCCATTCCGAGTACTGAAGAAACCCCTTGCCTTTAAATGGTTACAGAAACATCTACTTAAGTGACTGCGCTAATTAGGGGTTATAAATTGCACTGCATTTTTGTAAAGCCTCTCTCTCTTCTGTGGTTTTAAGCAATAAGCAATGGGCTGCCGAATTACTGGTTTCCCACCAGCTTCTCCTCCTGGAGTCAGAATTCTTCTTGCTGTTTCTCTACCAGCCGAAACTAGTTAAGCTTTACAATGGTTGGCACCGGTGATGGTTGCACTTATGGAAAACAAAAGGGCTCTTTAACCATTCTTGAACTTACATGAAGTGCTCATTTGGGAGCAGCATTTATATGAATTAGGCGAATATTAGGTGCTGTGGTCTGATTGTGTGAGTCTCCATCACTTCTGCAATGGAAAAATGCCAGGATGGCTATGGCCATCCACTGTTTCTTACTTTCAGTACTGTTACTGAATGGAGATTTAGCCTCTCTTTTAAAATCCCAGAATGCTCACAATGTAATTTATCTGCTGGGCATTATGGAAAATTTAAATCATGGATCCAGCTGTGCAGTGATGGTATTAGGAAAAGCCGAAAGTTTCCAACAGTGATTGAAATGAGGCTAGCAAGAATATACTGATAGATTATCCTGTTCACCTCCTAGCCTAATAGTTAAAATTCTCTTCTGCCTACATAAGCAACAATTAGTTATATTGGACTGAAGTGGGGGAAGGAGAAAAGCTCTATTAAGCCAATATCTTTATTAGGTCACCTTAAGGTTAGGAAGAAATAAATGTGTAGTTTTTCCAATAATTTTGCGACAGTCAAAATGGTAAAGACTCACCTATTTTACTCATCTTCCAAGAAAAAAAAAAACAACAACAGCTGAAGCCAAGGAAAAAATACTCTGGACATTTATAGTAGATTCTAACTGAAAAAAAGATTTTAAAGAACACTGAAACAGGATTTGAATCAGATTAGCAAAAAACAGTTAACAGACATGCCCATTGAGGAGACTGCTCTAGAAGTAGGAAACTATGAGCAGTGTTTCATGTGCATGAAATCTATGAATAAATTTTTTTAGTTGGCAGTTAATTGAATTACAATAGTAATTTTAGGATCCTTTCATAACTGAAAAATTTTGATGCATTTTTAAAAGCAAAGTTACATTTTAGCCAAAATAATTGTTTCTGAAGCACTTAAGTTATTATATTAAATTTCCTAAATGGGTGCAAGACTAGATATGATTACAGATTAGTTACATTAGTTTGGAAGAAACAGGATTACTAGGAGATAATACAGTTTGTCCCCAACATTATGCATACTATATTTTAACTGAATAAATGGTATAAACGAATAAATGGTTTAATCTATTTAGATATTTACTGGGTTGAAAGCCTTCTAGCTCTTTTCCCAATAGACCTGAATTTAGAAGGAGAATAGAATTTTGGGTTTGAATATTGTGTAAGACCACATAGGACTACACCTACAAGAACCAAACCTTATGCTCAAGAAAACCAAAATAATCTATTCTTTCTGAAATTGGAACCTTTGACATGTAGGTAAATTATAGACATCAGCATTCCAGCTAAATGGATGGAACATATAAGGAATGGCTGCTGGAATTGGGTATGTCTAGTTTAACGAAGAGAAGGACTAGGGGAGACATGATAGCAGTGTTCCAATATCTCAGGGGCTGCCACAAAGAAGAGGGAGTCAAGCTATTCTCCAAAGTGCCCGAAGGCAGGACAAGAAGCAACGGATGGAAACTAATCAAGGAGAGAAGCAACCTAGAACTAAGGAGAAACTTCCTGACAGTTAGAACAATTAACCAGTGGAACAACCTGCCTCCAGAAGCTGTGAATGCTCCAACACTGGAAGTTTTTAAGAAGAGATTGGACAGCCATTTGTCTGAAATGGTATAGGGTTTCCTGCCTTAGTAGGGGGTTGGACTAGATGACCTCTAAGGTCCCTTCCAACTTTACTATTATGATTATGAACACACTAGAATATGAAGTGTTGAGAAGTTAAACCAAGTCTAATTTTTTTTATTAAATGTTTCAGATCTAGGCAAATGCTGCAAGGACTGTTTACAATACAGTCCTGTCAGCAGTTCCAAGAAGATTCCACACCAATTAGCACTATTCAGGTGGCCCTGAGGGCACAGAGAAACCTCCAAGTGGCCTCAATGATTCTCAGAAAAAGTGCTAATGACTAGACCACTGCAAAGAATATAAATCTTTCTGTTCTCCACCATTCCATCAGAACTGAAGAAGTTTCTTAGATGAGAAGTGAAATGTCTTCAAGGAAAAATAAAGAAAGTCCAATTGCCTTTTGAAAAAGCATCTTTGGGACAAATAAATAGACCCGTAAAGAGGGAAGGAAGGAAGGAAGGAGGCTTAATGAAAAGAACGAAAGGGCTAAAATATATTCCAGAAAGTATGAAAGTACAGTATTATTCAGACTGTTGTCTGTATGCATGAAAGTAGGAATCCATAGATTGCTGATAGTTGCATGTTATGCTCCAATGATAAGTGATAATGGAAGAACCAAAGATGAATTCTGGAAACAAATGTGCTGTAATCTAGATGAATGAGATACAGGGGTGGGGATGGCAGTATTGTGGATTATAGATTGACTTCTCAACACTTCATATTCTAGTGTCTTCCATCCATTTAGCTGGAATGCTGATGTCTATAATTTACCTACATGTCAAGGGTTCCAATTTCAAAAAGGGTAGATTAACTTGGTTTTCCTGAGCATAAGGTTTGGTTCTGGTAGATTATAGATTATTTAATAGATTATATAAACAGATCTATGGGAAAAAGATAAATAATAATTTTAATAATGATTTTATTTTCTTATATAAAGGAAAAGATAGCAACAATGAATGAAAAAAGTCACAGAATTCTATGTTAAATGTTTGTTAAGTATTTAGAATGCACTTGCTTGGTCCCAAACATGGGACAAATCTTATTTCCTGTTTCAGCCTAGCCCAAGGCCATCTACAGGCAGTAGCCACAGCAGTGGCAGCTCATATTTGTGTAAATTTTTTTACACACACATACATATATATACACACACACATATATATATATACACACACACACATGTATATATGTATGTATGTGTGTGTGTGTGTGTGTGTCTTGAATGTTTTGAGCACCTTGTCGACCCAAATATGGTGCTCAAAACACTCAAGGAATATCTCCTTCCCTCGTCTCTTCCCTCCCTAATGCAGCTGACAAAGTGAGAAAGAGCCTGTGGCCTAGAGGTTAAAACAGCTGTCTAACATGCAAAGCAGCCCAGGTTCGAATCTCAGAAGGGTGTGGCTGACTGATGAGAGCAAAGAAGCTTGAAATAGCTATATCAGTCTCCTTTTAATTCTTTGTCAGCAATCCAAATTTATTTAATACACACACACACACACACACACAAACACGTACTGTAATTTGGGTGGGAAGCGAGATGATTTGCACTGTATATTAGATTGTAAAATACAGAGAATATGAAAAGGAACATTAATGCCTTAAAGTCTAAGGTAATTGTATTTGGCAGGGAAAATGAACTAAATTACGGCAAGCATAAAATAATATATGGATTTGGTATGGATATGATAGAAGAAATAATTGTTTGTAAGGCAGAAAGTTATAAAGAACAAATATTATTGAAGATAATTAGATTTAACTATTTTTTTTGCTTCTAATCCCATGTATTTAATTTCTTTCCACTACTATTGTAATGGAATGATGCCAACCCCAGAAGGGAATGGATACTTACTGTAAGTATGTTTGGGGAGAGGCTGACATCACTTGCCCACTTCCTGCCATTTACCTTATTATTTGGAGACCTGACTCTAGGATTGCACAGTGCACCTTCTCTTTTTCTTTCTACTCTCTTATAGTCGCTTCATATATACACTAATGTATCATCTTAATGGATAATAGCCTTCTGAAGCAGCAGAGATAAGCAACTATGTTTAGTTATTTCCTCATGCAAATAAATTCTAAAGTGCTGAGTTCATTAAAATAGAAATTTGAATGGCAGGCGGTTCAGTTCATCTCTCCACGTTATCAGACTTCTTTTCTTACCACTATGTTAATAGTTTCTGTCTTGCCTCACTTAGTTAAACCTTTTTAGAACTGACTGACCTTCTAATTTTAGCACCAAAGGACTATAGTTAGACATCTTTCCATAGTTGTTTACAAACACCCCCAATCAGTCACAGTATGTGTCTGCAATTTTAGAAGGTCTCCGTTATCTCCTCTATATAAGGGCGAGGGGTCATTTCAGTTCATTTCAGATGGGTGACTGAGGAACACAAAGAGGGCTGTGAAAATGGGGGCAGGGGTATGACAGAACCTTCTTTTGATTCAGAACTGGCCATGTTCACCATAAGCCGTTTAGTGAGGTTATGTGTATTGAATATACCTTACCCATCTCCATCTTATTTTTTTAAAGAAACATATGATTTTGAAAGAAGGCTGATATCGGGAAAAACCAGATTTAAATTGCCATTACAAGTTGGAAGGTGTAAACTGTATTTCTCAGAAACATCCCTATATGATTAGGTGCTTTTTTAAAATTCCAGTAATTTGTATAATTCAGCTAATTAGATTTATGCATCATTCATAGAATATGTACAGTATGTCATTCTGACATAGGTGTGTGTGTGTGTGTGTGTGTGTGCATGTGTGTTATGGACAGATAGTGAGTGTATCTTTGATAATAGGCTCTTGTTTCCAGGTAATAGGCTCTTCAGTTCAAATTTTATTTATTGCATTTAAATTCTGGCTTATCACTGGTAATTCAAAACATCATGTATAGGGGTTCTCTTAATTACCTTCTCACCATAGCAATTCTGTAAGGTGGTCTGGAAGGAAATGATGCATTTAGCCTGCAGACAGAAAGGAAGAGTTTGAAAGTGGGTCATGCAATGCAAATCCAACAATGTAACTACTTGAATTTACTGGCAGTCAGTGGCAGTTGAGATTGAGAAAGGTCTTGGAAAACTTTTAGAATGTACTAGCAGTATTAATATTAAGCTATACAGAACAATGGTCTGGCCCTTAATGATGTCGGTATGTATTCCCTTTGCTATTTGCCTGACTTGGCTTCTTTGGAGATGAGCCTATTTAAATGATTGCCTTGCTTCATTGACATAATTTTATTGGGATTCAAGAATGGTTATATTTCACTCATAATCCTCCTGTGTTTTTTGCAGATCTTCAAACTGTTCTCTATGCCATAACAAGGCAGAATAGTTGCATAATATCCTTTGGTAATCCTAAAACACTTCAGTCTGGAAACATTCTTTATTTTAGTACTTCTTGAGCATGTTTGGAGCCCAGAGCAAAAACTCGAAGATCCCTCCTCTCCATTTCTTAGAAAAAGATGGGTTTTCTCCATGATGTTTTGATGAACTTGGTGGGCACCAGTGAAAACAACTCCTTTATTGAGACAATATTAAAGACGCTCTTTTCAGGTTGAAGTATGTATTTCAAATTAGCAAGCAGACCAGTTCTAATGTTCACTTTAGTAGCCCTGCAGAGCGCTGAAGCCTTATGCACTTCAAAAGAAAGTAAGACTCTAACTCAATTGCACGTATGGTAAGCATCCAAATGAAAGGAACTATGCATGGCTGCCAAGTAAAATATATGTTTGATTTTAATCCTTTCCTTGTATCTGTGCCTCCAGTTGGGAAGAGGTGTGTATATGCAAATTACTCATGAATAATAAGGGAAGCTATATTTATTTGAACAACTAATTGTTTTATGGATTGCATGCTCAGCCAAATATGGGAGGACTTGCAAACCATTTACGAAGATTAGTAAAAGAAAAATATTAATTAAAATTAATGGGATGTCTTCAAATGAAACAGCAAGTTCTTTGTGCTTTTATTGGCAATAGAAATAATCTTTTGCGGCTAACAGAAATGTCTTTTGCTGCTTTTATAGTTTATGGAAACCTTAAAAGTTACTGAAGCTCTTGACTCAACTACATGCTATAAATATTTTAGTTCATAAGCTTGAGAAAAATATATACTGACTAAATACATTATTATTACTGTATTGTTATTAAGTAGAATGGTGAGATATCTTGTTTATTTCATCACACACAAAAGGTCATATTGATACAGTAGCCAGTTTAGCAGGTATATAAACAACTCCTTTTTTTTTCAGAGGAATCGTTTAGCTTTTACTCAACAAGCACAGGTGCAAATTTTATAGCAAAGTTAAAAGGAAGAATAAACAACATCATGTAATGTAAAGAACAATTAATAAAAAATACATGTTTATTATGGGCTGATTAAAATATTATGGCAATTGAAACCAACATTTATTGTTCCTCTTAAAAAATTTTACCGTCATAATTAATGAAGTTTAATGCATTAATTTTAATAGAGAACGTTTCAGAAAGAGCCAGGCAACCACTCATTTTCTCAATTAAATTACACACTAGTGAAATTGTAGAGGGTGGATGGATTGGGTTGGATTGGGTTGCCTTTAAGCAGTATCAACTTACTGATCTTTGATAAGCAAAATGTTACAAGTTCCACAACTTTGGTCAGAAATTCAATGAAAAGTTTGAAAATCCAACCATTATTTGGTGTATAGAGTTGAATAGTGAACCTAACAGGCCTAAATAGTCCGAGAGTCTGTTCATGTTTTAAAGTGTACTGTTAGGTAGTCCTTGACATATGACTATTTTGGGCCCATTACTTCTCTTGCTAAGCAGTGGGGTTTCACCCAATTTTATGACTCTCTTTGCCTTGGTCGTTATGCAAAATGGGCTTCCCCCATTGATCTTGGATGCCAGAAAGCCCCCTGGGAAGATCACAAATGGTAATCATCGTAAAGACATATCACAAAGGCCGGTCACTTTTTTCAACTTATGTAATGCATTTTGCAATATTCCATTTTAGATAGTAGCTATATGACAAGTGACAGTACCTGCTATGTAAGCAAAGCAGTTTTTCTAAAAAACTGACAGTCTTTCTTTTAAGCTGAGCTGTTTTTGTGATGTGATTTGTCAAGTAACAATTGCTTGACTTGGTTTCAATTTTTCCCCCCATCTGGTAAGTTATTCAAATCTCTCCTTTCTGAACATTCATTTAACAAAGACCAAATTAAAATAAGGACATTTTTCATGGAAGAGTGTAAAAAGAGAACTAATGTAATTTTTTTACTTATTAGTTGATGCCATGTGTTTCTTCACCACCCCCTCTAGCTGGTTAATCGTGCAAAACCTGAACATTTCATCAGCTGGAACATGTTTGCCCATAGGCATTTCTTTAGTAAATTAGTTCTTTCTATTTATGCAGGTAAATCATAGCCTTTCACTGAGTTAGCAAGTAAGTGTAGCTTTAACTAGGAGTGCTCGGTTTGACATTACTTTCAAATTGTGAAAAAAAGGTCATTCTTAGAAATATGGATTTTTGAGTTCTGCGCCGAGTGGTGTTTGCTGGATACTTTGCTTTTAAACAAATATAGTACAAATACCCTAGATATATTAAAGCATTCTGTTGAACCCTAAATTCTCCCTTATTAGCTGATTTTTCTAACTATTGATTAAAATATGTTATTCGTAAATGCAGTCTTCAAGATCTTCAGTTGTTGGAAAAAAAAACCAAAAGTTTGTAGCATCTAAAAATTAGAAGGATTATCCTTTGTCTAAATTTTAACAATGAATAAGGTTTGGCAGCTAGAGTTTAAATGGTGGTGGCTTTATTTCAAATATTCTGTTGCTGTAACCTTTATCATAGTCTTCTAAATTAGGTGAATTAGAAGACTAAAATCGGAAAAGCGACTTAGTACACTGGTTCATGGGTTTGCATGAAGAGAATAAACATCTCTTTAGAGTGCTTAGGGAAAGAAAACGGTACCCAAACTATCTTTTTCAAGATTACAAGTAGAGGATTTTAAGAATCTACTTTGAAGAGCTGCCAAAAGGTGCTAGCTTCCTGTGGGGGCAATTAAGCTGACTTTGTAATAATGCCGCTTGGGGTGTGTGTGAAAGCCCTAATAAGCAGGCATATACATAGAATGAAGGCTACTGCTAAGCTTGTAAGCCGCCCTGAGTCTTCGGAGAAGGGCGGGATATAAATGGATTTTTTTTAAAAAATTGCCCCCTTCAGACCCAAAGACATTTCCAGCCTATCAGTTGCTAATTTCACAGTATGATCATGGGTTGGAATAACATCAATAATTTTCACTGGGAGGGAGAGGGGCACACACAAATAAGATTTGATCTAGAAAAACTGATTGAGAAGCTGTTTAGATTTTTTTTAAAAAGAAAATCAGCAGTATCACAGCTCTTAATTTTTGCTGGGATTTCAACAGCAGAGATTTAATGCAGAAGATCCACTTGACCAAATTCACTGTCCTCGCAAGGCTCCAGATAAAAGCTGTGTTGGCACTAGTGACAGCTTTTTGTTCCTGGCATTTGTGATGGCATTATACCTAGAGACAATATTTTCCGGATTTACTCTGTTCTTCACATGCATGCATGTAGGTGAACACACCCTAGTTCCAATTATATGAAAATTCTGGATTTATTGACATATAAGGGAGACGTGGTAAAATAGTAAATATCATGATTATCCCTCTCCACTTTTCTTTTGTTAATGTGGAACATCTGTGAGACTGAGATAAGGGCTGCCAGAGCAACTGCTCACATTTCTACTTTTGCTGCTCAGCTATAAATATATAGGCAAAGTATGGCATTCCAGTTGCTGAATTGTCTGTCCTGCTATCTCTAAAGCATGGCCAATGGTTAGATATGTTAGGAGTTCCACAACTTTGGAGGAGCCGTTATTAGCATTGCACACTGAAAGCCTAACCACAGGATCTTCCCAAGCACAACATTTCCAGGCAACAGTGGTTAACTAGTATGTGGTATGCAAAATATTTTTATCTATCTAGATTGTTATTAAGATAGCTAGGAAAAATAGAAGATGGCTCTTCTGAATGGGATTAGATTTATCTGTGAGGCAATTCAAGGGATTTGGCTTTTTGTGTTGATAATTTCAGGGATTTATATACTGTTTAAGTTTTTTATACTGTGAACTTTGTATTTTCCTCATTTGTTTCTCTGCAGATGAGAATTCTGCCACCCATTATAAAGTTTAATACTAATGCACATTAAACAAAAACATTAATTATTTTTAACAAATGGAATTAGAATTTACTTTTTTTTTAAAAAAAGGATGAAACTTTTCGAATGTATCCTGTGCAGATGGGATTCAATCCTATTGAATTGTGATTTATTAAAATATCCATAATATTGAGTTGTTGGTTTTCTTTCTCAGCAAAAGTCTGTTGCTCAGCTTTTGTTTGTCTTCCGAGAATGAAATTTTGAGCTGTTCCAGCTACTCGCATTTGTTTTTGTTTCACTGAAGCAGGTGAAGAAAGTCACCCCTTTCTCCTAGAACTGTGTTTGGAGACCCAAAGAAAATATTTTTTGCATGAAAAAATTATATTAAATAAGTCATCCATACTGCACCCTAGGCTGTTTGAGTTGTAACAGGATGTTACAGTCTACCAAGTTAATGTAGTTAATATTAAACTGAATTGGGGTGGGGGGATTGCTAATCCCTTAGGCAGGCTTAGTAGAAAGGGCAAACATATTTATAGCACTGTGAATTAGACAGAGCAAGTGAACAACAGTATGTGTTATACCATCAAATGTACAATTTCAGCCAAGCTCAGTGTAAAGTAAGCTTTTAATAGTGCTTAAATTGCTGAGATATCCCATCTCTGTTAGGAAGAGCTGCTGGTTCAGATGACAACATTTGGGTGAAAATGAAACAATCCAAAAGTCATATACCTCTTTCTTTGTTTCTGGTGATAAATCTTTTTTGTAAATTGCAAGATTTAGGGCTTTTTAAAGTATGCAGTAGCTACATCTTAAAACTATTATTCCCTAATAGTATTTCAGAGAATTTGGTAAAAAAATTTGACTAGGGTTTTACATGTAAATATGCTTTTAAAATGTGATGTTGATAAAAGAGAGATTCTCTATACAATTCAGAAACTACGGAAAGGAACAAAAGTAAGAGATAATGCTTTCGAAGGATCAATTTTTAAAATTATTATTAGCAGTAAGCGATTTTGTTTCGTATATTTTTTGCTACAAATTTTTTATTTTATTTTTCTGTTTTGATTTGTTTTGTTTTGCTTTGCTTTGCTTTGCTTTCTGGCCACTTTGTAATCTGTAGTTTGCATGTATGTATGAAAGTTACATAAGATTGTATTTATTTATACACACACACACACACACACACACACACACACACACAATGTTGAACTAACATTTTTAAATTTTAAGGAAAATCCTGTCGTTATCTTTTACTTAATATAGTCCTGTGTGATAAATCAGACTGACTGATGCTAAGTTCAGTCAGAGAGCTTCATACTTCAATAGGTGTTTGAGTCAGAGTCTCCTTTGATCCTAGTAGTCATGTAATTTTACACCACATTGGATGGATTCCTGTTGCTCATAGCCATAACTATTTGAATTTGGCGTACCACTGTGATAAGAAACTGTAAGCTAAGATGCTACTACAATAACTTAAACAAACTAGGATTTTTTTAGCTTGTTGCTCAATATAATATTGGACTCCTAGTCTTAGATCGTGAATTCTGGACTGCATGGCCAAGATGGACGACTCAGGACAACAGGGTTCAACATAGTACACTTTATTGCTTCAGCACAGACTAACTCTAACAAAGGGCAACGGCCCCTTTTATATACCTAGCCAGGTATACTTCGAACCAATCCCAATATCCGGATTTCCCGCCAAAGGATGCCCTGCCAATCCTGGCAGAGCACCCTGCCACCTGGTGGTGTCAGTGGCTATCATTATGTGACATCCCCTATGTACATAACACCCCTTCCCCCATACAAGAAAATAAAAATACTAAACAAAAATAATAATAATAATAATAATAATAATAATAATAATAATAATAATAATAATAATAATAATAATAAATAAAGGAAGAAACAAATACAAACACCCGCAGTGTGGGGCTTGATTTGTTATGCAATAATAACCCTAACCTCAAGACCTTACATAATCCTTGAGGTACCCGGGAGGCCTATGTTCTCTAGTTGACCTTCTCACAACTAGCTCTGTGTTCAGGTCCCCTGGGTCAGTCGTAGAGTCATCAATTGGGTCGCCTGCTAACCAGAAGTCATCAATTGGGTGGCCAGCTAGGTCCTGATTCCTATCATTGTTTTTCCCTGCCTGATTCTGGCTTGAGGACACCGTTTGTGGCTTTTCCGGTTGACGCTTCCTCAACTGGTCAATGTGTCTTCTCACCTCATGGCCTTCCTCCACCTCTACAATGTATGAAACAGGACCCGTTTTGTTAACTACCACCCCCTGAACCCAGCGGTGTCCAGGACTATAGTTCCGAACCCAAACCATATCACCGATGTGCAGCTCTCTGGTGGTGTTCATTTGGGTTTGGTCCTCTTGTGCTGCCACTCTGTCAGGGTGAAGTCTGTCCAACTTAGTTATGAGTCGCCGACCCCAACATAATTCCTCAGGACTCTTTCCTGTCGATGTGCAAGGTGTAGTATGTTGTGCTAAAAGAAACAGCCAACCTTTGATGCCAGTCGCCATCGATGATGCACCTCAGTGCATCCTTTGTTGTCCTCACCATTCATTCTGCCATCCCATTAGACGATGGATGGAAGGGTGCTGATGTAATGTGTCTAATCAAGTTGGCCTTGGTGAATGCCTGGAAATCAGCAGATGTGAATTGTGGGCCATTGTCAGAGACCATTTAGAGTGACTGTCAACTACCACTAGGAACGATTGTCCCTGAAAAGGTCCAGCAAAGTCAATATGCAACCTAGACCATGGGGTGTGTGTTGCTTACCATTTGTGAATTGCGGCCTCAGGCTGATCTGACCTTGTTCTCTGACACGTGTAACACCCTACTACCTGTTCCTTTATGGCTTTGTCCAGACCAGGCCACCATAAATAGCTTCCAGCTAGTGCCTTCATCCTTACAATGCCTGGGTGACCCTCATGCAAAGACTACAAAACCCTTTCCCTCAATTTCTCAGAAATAATGACCCTACTACCCCACAACAGACATCCTTTATGGGAAGACAACTCATGTCTCCTCATAAAATAAGCCTGGAATTCCGGGCCCGGGCTCTTATCCTGCCACCCTGACACTACCCAAGTGGTGACCCTGTTCAGTACCTTGTCCGCAGTGGTGCCAGCAGCAATATCTCTCACCTGGAGTGGGCATTCTGGAAGATCTTGGATGAGTAGGATCTGCTCTGCCGGTGCTGGGTCAGGATCAATGCTCATTAAAGGCAATCTACTTAATGCATCAGCATGGCCCATGTCCTTCCCCAGTCTGTGTACCAGTTTACAAGGGTAGGTGTATAGGAAGATGGACCACCTGAGCATTCTTGGGGAAAGAATTTGTGGTGTTTGTTTATCAGTGGTGAACAACCCCAACAATGGTTTGTGGTCAGTAAAAATTGTGAACTCTCTACCATACAGGTAGTCATGGAATTTTTTGACTCCTGACACAATTGCCAGGGCTTCCTTGTCAATTTGTGCATAATTTCTTTCCGCTTTTGACAGTGTCCGGGAGTAGTATACAATTGGTCTTTGTTCCCCATTGTCCTCAATGTGACTTAATACTGCACCCACTCCATAAGGGGATGCATCACACGCAATGCAAATGGGCTTATCCTCGATAAAATGTGTGATGATTGAGTCACTGGACAGTAGTAGTTTGTGGCTAGTAAAACTCTGTTCGTGGACCTTGGGCCAATTCCATGAGTTTTTTTCATCTAACAGTCTGTGTAAAGGTTCTGCGATTGCAGCTTTGTGGGGCAAAAATGCATGATAAAAATTAAGTAACCCCAGAAAAGCCTGCAATTCTGCTTTGTTGGTGGGTGTGGGAGACAATTTAATTGCCTTTACCTTGGAGTCAGTAGGGTGAATTCCCTTGGCATCAATACTGAACCCTAAAAATTCAGTGGATGCAACTCCAATACTGCACTTACTTTTTTTAAGCTTGAGCCAAGCAGCGTAAAATCTGCTTAAAACAGCATGCAGCCTGTCAGCCAGGATCTCCTCAGATTCCCCAGCAATGAGGACATTGTCAAAATAAGGACACACACCAGGAATACCCTTCAAAGTCCTCTCCATGACTTCTTGGAAAATTCCAGGAGCTACTGAAATGCCAAACTGTAAACGGTTAACGCGAAAAGCTCCTCTATGTGTCACTATAGTTTGAGCGTCTGCTGTTTCTTTGGAGACAGTCAGCTGCTGGTACGCTTGCGCCAAATCAAGCTTAGCAAAAACCCCGCCACCTTGGACAGCAGAGAGAACCTGCCGGATCGTCGGAACCGGGTAAGCATGCGGATTCAAGGCTCGGTTGATTGTAGCCTTATAATCAGCACATATTCTAATTTCCCCATTTGCCTTTAACATCATCACGATAGGGGTTTCCCAGTCTCCCCCAACCACAGGCTCTAAAACTCCTTGTTCCACCAGCTTGTCTAATTTGTGCTCAATCCTCTGCTTGAGAGTGAATGGAACTCTCCGAGGCTTAATACACACTGGTGAGACCGACGGATTTAATTTCAACTTGATGGGGGGACCTGTGTACTTTTCCAGCCTGTCATCGAACACGTCTGCAAATTCATTGCATATGGATTCGAGATGCTTGGGCTGGACACTATTCACTCTCCCCAACCAAATATCCAGGGCATCAAACTAATCCAACCCCACTAAACTAGTTCTTCGCCCGTCAGTCACTAAGATGTCCAAAGGACCCTGAAAATCCTTAAACCCCACGGACACGGTGGCCATTCCCCTGAGTTTAATGGGAGCGTGTTGGAAATCTGACAGTTTTAATGTTGTGGGCTTCAAAGGAACCCTCTTTCTGCTCCTATCACAAATTCATTTAAATGTCTCATAAGAAATGATTGAGACTGCAAAATGGGAGTCCAGCTCCATCGTGCAAGGTACCCCTTGCAGATGGACCTGTATTGTTATTTTTGGCTTGAATAGTTGATGGACTTCCGTGTGAGACACGGACTGCATGCTCTTTCCAGGATTGGGGGGGGTTGAGCCGACTTTTGTGCCGAGGGGTAACAGTACCTTCAAGTGCTGATGCCATTGCTTGTAACTCGTTGAGGCTGTCCCGGATTTGGTTCCAGCAGATGGCTGCAATGTGACCCGTTTTGCCACAGGAGCGACACTTTGCAGATCTGAACCTGCAAGTCACCCGCAGATGATTTCCCCCACAGCTGGCACACTTCTGGTTGGGAGAGTTGGCTCTCTTTTGTTCCTTGCTGCTGTAACTGCCCACTGAGCCTCTTCTGGTCAGTGCATTTCTCCTGTGACCTCCGTTGTTCTCTCACCACGATGGATGTTTCACCGATCTTTGCTGTACCTCATCTAGCTCAGCCTCTCCATCCGTGTTGCCGCTTCCGCTGCTCAAAACGCCTTCATGATGGATCGTCGCACCTGAGCTGCTGCTGGAGCAGTGTGTGGGCTTGCCAGGTTCCATGGCTACCTCGTAAGGCCTCACCTCGGCCAAAACCTCCTTTAGAGTAATCCGCGGTTTGGTGAGCAGCATCCATCGGCACTGCTGGTTCCTCAGCCCGAACACCACCCGGTCTCTTAGTCTCTCATCGAGATCTGGGAATTCACACTGGTGGGCAGCCAGTCTCAGTGCCATGATGAAGTGTGAAGCTGACTCGCCAGGCTGCTGGATGCGCTGGATGAATTGATACCTCCAATACATCGGGGCTCTCTCTGGCATGAAATGCTCAAACAATTTGGCCTTGAGGTCATTATACAAGATGTGCTCGACTGGCGTCGGTGAGCACAGGCCCACGGCCACATCATATACATCTTGACCATTGAGACACAGAAGTGCCGCCACTTTCATCTTGTCTTCTGTGATCTTGTTGAGTATTAAGAACCCTTCAATCCGTCCAAGATGAGCTTCCCATCGCTCAGGTTCATCGATGTTGAAGTGGAATTCAGTGGTCCCGAATTTGGCCATGTTGCTGGTCCTTGAATGCTGCTTCGTTAGGGATGTTTGGAAGATTTTTTTCTTCTGCTCCGCGCGTCTGCAGCGTTAGGAGGTTTCCCTGGGAATGATTCGCCTTTCCCTTCTTCCTATACTTCCGCGCTATTTGAAACAGTATGACACTCTCGTCGCCAGTGTTAGATCGTGAGTTCTGGACCGCATGGCCAAGATGGATGACTCAGGACAACAGGGTTCAACATAGTACACTTTATTGCTTCAGCACAGACTAACTCTAACAAAAGGCATCTGCCCCTTTTATATACCTAACCAGGTATACTTCGAACCAATCCCAATATCCGGATTTCCCACCAAAGGATGCCCTGCCAGTCGTGGCAGAGCACCCTGCCACCTGGTGGTGTCAGTGGCTATCATTGTGTGACACCCCCTATGTACATAACACCTAGCCTCCCAAATAAACTAGAAATTATAAAAAAAAACAAGACAAAACATTTGCTTACCCTGTTTTATATATAGCACTATAAGCAGCAGTAACTGTGATAAGATGAAGACATCAGATATCATAATTATAGCATGTATGTTATCATTGCATACATGCTATAATTATGATATTTGACTGAGGTACGTATATTGTATCCTTTTTGCACTGACATCATGATAACTGTCATTCATAAATTCAATTTCCCAAGGCATTGATTTTTTGTAGCAAAGTAAATGACATTGCAAAAGAATTATAATGACTGCTCTGCAAGTCCTGTTTATGGTGAAACCAAGGTCCGTTTTTTTATGTCGGTTTCTCACATGAGGTAATGGTCTAGAAGTCACTGTCTGTGGGATGGGAGTGATAGATTCCACCTGACTGGTTATGGACTGATCTGATATCAAAATCAGATACCATTCTGTGTTTCTGTGACAATTTGTTATTATCAGTATTTCTGTTTTTAATTCTCTCATCCTTTCCCCCCCCCCTTAGTATTCCATTTGTACTGATTAAAAAATAAGACAAAATAAGAACGTGGGATTTTAGTAAAAATAACAGCATAACATTTCAGCTATTTCTAAATAAAGCAAACCTTTCAGTTTGCATGCTATTAAATCAGTGGAATGGTTGTTGAAAGGGGTTAAATAAATGTATTGATTTATTTATTAGATAAATGTATTGATTTTTCAGTTTTCTATAATTATAAAAAAAAATCAGGAGATATCAAGTGGCTATCAGAATGCAATATAAGGTGACCGAAGTTTCTTTGATAAAATGTAAAAAACTGAAATGTAAGAATTTCAAACTGCTTCTTTCTTAAAATATAAGAAGCAGTTTGAACTTCTTACCTTTCAATTACACATTCCTACTACAGTTTAGTGATTGTTAGAAATTATTTTCTTCTTGGGTGTAGGATTTTCTTCTTCTTTTTTTCTGGTATCAGCAATGTTTTACTTATAAAATACCTAGTTTCTTATTAATATTTAATTATGTTGGTTTTAAATTGGAATGCTGGCTAGTTATCTCAAAATGTGTGTGTTTGTACATATACATATAAAGGTAAAGGTAAAGGTTCCCCCGCACATGCGTGCTAGTCGTTTCTGACTCTAGGGGCCGGTGCTCATCTCCGTTTCAAAGCCGAAGAGCCAGCGCTTGTCCGAGGACGTCTCCGTGGTCATGTGGCCGGCATGACTGGACGCCAAAGGCGCACGGAACGCTGTTACCTTCCCACCGTAGTGGTCCCTATTTTTCTACTTGCATTTTTACATGCTTTCGAACTGCTAGGTTGGCAGAAGCTGGGATGAGTAGCAGGCGCTCACTCTGCTACGCGGCACTCGGGATTCGACCCGCCAAACTGCCGACCTTCTGATCGACAAGCTCAGCGTCTTAACCCACTGAGCCACCGCGTCCCTTTACATATACATATACATAAAATGTCACAAATGAAGGCAATATACATGTCCCAAGATAGTGTTGCAGGATCCAATGTGATGGAGCCCATCTTCAGGGAATTTCTTGCTGGCCTAGGCCAGCAAGAAGTTCCCTGAATACGGGCTCCATCACAAGTCTGAAAACTTGAAAGAGAAAACCTCTGGTCCCGGTGACCGATCCAGATTGGATCCTGCAATATAAAATATATTCTGTTGAAGGTTTAATGGACATTGCTGGGATTTTTGTCAGAATTTATGGTTAGAGTGGAAAAAAGGAAGGCACGATCAAATTTTATGAATCTATAACGGGGAAACATCACACTGGAGAGGGTTGATTCATTAAGGGCTAATCTCCCTTCCCCCTCCCCATGCATTTGGTTCCCTCCTTCTCCAACTTGCAACAATGAATTTTATTTTGATTGTATTGTCATTTTGCGGGGTTAGGGTTAGGGTTTGAGTTGAGTTGCTTTGAAATGAGATAGGCAGCATATATATTTAATAAATAAATAAGTAAATAAAAATAAAATATAATGTTTTACTGACTGCACCTAAGAGTATGGTTGGTTACAGTTCGCCCCAGAGGGATGACATCCTTCTTGGCAAGGATGAAAGTTACAAGGACTAATGCCATTCATTTCAACTTTTCTAACAAGTGTCCAATTCTGCTATTTGGTATAACTTTGACTATCTTTTTCTTTGGCGTCATCATTGAAAAATGCCGAATGTTTGGTAGCCATGAGCCTATTCTCTGTTTCTATGGTAGAATTTTGGCTGTGGGATTTTATTTTATAGATTCAGTGGCTCCCAACCACTGTAAGAAGGATAAGTTAAAAAAGCTTTAACAGTAAGAACATGAATGAAATCAGATTTTATTTAAAGCTGCCCATCTCACAAACAAGTAACTCTGAGCAGCAAGGAACAAGGCTAAAAACAGTTAAATTAATACATTTTATTTATACTATGCCAATTTCTCTTCTTCTTCATATAACAATTTTGCTCAGTAGAGGTGTTCGTATCCTTTGTATAGCGCTAGAATTTTGATATGTGCTTTGAATTCTAATCAGAGGAGAAAAGGGTGAATGAATTAAATAAATATGTGTGAGAAAGCACAGACACACCAACACATTGTATTCATTCATTATTTGCTCTTACATTTTAGGGACCTCCTGTTTTGTTCTATTTTAAATTTTTGCACTGGAGGTTTACTGAAATATATTAGGCTGAATGCAGAATTTTTTTTGTGTTTCATGGCAACTCTTAAAGTTGTTATTGTATTAAGCAAAAAAATCCATCATGCCAGACAGTAGGATAAATTCCTAAGTATAAATGATATTCTTACAGCAATTTATTTACATTTGTTTTCAGTTCAACAAATGAGATATCACGTAGCACCATAATTTCCCATGACCGAGTCACCAGCATGCAGTGTGTAATTTGCCATGATTTAAGATACTAATCAGCAGGTACCTGCTGCATCACCTGGTGGCTTTTTAAACATACTTCGGTGTCTTGTTTTACTCACTTCACCCCACATATCCTCATCACTGAAGCAAAACTAGACACATTTGTGATTATTTGCCTTTGCTAGTTAAAAGTAAGAGACTCTGTCATGCTTATAGATGTTCTAGAACAGGGGTCTTCAAACTTTTCAGTCTGAGGGATGCACTGGACATTTTGCAAACAGTTGAGGGCTCGGGGTAAAAAAAAATCAATTTTGTCAATGAGTGAATAAAATTTAATTTAATTGAATGGATTGCTCATTTTTATATTATTCACAGCAACAGCAAAAAAAAGAAGAAATTTGACCACTGCAAAGAAACAATGCCATGCAATATAAAAACAGTGTAAGAACAATGTCAAACATTAGCAAACACTCTGAATAATTAATAATAAATTAATAACTGCAAGTGAGAAAAGAAGGCATAAATTATTATTTGAATTTTACAAATTTACGTTAAATGAGAATCTGCCCAATTTTGTGGCATAGAATACAAAAAATAAACACACCTTATAAAGAACTGTAGTAAAAACAAAGGAAAGAAACTCTGGCAATTGCAGGTTTTAATCAGCATGAAGCACGGTATTATAAATGGAATGATGGAGCTGAGTTTTTGATTTCAAAATATCATTGAACTGAGGTTTCAAGCTTGACCCTCCAGCCATGTGCCTCTTCCTTATCTGGCTGGCCCTGAGGTCTTTTGCGGGGCAGGGACGATCCAAGGGAACCCCCCTGGATCACCCTTCATATCCTGATACATTTCCAGCTTCTCACACTCCTTCTTCCTGATGTTCCTGTGCCTTGGCACCACTACATTTATCACCACCCTATCTTTTAGTCTTTTTCTACTATTCTCTTCTCTTTGTGATGTACTGTATTACTTACTTAAATTAAATCTCACTGAGTTTGGTTGAACTCGCTTCTTACTAGATGTGTTTAGACTGTGGTTTCAACATCCATAACGGAATAGTTTCGATTAAATGGCCTCAGACTTCTCAGTGATGTTAAAATTATTATGACTTATAAATCTTTGGTTGTATCATTTATAAGCAGATTACCATTAAGACAAATCAATTTCTGCATAACTTTCCCCATTACTGCTTGATAGCTACATTTAGGTTGCTATGCTGTGACAAATGTGTGTTAACTCATATTCTCTAGTTTATTTTATACTGAGCATGACTGCTTGTGGCTAACTATATATCCATAGACACAGTATATTCAATGAAATTGCATTAATTTTATACTATTTTTACTGCGATGATTATACCCCCAAATGCAGATGGATGCCATTTTGATAAGAGCTATAAAATTTTTTTTGAGGAAAGCAAATGCCTTTTATAAGTAATGTCATTTATGTTTGCAGTGTAAACATACTCAAGTGTTCCTAAGTTTTGAAAACATTAAATTCCACCGTCATATCACTCAAGTGCTTGTTCCCTGAATTCCAGTCCACATCCCACTTATTGCTAGAGTCAACACTCCAGTAGTAACAACAAATAAAACCTTTCATCATCTATTGATTTACCGTCCTGAAAAAAATGACAATAGGCTATTTTTATCCAATTCCTCAATAACTAGAACCATTTATTGGCTTTTTGGTATTACAATATTGAATAACAATGTATTTTACTGCATTTTCTGAAAAATGCAGTATCAGGATATAGACTGTTTTAAGGATTTTTTACAAGCAAATTTGGAAATGCTATAGTTGAAAGCTATAAAGATGCCTATTATATTTATAAAAGTACCTTAATTCAAGTTTAATTGCATCCAGCAATGGGACATCTGTTAACATTTCTGCATCTGCTGAGATCTCATGAAGGTGAAAGAGTCTGCCTAGGGATATATGTTACTTAAAGGTTCTTTTTAGCAAATTATGTAAATGTAAGCATTATCTTTGTGGTTTTACTATAGGTAGAGTATTTGCAAATTCTTCTAACTAATGGAAATTTCTACTTTAATTTGTATTTTTCTAAAAAAGAAATCAATTTCTGCCCAGTTAATATTTTAAACCAGATATAGGGAAAATGTGACCTTCCATTTGTTGTGGTAATGTAATTCCTGGCTGTTTCCACGGTTGCAATTGAAGGCAGCAGTTCTCACTGTTTTGTTTCCTAATATTCATCCCTCAATTTGTAAGCATGATAAATTCATTTTTTAATCTCAGGAATTTCCCCCATGCTATTTCTAAATGAAGGTCAATCATTGGCAGTACATAGGCTTGGCCCTGTTCTCAACCTGCCAATGAGAATGACTAGTTCAACTTTTCTAGGGATCATGATAATTATTCAGAAAATATTTTTCTTGATATGTCAATAGTGGCTAAACAGAAATAAAATCTAAGTTTTAAAAGCCAGGGCTTTTATAAGAGTAGAGAGGACAGGTTAATTCATGAAATAAAAGTATTTTATATTGTTTAGAATTATATATCTGTTTTCTAAGGTGATAAACAGGGCTTTTTTTCTCATAGAAAGCTCAGAACGGAGTTCCGGCACCTTTTTTGGATGGAACCTTGTAGGGTAGACAAGGCGGGTTGTATGACATGTGTGAGTTCCGGCACCTTTTTCTTTTACAAAAAAAGCACTGGTGATAAATATGTCTTTCACTGATTCTCTCACAAGGATAACCGCTGTTTTGTGTTTTAAATATATTTAGCCTTGCTCTGAATCATAGACTTTTCCTCAACAGTTTCTTCTGTCCACTAGAGTAGATTAAAGTATAATTAATTTCTTTTCTGTTTTAGCTGTTAAAAAGTAATGTTTTCATTCTTTCTCTCTAAAGTTGACTTAAATTCAGGTGTCTAGAAAAAAACGTATTGTGAAAAATAGTTGCGTCTCACTCATTGAGACAAGATGCTATTGGTAAGGTAGCATAAAGAGAAAATTGCTTTGTAAGGCAGTTAGGAAGCTATCGGTAAACATGGAGATTCCATTTAGTTTACAATGGCTAAAAGTTATTGATAGAACAGTTCTCTATAAAATTGTCTGACCATTTTATATACTAGCAAGAGTGGCCACATTTTTAAAGCAACATTTCACAAACCTGTTATGGATTGAGTAACAGAAGTGTCTGTATTTTATGCATCTTTAACTTAGCATAAATGAAGTTCTCTGTAACTGTCAATATTATTAGATCAAAAAGGATTTCTCTTCTAGCATTCTTCTTAGGAAATTTGACAATATTTTTTTACTATTCAAACATATATACTTATTTTTTAAAGAAAAATCAGTGTGAAAGTGATCTTTGATGGTTATAAAATGTTGCTATTTTTTTCTGATTTTTTCTGTTGCCTTAGGGTGTTATTTTGATCACATTTTTCAAATTTACCTCACTCATCCAATTAGGGCACCAGGAACCATATGAAGTCATAATGAATGCCGGCGGGTTATTCCCAGGGGAAGGGCGTTCTCTGTGGGTGCGCCTGCCCTATGGAACCAACTACCCACAGAACTTAGGACTTCCCCCGACCTTCGCTCATTTTGCCGGGACCTGAAAACTTGGCTCTTCGATCTGTTTGGTCCAGACTGTGGGGTTGTTAATTTAACTGGGTTTTAGATTTACTCTTGGGGCTTAAATTTAATTTAATTGTTTTAATTGTTTTTAATTTTTGGTATTCATGGTTTTAACTGCCCTGTAAACCGCCCTGAGTCCTACGGGAATAGGGCGGTATACAAATCCAATAAAATAAATAAATAAATAAAATAAATAATGGCGTTCAGCCTGAATTGGCACCTTTACAACTTCACTGAGAGGTTAGCAGAATTAGACTCTGTTTTCTTTAACATCATGTACACATCCTGGATGCCTGTGAGAGGATTGAAATTATGCTTATTCTGCACACAGCTTGGTGGGAAAAGATGGAGATGCTGCTCTTTTTCAGCCCTGTCAGGGTTACCACTCATTACATTGGCAGCTGGTAAAGAAGTGTGAATAGACTGTCTGCCAAACTTTCCTGGCTCAGAAAGCTAAGCAGCATTGGATTTATTTTATAAAAATACAATTTTATTAATTGAAACTAGCTTGGTTATTTCAAAATTATGATTTGAAAATGGTAGCTGCTTGTTTTAGTAATGGGCTTAGATGGTACAGTCTTGTAATTTCATTCATATTTTGTTGGTATTACAAGGATTCTTCTGGCCTTAAGATCAACATGTAAGAATTTAAAGCAGATACTATTAACATTCTTCTTGCTGCAACTTTGCTTCCTACAGAAATGGTATAGGGTTTCCTGCCTGAGCTGGGGGTTGGACTAGATGACCTCCAAGGTCCCTTTCTTCTTCTTCTTCTTCTTCTTCTTCTTCTTCTTCTTCTTCTTCTTCTTCTTCTTCTTCTTCTTCTTCTTCTTCTTCTTCTTCTTCTTCTTCTTCTTCTTCTTCTTCTTCTTCTTCTTCTTCTTCTTATTATTATTATTATTATTATTATTATTATTATTATTATTATTATTATTATTATTATTATTATTATTATTATTTACTTCCTGGTGACATCAGCAAAACTTCAGTTCTGGAACCATCTGTTTTTGGGAGGAAAAATGTTTGGATATCTTTTATTTGTATACCCACAGAATTATGAAATCATTGTATCTATTTTCTTTGGAGCTGACTTTGGAGAATACACTTTTGTCATGCTTGGCATTTTGTGGAAAGATGGTAAAGGCAATGGCCACAATGGATGGAACAATGATATCGGTTCCAAGGCCATGTTGGTCTATTCCCTGCTTTGTGTTGAAATCTCAGAACTATTTTTAAAGTTGCTTTGTTTTTTTTTCTTTTTTAGCAAAACCTCATGATAGTTTAGCAAAATCTTGAAGCAAAAACCAATCTCCTGCAACTGCTTACTTTCCTTTGAGACCAGTGACTTTTGTGTATGTACAGTAATGCAGGTGGCTTTAGCACATGTATTGCACATCTGCGAAAGATCACAGAACTGCCAGAGAAGCAGCTGAAGCAAAGCAGCAATTCAGATCAGGGAACTAAAAGCTCTGTGCTGTCCTGTTTAATGGATCTGCTTCAACAGAGTGATTCAATTGAATTACCTTTGAATTGAATCACCCCATCAAACGTCTGCATTTAGTCATCTGTTGAAATCATACAGCAGTAGGGCATGGATTTAAGTTTTTATTAGTAACTATATGATTGAAAGGGTTTACCATGATATGGGTGGAAAAACAACTATTAGCCTTTTCAACCATATGAATTTAGTGGGGTTTCCTTTCTGTAAACAAAATCTGAAGTTTTAAGATGTTTCTAATCCACAAAATGAGTTCAAACATTCAGAAGTCATTCCCTTTCCTTTAACCAGCTTATTGGAGGAAAGACATTCACATGTATAGGCTAAAACATTGTCTATTAACTCTTGCTGTAATTATATTTCTACTATTAACAAAACAAATAGCCTTGTAGCTAAGCCAATGATACAACTATTGCGGTTACAACCATCATTTCATATGTCTTCATCAGTGCTTTTTTTGTAAAAGAAAAAGGTGCCGGAACTCACACATGTCATACAACCCGCCTTGTCTACTCTACAAGGTTCCATCCAAAAAAGGTGCCGGAACTCCGTTCTGGGCGTTCTATGACAAAAAAAGCCCTGGTCTTCATTATTCTTAGTATTTTGCCAAAGCAGAAGCAGTTTTTGCTTAAAATTATATAGAAAATGTTGTGGAAGTGTTTATAGTGGAAGGAAAAAGGCATTTCAGTATGCAAAAGGTGGAGGTTTTAGCTGTTAGAATCTATTAGCCAATATTTATTTCTTCAAAGTTAGAATGTAGGGAGCTACCATATACAGTATTTCTTTTCAGCTGCTATCTTATTGAGTCCATCATAAATGTAAATTCAGTTGATTTTACTTTTAACAATGTTTAGGCCATGCTTGTATCTGTATTTTAGTATTGCTTCCATACTGCATACTCCATAGTTATTATTCTTGTCCCTAGAAACAGTAAATCTGTAAATCAAAAATTTAACTCCATGTCTGAGTCAAAAGGTACTTGAAATTCCTTCTTTTCAGATTTTAATGACTATGGCTAGATAGAGACCTCCATGATAAATACAAGTGATGTTTTTTTTTCCATGAAGTCTCTTTATCTTTTTATCGCACAGGAAAATGTTCAAAATTTCCTCTCAACATTTTTGAGAAATAGATTTTTCAAATTCTCATTATGATACAAAAATCCATGCTAAAAGTGGAATTTGGATGCTGTTGAACGCTTACATTATTACACTATAATAATGAAATACAGGCAGTTTTCAACAGTTTCAGCTTTATTTTCTTCAAAATCAGTGCTGCCAAATTTTAAGAATCCTAGATTCAGATCTTTGCCAACCACATCCTACAGTTTAATATTGATTCACCATCTTATAGATGCAGTGGACGTGCCATGAGTCAATGATATTAACTTAGACAGAATAGATTTTTTTAGTATGTTTTCAAGATTTCATTTTTCTTGATAAAAAATCAGTAGAACATTTTAGACTTTCCAATTCCAGATACAGCTCTGAATAACTAAATATAACAAGTTCAAAGTTGAGGGATGAAACGGATTCTACTTGGTACGCCCAGTTCTTTAATACCTTATGTACATTGCTGTTTTTTTTTTTAATCTCAGATACATGAGAAAATATTGAATGCCACCAAGTGCTTTATTTACTATTTGGTGATACAAGGCAAATGCATCATATCAAAAGTTAGAATTGGAGAGCATTATATGATTGAACTCTGAATTAAGTCTGAAAGCACGTAAAAATGCAAGTAGAAAAATAGGGACCACTACGGTGGGAAGATAACAGCGTTCCGTGCGCCTTTGGCGTCTAGTCATGCCGGCCACATTTATTTATTTATTTTTATTTTATTAGATTTATATACCACCCTTTCCCGAAGGACTCAGGGCGGTTTACAGGGTATTTAAAACCAAACCAATACAAAAGTTAAAAACAATTTAAAAAGATTAAATTATCCCTAAAAAATGAAAACCCCAGTTAAGAATTCTCAGCCTGGGCCGGAGAGCTCAAAGAGCCAGGTCTTCAGGTCCCGGCGGAATGAACGAAGGTCGGGGGCAGTCCTAAGTTCCACGGGCAGCTGGTTCCAGAGGGCAGGCGCACCCACTGAGAAGGCCCTCCCCCTGGGTGTTATCCGCCGGCAGTCTTTTACCGGTGGCACCCTGAGAAGACCCTCCCTGTGTGAGCGCACTGGACAAAGGGAACTTGATGCTGGCAGCAGGTGTTCCCTCAAATATCCTGGACCCAAGCCATTTAGGGCTTTATAGGTCATCACCAGCACCTTGAATCTCACCCGGAGGGCAACCGGAAGCCAATGCAGCTCGCGGAGTAGAGGTGTTACATGGGAGTATCGGGAAACCCCCATCACAACTCGCGCAGCCGCATTCTGCACCAGCTGAAGCCTCCGAGTGGTCCTCAAGGGCAGCCCCATGTAGAGAGTGTTGCAGTAGTCTAAACGGGAGGTCACGAGCGCATGAGTGACTGTGCGTAGGGCATCTCAGTCCAGATAGGGTCGCAACTGGTGCACCAGGCGAACCTGGGCAAAAGCCCCCCTGTTCACAGCTCCTATATGGTCTTCAAAATTGAGCCGTGAGTCCAGGAGGACGCCCAAGTTGTGAGCCCTATCAATGGGGGGTAACACCTCACCTCCCATCATTAAAGGAGACCACGGAGACGTCCTTGGACAAGCGCTGGCTCTTCGGCTTTGAAACGGAGATGAGCACCGGCCCCTAGAGTCGGAAATGACTAGCACACATGTGCGGGGGAACCTTTACCTTTTTAATAAATATATATTATCATTAACCTAAGATATTTACAACCCTGAGGCCAGCTTATCTGGCTAAACATTCAGAACAGTGAAACATTAACCCAATGATTAACCAATTTTTTAAAGAGATACATTATACTCCTGTTCTGATACCGGAATATGCAAAATACACAGATTTCATCTTAGCTATGAAACATGTAAAATATATAAATTATGTCCTTATGTGTTACAAAAAACATAAAAGTGAAGGGTTGATTATTTACAAGCTGATATTTGCAGCAACCCCTTCATGGATTACTGCCTTGTTGTGGCGAAGGGGCTTGCGTAATTCAATGAAGCTATGAGCTATGCCGTGCAGGGCCACCCAAGACGGACAGGTCATAGCAGAGAGTTCTGACAAAACGTGATCCACTGGAGAAGGAAATGGCAAACCACTCCAGTATCTTTGCCATGAAAACCCTATGGACAGTACCAAAAGGCAAAACGATATGACGCTGGAAGATGAGCCCCTCAGGTCGGAAGGTGTCCAATATGCTACTGGGGAAGAGCAGAGGGCTAGTACTAGTAGCGCCAGAAAGAATGAAGCGACTGGGCCAAAGCCGAAAGGACGCTCAGCTGTGGATATGTCTGGTGGTGAAAGGAAAGTCCGATGCTGTAAAGATTTTTTCTCCATAGGAACCTGGAATGTAAGATCCATGAATCAAGGAAAACTGGACGTGGTCAAACAAGAGATGACAAGACTGAACATTGACATCTTAGGTATCAGCGAACTAAAATGGACAGGAATGGGTGAATTTAATTCAGATGACCATCAGGTATACTACTGTGGGCAAGATTCCTTCAGAAGAAATGGAGTAGCCTTCATAGTCAATAAAAGAGTAGGAAAAGCAATACTGGGATACAATCCTCAAAATGACAGAATGATCTCAGTTCGAATCCAAGGCAAACCATTCAATATCACAGTAGTCCAGGTCTATGCCCCAACCACCAGTGCTGAAGAGGATGAAATTGACCAGTTCTATGAAGCACTACAGCACCTTATAGAACTAACACCAAAAAATGATGTTCTTATCATCATGGGGGATTGGAATGCTAAAGTAGGAAGCCAAAAGATAACTGGAATAACAGGCAAGTTTGGCCTTGGAGTGCAAAATGAAGCAGGGCACAGGCTGATAGAATTCTGTCAAGAGAATACAATGGTCATAGCAAACACTCTTTTCCAACAACCCAAGAGACGGCTCTACACATGGACATCACCAGATGGTCAACACAGAAATCAGATTGACTATATGCTCTGCAGCCAAAGATGGAGAAGCTCTATACAGTCAGTAAAAACAAGACCAGGAGCTGACTGTGGCTCAGACCATGAGCTTCTCCTTGCAAAGTTTAGGCTTAAACTGAAGAAAGTAGGGAAAAGCACTAGGCCACTCAGGTATGAATTAAATCATATCCCTGTTGAATATACAGTAGAGGTGACAAATAGATTTAAGGAATTAGATCTGATAGACAGAGTGCCTGAAGAACTATGGACAGAGGTTCGCGACATTGTACAACAGGTAGCAACCAAAACCATCCCAAAGAAAAAGAAATGCAAGAAAGCAAAATGGCTGTCTGAGGAAGCTTTGCAAATAGCTGAGGAAAGGAGGGAAGCGAAAGGCAAGGGAGAAAAAGAAAGATACACCCAATTGAATGCAGAATTCCAGAGAATAGCTAGAAGAGATAAGAATGCCTTCTTAAATGAACAATGCAAAGAAATAGAAGAAAACAATAGAATAGGGAGGACCAGAGATCTTTTCAAGAAAATTGGAGAGATGAAAGGAACGTTTCATGCAAAAATGGGCATGATAAAGGACCAAAATGGCAGGGACCTAACAGAGGCAGAAGAGATTAAGAAGAGGTGGCAAAATTACACAGAAGAACTATACAAGAATGAGCTTAACGTCCCTGATAATCACAATGAGGTGGTCACTGACCTCGAGCCAGACATCCTAGAATGTGAAGTGAAGTGGGCCTTAGAAAAGCTGAGCAACAACAAAGCTAGTGGAGGTGACAGTATTCCAGCTGAGCTATTCAAAATCTTAAAAGACGATGCAGTAAAAGTGCTACACTCAATTTGCCAGCAAATTTGGAAAACTCAACAGTGGCCACAGGATTGGAAAAGATCAGTTTACATTCCAATTCCAAAGAAAGGCAGTGCCAAAGAATGTTCAAACTATCGCACCATTGCACTCATTTCTCATGCTAGTAAAGTTATGCTTAAAATTCTACAAGCTAGACTCCAGCAGTATGTGGATCGAGAACTACCAGAAGTACAGGCAGGATTTCGAAGAGGCAGAGGAACTAGAGATCAAATTGCTAACATACGCTGGATCATGGAGAAAGCTAGAGAGTTCCAGAAAAACATCTACTTCTGCTTCATTGACTATGCTAAAGCCTTTGATTGTGTGGATCATAACAAACTCTGGCAAGTCCTTAAAGAGATGGGCATACCAGACCATCTTATTTGTCTCTTGAGAAATCTATATGCGGGCCAAGAAGCAACAGTGAGAACTGGACACGGAACCACTGATTGGTTCAAAATTGGGAAAGGAGTCCGGCAAGGCTGTATACTGTCGCCTTGCCTATTTAACTTATATGCAGAGCACATCATGAGAAAGGCAGGGCTAGATGAATCAAATGTTGGAATTAAGATTGCCGGAAGAAACATCAACAACCTAAGATATGCAGATGATACCACTCTAATGGCAGAAAGTGAAGAAGAACTAAAGAGTCTCTTGTTGCAGGTGAAGAAGGAGAGTGCAAAACTTGGGTTGAAACTAAACATTAAGAAAACCAAGATCATGGCATCCGGCCCTCTCAACTCCTGGCAAATAGATGGGGAAGAAATGGAGGTAGTGACAGATTTTATTTTCCTGGGCTCCAAGATCACTGCAGATGGGGACTGTAGCCAAGAAATTAAAAGACGCTTGCTCCTCGGGAGGAAAGCCATGGCAAATCTAGACAGCACACTAAAAAGCAGAGACATCACCCTGCCAACAAAAGTGCGTATAGTCAAGGCTATGGTCTTCCCAGTTGCAATGTATGGCAGTGAAAGTTGGACCATCAGAAAGGCTGAGCGCCAAAGAATTGAGGCCTTTGAACTATGGTGCTGGAGAAGACTCCTGCGAGTCCCTTGGACTGCAAGGCGATCAAACCGGTCAGTCCTAGAGGAGATCAACCCTGACTGCTCTTTAGAAGGCCAGATCCTGAAGCTAAAACTCAAATACTTTGGCCACCTAATGAGAAGGAAGGACTCACTGGAGAAGAGCCTAATGCTGGGAAAGATTGAGGGCAATAGAAGAAGGGGACGACAGAGAATGAGGTGGCTGGATGGAGTCACTGAAGCAGTAGGTGTGAGCCTAGATGGACTCCAGAAGATGGTAGAGGACAGGAAGGCCTGGAGGAACATTGTCCATAGGGTCGCGATGGGTCGGACACGACTTCGCAACTAACAACAACAACATTTGCAGCAAAATAATGTAGAAAAGATGCTTGGTGGAAAGATTTCAAAAGACATCTGCCTGAGATAAGATACTGAAATCATTTTGTCAGCCAGAAATGATAATGTGGGAACTAGATTGTAATACTGAGGATATATTGGAGCTTAATGCATAACAACACTTAATATTGCCTTCAGGATGCAGTCCTCCTCATAAGAAGCAAGTCCAAATGAACTCAGTGGAATATGTATATGGGGAAACACATACACTATTGCACTGTCCAGCCTCTTATTTACCTTGAGGAAAAGTAACACATTCATTTTCAGATATTTGATAAACTAGTGGTGTTTTATTTCCTTTTACATTTTATTTGTAAAAAAAAAATATCAAAGTTTCTATTAGTGCATATTTTAAGAGGTTCAATATAAGACAACAGAGTATTCTCAGCACAGTATTCTAAGGAATACCAATACTTTTGTTTTCTATCACTACTGTAAGTGTGTCAAGGATTTGTAGATCACTGATAGTTTAGGGCAGGCATGTCAAACTCGCGACGTCACGTGACGTCGCGCGACGTATTGGAACTTTTTCCCATTGCCGAAAATGGGATGGGCGCAGTTTCTCCATGACGCTCCGGCCCGCGGGCCGGCAGTTTGACACCCCTGGTATAGGGGATATGTATAGCATTACAAAAAGTTTTTTAAGGAAATGAAGAAATTTCTGTTAATGTTGTGATATAAATTCTGTGGATATTTTCTTTTTAGTTTTGCAATATTTTATTACTAAATATGAAATAGGAACTTATTCCTGAAAATGTCAGTCGTTCCACACGGTGAAAAGGTGAGAGAATGATTAGCATTCATTAGACAAAATATGGTTTAATATCAACTTGAGAAGAATAGTTTCTTTGGAGGAAAGTAAGGAAAGAAAGTTGTACTATTTCTGGAGACAGCTAGTTTAGTCTAGTGGTTAAGGCACCAGGCTAGAAAGTGAGAAACTGAGTTCAAGTCCTGCCTTAGTAGGGTGGGTGACTTTGGGCCAGTGTCCGTCAGCCCAACCCACCACACAGGATTGTTGTTGTGGGGAAAATAAGAGGATGACGGTGTGTTGGATATGACAGCCATCTTGAGTTATTTATAAAAGTAATAAAAGTTATTTTATAGCTATATGCCTAAGCAATATAGCTACCAAATATAGCTATCAAATGACAATGTGTAACCATTATCTTATGCAAGAAATATGTAAGGAACTGTATGCACATTGCATGGAAATACATGCAATTAAATTTCAATAATGCTCAAGACATAATGGAAAAATAGATATTTTTCATGACTAAGTAATATGTTTATGGGAAAAAATACAGTGTGTATAGTGATAGACCTTTTCTCTTCCTCTGGAAATGCTGCAGTAGAATCTAAGGAAAAGATTGTAAGCATGTGTTAAAGATAATGCTTAGCTGATATATATATTTTTTCTCTTACTTCTGTTAATTGGTTTATGCAGAAGCTAATGCAGGGAAATGAATAATCATGAGCAGATTATCTTTGAAGTGAAGTTTCATGCTACTGATAATCTCAAGAATTTTCAGCTTCTAAGAAAACTTAGTGATTTGCAAAAAAACAATATGAAAATGTGAGGCTATTTATGTGTGATTTTTTTTAAAATCTGAATTTCAATCAGTATTTCCTTCCCTACTCTGAAAGGGACGTAGGAAAATTACCTTATAAAGAAAAAGAATTACTTTATGTCATGTTTTCATTTGATTGTTGAGGTCCATTCCATGTAGCTTTTTTTTTTAATCCTACACACCATGAGTAACGTTTTCATGCTACTATGCAGGACTTGGTGAATATTTTAACTATATATTCTTTGAGGTATTTAGCACTCCCTCCAACTGGCTCATGAGCAAGCACTAAATCAGGGTTGGCAATTGTTGAAGGAAAAGTCTTCATTAGGGTTCAGTCCAAGCTGGGAATAAAGAACGTGGCGACTCCTTTAGAAACAAGGGTGCAGTTTATTGAAGAGGAGAGCCAGACAGGAAGATGGCTCTGGAAGAAAAGAGAGCCCACATGTAGTAGGGAATGGGTTTTATACCCTCTTGGGCTTTTGTTTGGAGTTGTTTCCTGTTCCTGTTTGAGGCTTTGTTTTTCCTGTGTCATGTACTTTGACCTGAATCTGAGGGTGTCCCTTTGGCATCTGTGGGTTAATCCTATTATGTCCTGTCCTAGAGTTTGGGTGGGGTATGTAGATTTTAGGTATCTTTGTCTTCCTAAGCTTCTAGTTGGAGGGCTACAACCTTGCTGAATGGATTATTTACATCTGCATTTCTACAGAGCTGGTTTCTGCTTGGGGGAGGGAGACTTGGGGCTATTAAGAAAAACCGGGCATGATTTTCTGCCTTTTTAAGATCCTTTGAGGAAATACAATATTCTGCCCTTTTAATATTTCTTTCTCTGAGGTGGGGGGTAACTTCCCGCACAACCTTGCCAATTTTAAGACTTTCAAGCTTCAACTCCCAGAATCCCTCTGCCAGCATGGCTGGCTGGGGAATTCTGGGAGTTGAAGTCCACGGGTCTTAAAGTTGACAAGGTTGGATTGCACTGCACTAAATAGTCTCTGATGTCTTAGCTGTGGCTTTATTTTTCCATTTCCTAATTGGAGCAAAGGGGGAAATCACCCTCCCTGCCTCAAAACCCCACAATAAGGTGCTATTGGAAAGAGATAGCAAAACATTCCCTTAAGCAGTAAGAAAAAGAATGTGAAAATGTCACCTTCACTTTTGAAATCAATGGGAAATCCATGAAACAGGGGCTGAGCTCTAGAGGAAATACTGTGAAACTTTATCCATTATCTTTTCTTTAGAGCAGGAAGCTTCACAACATTATAAGCAAGCAAAGAAGATATTGCTGTTGCATTGATGAAACTTTTAAATGAGGCAGGATTCATTTGCTCTCCATGTTTTTGCTGCTACATTTTTCATCCTTCAGGTTTGCAGGATATGAGATTTTGAATTAGAAGGAAACCTGCAATAAATGAATATACAGGTAGTCCTTGTCTTTGCAACCACAATTGAACACAAAATTTCCATTGCTAAGTGAGACAGTTGTAAAGTGAGTTTTGCCTCATTTTATGACCTTTCTTGCCACAGTTGCTAATTGAATCACTGCAGTTGTTAAGTTAATAACATGGTTGTTAAATGAATCTGGCTTTCCCATTGACTTTGCTTGTCAGAAGGTCGCAAAATGGGAACACATGACCCTGGGACACTGAAACTGTCATAAATACATGCCAGTTGTAAATGCCTAAATTTGATCATGTGACCAAGGGCATGCTGCAATGGATGTAAGTGTGAACAATGGTCATAAGTCACTTTTTCTCAGTGTCATTGTAACTTTGAGTGGTCACGAAATAATGGTTGTAAACTGAATACCATCTGCATATGTTTTGTAAATAAAAATGTATATGCATGATGTGTGTGCAGACCTTAATCCAGGGAAATAAAAATGCATAAATATTTTTCTATAAACCATTTTCCTCGATAAGCAAATGGTGATTGCCATGACATTTTTTTCCACTACTGCACTTAGAAGAATTCTGCACAGAGTAGTATAAAATATGGATTTTTTTTAAAAAAAAGTTTCCAGTATTATTCGTTTCAAATTAAAAAAAATATTTACATCCAAAACTTTGTACTAAAATAAATAAAGGGTTGAGCTACATTTTAGCTTTGCTGTTATGAATTCTAATATATTTCAATTTTTGATGTTAATATTTCCATTTCAAACTAAAAAGCACTCTTATATGGAAAAAACTCATTTCCCTGTGAAATAAAAGACTGTGAGTTTCTTAACTTACCCTTTTTTGATGTTTTGATCACGCCTGAAATCAATCTTTTCTCTCTTTTTGGGGGTCAGTGTTGCTTTGGGAAAAAGGTTGGGAGAAGTTACAACTGAACAGTTCCACAGGGATTTAAAAGACTCTGCCCTGTAGCAATGGAACCTATTTTCGTTTGTCCTTGTCTTGTTCACTCATACAAATACTGAATATATACAGATAGATAGATAGATAGATAGATAGATAGATAGATAGATAGATAGATAGATAGATAGATATAGATATAGATATAGATATAGATATAGACTGTGAATGATGTAGATACAGTTTTGCAATATGTCTTCTAGATTTAAGCTATCTAAGCTATTAAAATTAGTTTTTAATTAAATCAATTTTAATAGTCTTATGGAAAAGTAAAATCTAATATTTTGATTTTGTTGTTAACAATATTCCATTAGTTTGGCTGGTATTTTCACACAACCTCTAAACAACATAGAATTTTACCCTTTTAATTGTTGGAAAGAAATGTTATGAAAGGACTTTTTCCATCAGCAGGACAGCTCTCTAAAAAGAGAACTTAATGGGACTCAATGTGGAGTAGCAAGAAGTTGGCCAAAGAAAACACAAATTCTAACTAGGAACTACAAAATGAGGGGAAAAACCTTCAGTGCAATCTTAAAAGAGAAGTAATAGGATATCAGCTCAGATTACACGGGTGTCAAACTCGCCACGTCACATGACATGTCACGACGTATCGCGATTCTTTGCATTCCCGGCAATGGGGTGGGCGTGGCTTCGGTATGATGAAACTGGCCTGTGGGCCGGCAGTTTGACACCCCTGGCTCAGAATATTGACAAATGCTCCTTTCTAAGCCCTTCTCCAACTTCCTTCCCAGTGTCTTGATCCAGAGTAGAGCTAATATTAAGGGATTGTAAAATATGATTAAAATAATACCCTCACAAAGCTAGGAGCCTTCCCCTGCCAAAATCTCATCTCTATGCACCTGACATTGATGGTACTAGCTTTGCATCATTGTCTCCCTATGACATTTGACCTTTACCAGAAATGTTAAATGCAATCTGTAGCTATCAAAAGTCCATCTAGCTGTAGGTGAACTGTATGTTTCAACGAATTCAGTTTTCACTGAATAAATTATCTGTTTTAAAACTATTTCACAGCCTAAGGAGATACTCTTAAAATGAGACTCTGAAGACACAGTTCATTCTAATTTCCTCTGTACTGCCTTCTGTTAGTTCAGATGCTCAGTTATACTTTTTATGTGTGTCTTTTGAATTCACTGTATAAATTTCATATGTCTCCAAGATTTCTCATTGTCTCTTAAATGCTGAAGAGTAACTAATTTTTTTGAATACTTAATAATAATAATAATAAGTTGGAAGGGACCTTGGAGGTCATCTAGTCCAACCTCCTGCTAAGGCAGGAAACCCTATACCATTTCAGACAAATGGCTGTCCAGTCTCTTCTTAAAAACTTCCAGTGTTGGAGCATTCACCACTTCTGAAGGCAGGTTGTTCCACTGGTTAGTTGTTCTAACTGTCAGGAAGTTTCTCCTTAGTTCTAGGTTGCTTCTCTCCTTGACTAGTTTCCATCCATTGCTTCTTGTCCTGCTTTCAGGTGCTTTGGAGAATAGCTTGGCTCCCTCTTCTTTGTGGCAACCCCTGAGATATTGGAACACTGCTATCATGTCACCCCTCACCCTTCTCTTCATTAAACTACACATACCCAATTCCAGCAACCGTTACTTTTATACTTTTATTTTTAATATATTCAACAGAAAGTTCTAGTCAGATTTCTCCCAGTTTGTGTTGAGTTGCTTTGCTATATAATGTCTGTGTATATTAATGAAATACTTCATATTACGGTATTGGTATCTTGGAAATTTAATCACTGTGACAGCTTTATATTATATAAGTTATAATTTTTTCACTGTATAGAGAAAAATCCTGATATATCATTCTGAGTACTAAAGCTTACTGGATTATGGTAATTGTTAAAGACAATTAAAAGTTACAGTAAGGATATTTACTTTGTGTTTTGGGGGTGCTTAGAATATAAGCAACTAAACTAAGAACAGAGAAATAAAAACAAACATCAATTACTAATACTGTACCAATTACTAATGCTAGTAATCTCAGAAATGGATTGGAATATAATGTTTATTCGGTACATGCTTCACTAGCATATAAAGAGTATTCAGTAGTGCCCCAGACTTTACATTGGGTACGTATAATGCAAGCTATACTGGTAGTCCTCAACTTACAACCACAATTGAGCCCAAAATGAAATATTTGTTAAATGAAATTTTGTTCCATTTTACGACCTTTCTTGCCACAGATTGTTAAGTGAATCACTGCAGTTGTTAAGTTAGTAACACAATTGTTAAGTGAATCTGGTTTCCCCTTTGACTTTGCTGGCCAGAAGGTTGCAAAAGGGGATCACATGACCCCAAGACAGCGCAACCATCATAAATATGAGTCAGTTGCCGAGCCTCTGAATTTTGATCACATGACTATGGGGATGCTGCACTGGTCATAAGTGTGAAAAACGGTCGTACGTCACTTTTCCCAGTGCTTTTCTAACTGTAAACAAACTTTTGCAAGTCAAGGGCTACCTGTATAGTAATTCAGTGATCACCATTGAACTATTTATATGTGGATAACATAAATCATGCAGAAATATTTGTAGGTTTGAAACATTTTATATATAGTATATCTTAGAAATATATATAATTTTTTCTATTAAATGGAATTGCTGTATCTCTTATATGCTGTTCAGAATTCTGATCCCAGCATTTTAGTTCCTTGACTTCACCTAAACAACTTCTTTTTCTTGTTTTCCTCCCTCTTCTGGTCTTCCTTCAGAGATCCGTGATAATTCAGTGTAAGACATCCCATTGTGGGATTCAGTGTTCCTTAGTTATCTTTGTACTTGATGCCAAACAGTCAGATAAATTGGAATAATTCTGAAGTTAATTACAGGTTTTATTTCCAGGTAAGATTGAAACTGAAATTTGTGGCTCAGTAGAAAAAAGTTTAAAAAGTGAAAAGTGTATTAAAAGAGAGTTAAAGGAAAGCTGCCAAAAGCATTTGTCGACTCAGATAAAGCGTGCTTGGCTGTCAGTTGCAAATTCTCAATATAACCAATTAAACGCATATTGAAGTATGCATTAAACAGATGCTCTTTATCACTTACTCCCCTTAAATTCCAAGCTGCAGTCTTCCATATGCCATGGTGGTCTCATAGATATTGACCTTTGTGGCCAATCATGGTTTTATCAGGAAAAATAAGTTGAATGCTATGGGAACAAATACTTCAGAACTCTTTTGTCATAAAGAAACAAAAATAGGATCAAAAGTGTGTATTGACTGTATAGAAAATACAAAAGGAGCAGAATAGAATAGAATAGAATAGAATAGAATAGAATAGAATAGAATAGAATAGAATAGAATAGAATAGAATAGAATAGAATAGAATAGAATAGAGCCAGGTTTCACTCAATCTTTATTTGTACCTTTGGTTTTTCCTGCCTACATGTTGGATAGGGCTCATTGTTCAAGTTTGTCAAGATCATTTTGGATCCTGAGTTTGTCTTCTGGTGTGTTGGCTACACTGAGGTGAGTTGATCAAATAGAGAATGAATGAGCATCTGAGCACAAAACAAATAGGCAAAGGAAGAATGAATGAATGGGTCAAAAGGAAGAGGATGCTTGAGGAAGTCATGATTTAATAGAGTTACTCAGAAAGAGATTGGAGGAGTATTGAACAAAAGCCAATATAATGGCAGGGCACAGCAAAGATATTAAGGTATAGAAAAGTATAACAAGTACTGTTGCTTCAAGTCCCATTTAGCTACATTTCTTTTTCTTACATTGTGCATTTACTATTTCTTACTCCATTTCTGCACCTTGCCTAGTCAAGCTTACCTTGAAAGGGAATAGCATAATAGGTATGTAGCAGTGGAACCATACCTGAAACCAGTGTTGGGATCCAAATATGTGAACAACCAGTTCTTTGTGTGGAGCCACTTCCGGAAATCCATTCTGGCCCTAGGGAACAAAAAATTAGCTACCGGTTCTGCCGAAGTGGTGCGAACCAGCTGAATCCCAACACTGCCTGAAAACAATGATTATGCCCTGTGGAATTTTTGTGGAGATTAAAGATCAGAGGAAACAAATATTAAGGGTAAGTTAATTCACAAAAAGTTAACTGTGAGCCATTTGGCAAACATTCTGATTTGAAGTAGTGAGAGAAGAGGGTCATCATTGGCATCCTTCAGTCTCGAGAGACTTTGGTATTGTGCTCTGGAAAGAGGTCCTAAAGCAGCATCTGGTGTGGCTAAAAAGGCCAATTCGAGAGTGGCAGTCCCTTCCACACTGAGGGCAGATACAATCTGTCCCCTGTCCAGCCTCCAGATTTCACTGGTTCCGGGACTGTCTCTTTGCCTCAGCCTGCCGCACAAGTGTCTCTTCGAATTGGAAAAGGCCATGCTGCATCTTTAGCCTCCAAGCTGAGCGATCAGAGGTCAGAGAAGAAGGTAGAGAATAATTAATTCATCAAACTGAAAATGCACAAACCAGTGGAGCACTCAGACTTCAGTACATGGCAGATGGATAAAAGAATCTCCATTACTTTTGAGATACATAGATACAGACCTTCACTAATCATTTGGTCATGGTTCAGAGATGGCAGGGATGGTGAGAACAGGGTGCCAGGATTTGTTCTTAAAAAAGTTTATTTAATCTACACATCCAAGTCCCTGTCCCTCATCATCCCATTCTGTTGTATGCACATCTGGAGCAATGGAGACATACAGCACGTTAAACTGCCTCAGCTAAACACAATCTGACAATCGACAAAAACACAGTGTATTTGAAATTGGGTACCACATTTCCCTCCAATATTGTTAAAGTGTTGAATTAGTCATCCAGGTATTACAACGTGTGAGCCAAAGTAGACTAGGTAATTATATGAGTTACCTGGACAGAATGCAATTCATTTAAAAATATAACTGGACCTTAAAAATCTCAGTGAAGCTGAAAATAACACTTTAAACATGAACACAGTGAAAAATTATTGGGAAAAAGTGTGCAGCATGATCTGCACTGCTTCTGTGAGCACAACTTTTTGCACATTCTGTTAATCACATGTATCGAAGTTTTTAGAAATAGCTATTAATCAGTGATGGTATTATACCAGTGAAATGCATGAATAATCAAAAGGTGATAAAGTTCATGTAACAGCCTGGCTTGCTACATTTAATGCATATTTGTGTGTGTGTGTGTGTGTGTGTGTGTGTGTATACAGTGTATATATGTTTTTGCTTAGGATGCCATCTGAAGTGCTTACAAATACAGCAGAATAATTAGCTGAACTTTAGGTTTTGCCGATCTCATGTCTTTTAAATGTCTCAAAGAAGATGTTTAAAATTAAAAAACGCATTATGTACATTATGTACAAAGATTTATTATGTACAAATTCAATGTATTATGATAGAGAATTTCAACGCGTATTTTTGTGTATTTTGTGTATATATTTTTTTATAAACACCAGGAAGACCCAAAATACATAGATCTTGGGAAGTAAGAAGACTTCAGATTTATATATTTGAAAACATTTATAGTGTTAAAATATTTGCTATCCTTTACATTTAATAGATCTTACAAAACTTAATAAAGTTTTATCTGAGACTTCTTTGGGCTGAAGCTCTATTCAACTCAGCAATACTTATTTCTAAATAGAAATATGTAGGACTGTAATATAAGTAGAGGAGGTGTTGCTTAACTAACACCAATTCATTAAACTCTATTTTTATTTTGGAAATTTATTTTGGTGTGTTTTATACAAGATCCTTAATTTATTTATGAGTAAAAAATTGGCAATGTTTCAGCAGCAAATAAAAGAAAGCAAAGATAAGCATTTCTAAATCCAACTGATTTTCAGCATGATAAAATTCTCTGAAGGAAAGAAATTGTATTTTCTGGTTGGACTAGGTCCTTTATGTTCAACATTATTATTTCATGTTTTGAATGAAGCACTTTTAAAATTCAGTATATTAAATATATGTTAAAATTCTGTTTCTTAAGAAATACCGTATGGAGTATGAGCACGATGGGTTACGAAGTTAGAATGCTGGGCTGCCAATTGGCAGCCTTGTGTTCAAGACCCATTGCTGTTGCAAGGTGGGGTGAGTTCCCGTCATATGCTCTAGCTCACACTAACTCATGATTCGAAAGCAGGCTACTGCAAGGAGATAAATAGGTACCATTTCAATAGACAACTTCAAAAGGAGTCTCCAGGTGGGTGTCCCCTCAGCAAATCCTTTCACCACAGAAGCACTTCTGACATGGAAGTATTACTTTGGTGCTTCATGGAAGTAGTAAATTCTATAATACTTAGATTGCTTCATGTTTCTGTAGTATTTAATTATTTGATGGGAGTGCATAGATTTGGTTGAAAAGCATTCTGTATGAGACAATGTCAGGAAACTTAACTATTCAGAACAATCTCATTAAGAGTATGCTTACAAAAATTCACTGGTGGGAATGAAATGAGAAATCCAACAAGATAGCTAATATATAATATAAAATGTTACTGCAGATTTTCACTCGGTCTTAAATTATAGAACCTGGAATCTCTTAGCAGAGTGTTTAGCCTATCAGGCCATCACAGAATTGTGAAACTAAAATGTATGCTTTGTTATATTAACCAGTCTGCTTGAGATAAGGCAGCTTTGTGGATCTTTGAGGTATCTTTTATTGCAGTACCATAAAATCCCTCATTCTTCAAAACCCTGAGACTGATTGGAATACATGGTGTCTGCAGAAAAGCACTGTAGTGAGGAGGAAAAGGAAATTATGATAAATATGATGACAATGATAATACTTTGATTGTGGACTAGAATTGAAAGAATTTGCATTTTTTTAGCAGCACCTTCTTTCTACACCCATTATGATCTCACGCCATGTGGTAAGGCTTTTAAGGGGAGTTTTAAAAAAATGTGTTGTGCATGTTTGGCATTCATGATAAATTAGCCTTTATATTATTTGTTGCTTGGAATTTGGGCTTTAGAAGTCCTGTTCATGGTTGACATCCAATTTTCCCAATTTTGGTTGTACTTATGGGAATTAGATAATGGAGTGGTTCTCTATAGCAGGTTAGTAGATTTTTTGCCTTCCAGTTGTATCTCTTATATCATAGTTTGGTGCTTCACTTAATCTATACATTCTGCTATTCTGATTCTGGGGTACAATCCCAAAATAACCTCAAATCAGTATGTTCATACTAAATTATGAAATCATTGCTGCAAGTTTCTTTTGAAAGTCTAATCCTGATGACATTTAGAAGGTGGTCGCTAGGGGCTTCTTAATTACAGTACTTGTTTTAAAAAAACTTATTCAAGACTTACTAAAAGGCTTACCACAAGCTTCCATATGATCTTCTTCAGTTGTTGAATACTAAGAAAAACAATGAGATACCACAAGTCAGACAGCCTTAGGGGAAATCTGGAAACATTACAATACACTGAAATCACTACCTCAAAAGCCCAGTTCCATGGAACAAGAAGGATGCTAGCAGGGCCATCCCCCATCCCAGTTTCTAATAGGTTATCTATTTATACTTCAAATACATACTATAATACTTATGAACTACATACCCATTTGTCATAACCACATTGGTCCCAGTGATCTGAATAAAAATGATGTAAGATAACACTGCCTATGCTGATGATGGTATCAATTGGTAAATGAGAAGATTTTATGTGAAACATATTGTCATTGCGTTCATTTATTTTATATCTCCAAACAATCTGTTTTCAGGAGGGGATAGTTTTTCCTCTGCCCTTGATTTGTCCTATTCATTGAATTTTTAAAGTAAAGGATAAGAAAGATGTGTCATTTGAAAAAAGAGTACATAGAGTAAGAGGTTGGTTTTTTAAGTTCTTATAGAAAATGAGTTCTTATCTCATTTTTGAGTGCCAATTGATGTCTGCTTTTATTTAAAATGTCTGTAAGGTAACTTCTGAATGTACTGTCCAGGATAATAACATTAACTGGCATGGCTGCAGAATCAATAATAGAAACAAAAATATAAGTCTTCTGATTAAGAGTGACACAAAACAAATTTGCTAACTAAAACAGATGCAGTCAACAGTTTAAACATATATCATAAATGTTTAAACTCCATTTGGGTTTCTTTTTTGCTTTATCTTTTAATGCATCATTCCTGAGTAAGTTAGGTGTGAAAAAATGTATTCTGCAAAGTGCTTTTCCTTCTCTACCGAATTAAATAAATAAGAATAAATTTCACTGAAGAAAAATAATTGAAAATGTTAAGTTAGTGCCTAGAGTCTAAAATTTAGAAGAATTTAGAAAAACCAGGATAATACATTGATCAAGAATATTTTTCCAGCAAATATGTTTTTAAATCTCTAAAAGAAAAATAGAAAATAATTATTCTTGAAGATCTGCAAAAAAAAACACAATGGCTAGAAAAGAAGAAATGTAAAACAAAAATGGTTGTGATTCAGAGATGATTCTCTGCAAGAAGGAATCTTTAAAAATGACTTATATATTATATATATTCTGTAATCTGATTTTCTAGATATGTAAAGAACTATAGCTCTCAAAATTCCATGTCCTATTGGCTGAGTTTTTTGAAGGTTGTATTTTCTTTTCTAGATGGCATCAAGTTGGAAAGAAATGCAGGATAGTGATTTAATTAAGCACAGTAAACACAACTGCATCACATGCCCATCATACAGAAGTACTGAGGATCAGGGAAGCATAAGTGTGCAGTTTTGTAACTGATACATCATTTCTGAATATACTTACAGTTTAAATTTCATTCCTCTTAAGAATTGCTGAGAAAGTAAACACAACAATTTATAAGTGTACTTCTGATTGGATAATTAAAATGGAGGTCTTTCCAACACAGTGTATCCAAATAGCCATTGAGGAGAAGAAATGAATTCATTGAGATAAAACTATAAAGCAGGCTACAAGTCATCCTGGCTATCTATCATCTCCATCAGAAGTAATACTACTGTAAGGAAAGTACATCAGAAAGGCTGCTGTGGTGGTTTCCCACAAGCACATAGTTAATCTCAATAGAAGCAGAGTACTATTTTAAATAGACATTTAGTCTTATGTACCATGATTCCTTTTAAGACATGCCTTTTTGACTCTTGATGAGATCTCAGATTTGAACTCTGTATCTCTATTCCACTCATTCTGCTTTGTTTTCATTGGAAGGGACTAGAAAGCCCATAGAAATAAAGCTTTGGTGGCATATTTGGTGGCATTGAGAAGTTAGAAGAATTTACCTTTAATTGCTATGAAATATATTTTTACAGTGCTTTTTTTGTAAAAGAAAAAGGTGCCGGAACTCACACACATCATACAACCTGCCTTGCCTACCCTACAAGGTTCCATCCAAAAAAGGTGCCGGAACTCCGTTCTGAGCGTTCTATGAGAAAAAAAGCCCTGTATTTTTAGAACATACTGCATGGCCTTAAGTTCAACATTAGGATGATGCCTTTATGTAACTAAGCTGTTAATTTTTTTTAACAAAAATGATTTTAAAACATAGTTAAATAGCTGAATCTTTAAAAATCAGATTTTAAAGATAATTTTTTTCACACCAGTCTACTTTTCCAAATCTGAGTATGAACCGAATTTCTGTTCATGAAAGACAGTGTGAAATCTGCTTAGTAGGAAGTACAGATGGAATTTATTGTACTATTAAAATTCTATTGGGTCTTTATTTATGAAATGTGTTTCTTATATTTGAGGACTAAAGAGCTTTGATAATGAGAATTGTAAGATTCATATTTCCTTTTCTACAGCTTAATTTAGGTTCTAAATCAAATATGTAAACTAATATTATATCTGCCTGCAGCTTTTTGTATGAGAGATACATCTTTGTCTTATCTCCATCAACTATTGTTTGTTTTATAAAACTAAAAAGCTAAATAGTAGCTGACTGTTAAGATTTTGTATTCTGCAGTTTTATTAGAGCAAGTATCTCTGACAAAAGATATAAATGAAATGACATTTTCTAAATCAAGGTATATATTTTCATATTATTGCTATTTTTACTATCACGAGCTGCCTTTGGATACACAACACACTATATGCCTGCTCATACTGTATACATAAATTTGTTTGTTTGAACTACCACGCTAAATGTCTAAAACCTATCGGCATGAAATTTGAATTTGGATATTAAAAATATCTATAGTATCACACTGACAATTGCTCTAACTATTGTCTAATAAAAATATACCGTTTTTTGTTTGAAAAAACTAAGAACAGTCTCCAGAGGATATTCTGTTCCAATTTAGTTTTTGTTTATTTAGATTTAGCCAAATGGCTTTAGAGAGAAATTACTGATGTGGAAATGAATTCAATTGAATTAGAAAACTTAATGAAGAGTAGCTGAATTATGGCATAATAATGTTGGCTGTTTAAAGGATTTGGGGAGGGTAATTCCCATACTTACTCGGGAAAACAAGATACTGAAATCACGACACTGAAATTTGGCCATTCTGCCAAATTGCAGAAATCAGAAATCCCTGGCCACTTCTGATGGAACTAAGATTAGAAAAATCTTATTAAATCTCATGTCCAACAAATTGTAAAATAAATTAGATATATAAGCACACATATACACATACAAATTTACTGTATGGACTAACATCAGATAATCCAGGAGGTATGGTTTCTGGATATTGAGACTCACAGGTTCATTTTTTTAATTTTCACAACAAATGTAAACAGACATCAGTTTTCTCCCTCCCTCCCCCACCCTCTCTCTCTCTCTCTCTCTCTCTCTCTCTCTCTCTCTCTCTCTCTCTCTCTCTCTCTCTCTCTCTCTTTTTAAAAACTATCCCATCTTGTCACAAGTGTCTATGGAGATCATCCAGGGCATAGTTGTCACAAAGGTGCTTTTTTTGCATTTGGACTTTCTTGGTTTTTTTTTCTTTGAAAACATTTTGCTTCTCATCCAAGAAGCTTCTTCAGTTCTTGTTTAATGGTTTAATCATCATGATGATTACATTCTTCTAGAAATCATTTGTGATTATATTAATGACTTCATCATGTTATATATTAGATGTATCAATAGCTTTCTGACTCCAATACCTTTGCTATCCCATTGTCCATTCCTGTGCTACAGACAATTGTGCAGCATTTCACTGCTTTAACAGTTTTACACTTTCTATTCCATTAGTACAATTTGGATTATATTTCTCTGATTATATTTCCCTAAAATATGATGGTCCAGTTTACCTTGATGGAGCAGTGGGCTAATGCCTCCTTAAGCCTTGGTGGAGCAGTGGGCTAATGCCTCCTTAAGTAACACCAGCTGCCTGCAATTAGTGCAGGTTCACATCCCACCAGGCTCAAGGTTGACTCAGCCTTCCATCCTTCCAAGGTAGGTAAAATGAGGACCCAGATTGTTGGGGGCAATTAAGCTGACTTTGTAATAATGCCGCTTGGGGGGTGTATGAAAGCCCTAATAAGCAGGCATATACATAGAATGAAGGCTACTGCTAAGCTTGTAAGCCGCCCTGAGTCTTCGGAGAAGGGCGGAATATACCGGTAAATGGAATTTTAAAATAATAATAATACATGTGTGTCTTTTTCAAGCTTCATAAGATCTGATCTTGTACAAAATGATTCAGTTCAAAATCAAAACTATTTCAAATGCATGTATAATTGCATAAAATTATGTTATAATCAGATGACTTTTCATCACCCAGTTTTTGCATACTGCATTTCCAGATACAGTATGTAATAAGAAAGCTGTTTCAGAAGCATAGTCTTAGGTATTTAGCTGACATGGTAGAAAACTTCAGGCAGAACAAGTTTCTTCTAAAGGTTTTCCAGTATGGAAAGTCAGTAAAAGTGTTGCAGTTTACTTAATTGTACTTAATTGTACAATTAAAAATGGAATTATAGAATTCTTGTTGTGAAATGGAATATTTTCCACAATTGTTTCTTGCCAGTTAACAGATTGGAGGTCATTGCTGCTAGGTTCCTATTTTTTTTTTATCATTGAGTAGAACTTGCCTCATCATAATACTAAGAATGAACATTAAGAGCCATGCTGGAGCAGTGTTAGAATGCAGTAAGGTAAAGATAATGGTTCCCCCCCACATGCGTGCTAGTCGTTTCCAACTCTAGGGGCTGGTGCTCATCTCCGTTTCAAAGCCGAAGAGCCAGTGTTTGTCCAAGGTTGTCTCCGTGGTTATGTGGCCGGCATGATTAGATGCCAAAGGCACACGGAACACTGTTACCTTCCCACCTATTTTTCTACTTGCATTTTTACGTGCTTTAGTACTGCTAGGTTGGCAGAAGCTGGGACGAGTAACAGGCGCTCACTCTGCTACACGGCACTCAGGATTCGACCCGCCAAACTGCTGATTGTTGTGATTCAGCGTCAGCCTGTGGTTTCGGCAGCTGAGTTGGACAATTCTGAAGAGGAGGAGGAGGAGGGGTTTGGAGAGCCTTTGGTTGCAGAGGAAAGTTCTGATGCACCGCAGAGCTCTCAGCCAGGCCCCTCCCATCTTGTTCCTCTTCAGACCCAGCTGTGTGAGCCTGAAAGATTGGAAGAAGACGATCCACAGCTGGTTCTGTTCAGGGACGCTCGAAGCAGGAGGCAGACTAACAGAAGTGAAAAAAGAAAAGCAATGACGCACCTCGGGAGAAGTCAAAGAGAAGCCACGCCTTGAGACTGCTGTTTAAAAGGGGAATGTGCGGGAGGTGCTGGTTGCTGAAGGCAACCGTTTGAAGAGCTTCTGATATAGTCTCGGTCTGTATTTGTTTAACTCTGTTTTGAACTGTTTTGTTTAATTTTTGCAAATAAATTTGGTTGGCTTAATTCCAGCCTATTGAATATAAAAAAGGGGTTGTCCCTGACATTCCAACAGGTAGGCTGGAACAGAACACTGATCTTCTGATCGACAAGCTCAGCGTCCTAACCCACTGAGCTAATTCTCCTGATTCCAGAATGACTTTCACTGGCTCCAGGTTGACTCAGCCTTCCATCCTTCTGAGGTTGGTAAAATGAGGATCCAGATTGTTAGGGGCAATATGCTGATTCAATATGCTTAGAGAGGACTGTAAAGCACTATGAAACAGTATATAAGTCTAAGTGGTAGTGCTATAGTTCTATTAATATGTCTGATGTGATGCAAGTATACTGACAGTTGCATTTTCACATTTTGACAGAGATGTTAATTATCTCTACTTAGAACTCATACAGATATTTTTTTTACTAATAAGAGTTGCAACACTAGTAGCAATTTTTATTTTCAAAAATGTTTACAAAAATTAGCTATTTTAATTTCAAAAGAAATAATTTCTTAGCAAACAGGGATTCGTAGCTTTTCAGATCTATAAATTAGTAGAGAATTACTTCTAGTTATAGCTTCATAGATTTTTGCTCATTAATCTTACACTTATATTTTCATCTGCAGTTCAACAATATTTAAATTCTATCTTTGAAAACAACCTATGTAAAATTTCTCTGAACTGCATGTTACATAACATAACTTAAACTGTCATCTGTATATTATCCATGTTTCAAACCTCAAGTTGGTACAAAATATCTTAGGAGAAATATAAAATATAATATTATCTCCCTCTGAATAGTTTTGCTAAAGTAGGTATGAGGAATGTGAATGTGTTTCACCACACCTATATCATGTAGTACCTTTTCTCTCCTTTTATTTCATATCCAGTGCTAATAAGTACTATGTCCAATTGTAAGTATTATGATGAATGATCTTTTTTCCCAGTACTTTCATGAAAGAATATTTGCAGCACAAGCTGCCGTGTCCTTAATTATGGTATTATGTTTGGGAAGTTTCATCATCATGTGGAGAAATAGCTAATATAAGTCTGTATTTTTTTGTCATATTTATGTAGTGTATATTGGAGGTGCTGACCCTTTGAGACCTGTAAGCAATAAAGTTTCATTTAAATGTATGCCGATTAGTGTACATTTAAAGTGTCAATAAAGTTATTCTATTCTAACTTATAAATAATATTGAACATTATAATGGGAAACAAGCCAAGTATTGTAGTGTAAGTTGTACAAAGATCAAATTGGGGGGGGGGGGGAAGAAGGAACACATGCAGTAATAATAAAAATAAACTTAATGCAAAATATAAACCAAAATGCAAACATTTAATCTGGACAATTCTTGATGCAAAGTAATAACTCTGTTATCTTTCTGACAACATTGCACTAATCATTGATATTGTCTCTATGCCTCAGAGGAGGAACAATGGTAGTTCATCTTGTTGTAAATGCATGGCACAGAACTGATTTTAGCCAAGTTTTTTTGGTTCATAACATAGTCGCTTAGCCAAAGCATTTAATTAGCTGTCACCTGAGATGGCTTTATATTTAAGTGGGCACACAGGGCATTCCCTTTCCTCCTCTGCATATTTGATAGATAAGTAAGCATGCTGCCTGTAAAAATTCTGGGCTTTTTGTTAATTTACAAGTTGAGTAACTTTTATGAATTTATTTTCAAATCCAATTCAATAATATTTATTTATTTATTTATTTATTTATTTATTTATTTATTTATTTATTTATTTATTTATTTATTTATTTAATTAGTTTTCTATACCGCCCTATTCCCGAAGGACTCAGGGCGGTTTACAGGGCAATATTTAAAAGACAATATAAATTAAGATAAAAATAGAATTAAAAAGAATTAAATTAATAATAGCCCAACAATAAAACAATATTAAAACTTAAAACTAAAAATCCCCTCAGTCCAGGCCAGATAGATCGAAAAGCCAGGTTTTCAGGTCCTGGCGAAACGAGCGCAGGTTGGGGTCAGTCCGGAGTTCCACAGGTAAATCATTCCAAAGGGCAGGTGCACCCACAGAGAATGCCGTCCCTCTGGGGATCACCCGCTGGCATTCCCTGACCGGCGGCACCCTAAGGAGGCCCTCCCTATGGGAGCGCACGGGACGATGGGAAGTTGATGCCAGCAGCAGGTGTTCCCTTAGATAGTCCGGACCCAAGCCATTTAGGGCTTTATAGGTCATCACCAGCAGCACCTTGAATCTCACCCAGTTGAACGGTATGCTTCAGTGAAATTCTAAGTGAACCTCTCCATAATACAAAGTCAAACATGACAACTTTCTGTAAATTTACATGCATTTATTTACAGACTCAAAATAAGTAAACGGGGAATATGGAGATAAAATATTTGTCCCAGAGAAGAATAGAATAGAATAGAATAGAATAGAATAGAATAGAATAGAATAGAATAGAATAGAATAGAATAGAATGAGACCTTGGAGGTCTTCTAGTCCAGCCCCCTGTTCAAGCAGGAGAAACTATACTATTTCAGACAAGTGACTGTTCAGTTTCTTCTCAAAAACCTCCAGTGATGGAGCGCCCACAATTTCTGAAGGCAAGCTGTTCCACTGGTCAATTTTCGCCACTGTTAGGAAGTTTCTCTTTAATTCCAGGTTAACTCTGTCCTTGGTCAGCTTCCAACCATTGTTTTCTATCCCGCCCTCTGGTGCCTTGGAGAATAGTCTGATGCCCTCTACTTTGTGGCAGTCCTTCAAATACTGGAACACTGCTATCATGTCACCCCTGTTTCTTCCTTTGTTTAGACTAGCCAAACCCAAGTCCTGCAGAAATTGAAGCTGAGAAAAAGCTGGATATTTCAGCAAAACAGCATCCAAAACTATAGCTCGCTATCAACTATTCAGTAGTTACTGGGGGAAAAGTTAAATGATTTAAATGACTTTCATCATCCCCAGATTTGAATATTATGGAAAATGTAGGTGAGATTTCAAATATGCAGAATTTGTGTAAAGAGTGCTAAAATATTTCCAGGTAGAAGAAATGAAATGAATGCCCTGAAAAGTAGAAAGGTATTCTAAAACCAAAGGAAGTATCCAGAAGTTTTTGTTTTTGCCAAAGCAGAATGAATGAATTGAATGAAAGTATATTTACTTTTACATCTACTATGTTCATTGCTTTCTTATTTTGAATATAAAAACAATTGCATAAAATAATGAACATGAATGCAGTTTTTTTTTAGAAAGTTGTAATGCTTAACTTTGTAGTATATAGAATTTGTCTCAGCTTCTCTTTGGTTACGTGCGTTGAAACCCACAGTTTGACAAAGAATGCCTAAACCTTTGTTTGCAACATTATAAAGCTTTATCTTATGTCTACCTTATACAAATGTGTAACTATTATATTCCTATTTTAAATAATATGTGCAAAACAACTAGCAGTTAAAACCAAAACACGTCATATTTTAAAAGATGGTATTTACTATCAGTAGAAAGCTTCTTTATGGCATTATATAGTGGGGAAATAATATTTTGACATTTTTTCAATTTTTTCATATAAAGGACCTAGCGAAGCTTTTGAAACTTTTTTTTTTGTTGTTGTTGTTGTTTAAAAAAATTTTTTAAAAAGAAAAAATGAATTGAAAATTGGAGAGTTACATAAATGAGAGCAGGTGCAGTCGTGCAGAGGTAAGTATGCAGCATATGTAAGTGCAGTTGGAAAATCATTGTCTTGCAGAGAATACTTGAAATTGGTCCCTAATGGCTTTGGTTTTTGTCATATGGTCTTGATTATCAGGCTAAAATTGCATTGCCAATGTCTTTAGTGTGAACAAATGGATGAATAATTATTACGTGCGCTGAATACCTTTCTACAAGGAGGAAGTAGGACATCCCCTGGTCACCCTGGCTACCATTTCACCCAGCTGTCAAGGAAAGTGTAATCAGCCAATTCATCATTTTCTTATTTCTGCTACATAGTACACAAATCTATAAATAATGTGCCCATGTGTGTCTGTAGGTGCCTACATACATACAGGGCCTTCACGGCGAATGGTTAGCATTTAATCCAAACTACTGAGGACCCATTTTTAGAAGAGAAGAGAAGAGACGAGAGCTAAGGTAATTCTTCACTCTTCTTTTCTCAACATAAAAAGAATGTGATTTTCAATTTTGTTGAACTCAGAAGCTTAAATTGAAATATTTCATTATATACGGGGTTGTGATGTTTTGAACAGAAAGAACTTCTGGTGTAGAAGTAAGCATGCAGTGGAATTTGTAGTCATCTTTAATGTCTAGAGTGGCAAGGTATCACCCAGAAATAAATTATTCTTGGTGTGCTTCTTATTAGTTTAAAAGGGGTTTGCTTCCTGGCCCTTCTCCATTCCCTTTTGCATAAATTTTGCTTTCTTCATGTAGAATAATTGAAGCTTCCGGTAACAATGCATTATATATATATATATATATCTTGGTACAAAAGCTAAGACCAATTCTTGGTGGCATTCTGTCCTCATCTTCCTTCCTCAAAGCAAAATGCCTTGAAGGTTCAGAGATGATAAAGTTCAGAACCATTCTAAGATACATGACCATGATCACACTGCTCATTTATCACCAGAATATTTATTGTAAACCGTGGCCTTGTGTGATTGCTGGTTATCCTCAATGCAATCCTGGCAATTCATTATGAGGGCCACTAACTCCTTAACATGGTACCTTGAACTTCAGAGCAAATACAAATCCACTACAACAAATTGTGCTTTCTGAATGCCTGAGCAGAGGATTATTTGATGAAAATATATCGGCTTTTCAGAGCAAGATTTTCTGGGTCTGAAGGTTTCCTGATTAATTGCTTGATGCCTTTTGTCACTAAAATCCTAATGAGATGCCTGGGGGAGGGGGGGAGAGAATAAAAACCTCAACACAGTTTTGATTAAATAATCAGCCAATCACATAGTAAATTCAGGTCTACTGATTATTTTTACCAGCAGTTGTATTTGTAGCTGTTCTTTTTATAACTCATGTATGTTTCTGTGTCTCTCTGTGTGTGTGCATACAAGGAAGGAGAATACAAAAGGATATATTTATTAATGTGCAATGAAATGAGAATAAAGGTGCTTGATTTTAAACTCACAACTTCATAGATCTTTCTGGATGGGTGTATCTGTTTCAGAAACTTGTAACTCATATGATTTGTTGCTACAGAATATTACAGTGAAAGTAAATGGGTTATCATAGATGAAGCAGCATCGAAGCATCTGAGGCTTAGACTTCCTTTAAACGAACAGGAGCTTTTCCAGAGTTGTTGATTAGATAAAGTGTTCTGAAACAGTTCTTCTTGGGCCAGGTGAATATTGTTAAGGTGTGTGCCATTTTAATTATTCATGTTTGGACAAAAACTACAGGCATAGATGAGATATAACAGTATACTTGCTTTGCTGCTGCTAGTTTTGTTAATTGGTTCCTAGGATGAATGTAATGGCAAAACACCTCAGCTATTATTTTTTCCAGTTTTCATTACATTGGAAGGGGAAGCCATATTATCGGCCTGGATGAATTCTCTCCTCTGTTGAAAAAACACTTCAGAGTAGCTGTGTTCCTCAACAGAGGGTTTCTGCTGACATTGCAGAACATGTTTTGAAGTCAAACTCTCTCAGGGAATCAGAGCTAGGTTCTATGTTTTATTTTAAAGGGAAAAAGATTAAATATTCTGTATCATGTGGCTCCTGGTTTAGATTTTATGTCTTTAAATAAGCAACAGTTAAAACTGACTTTGCTAAGTGACAGAGATATTGTAACAGTTTCAAGTGACTGTTCAGAAATAGAAATATGTACAGTGCCTCCACTCTGTTCTAGCACATAGGTTAGAAATTACATTTTGGCAGCATGTTTCTTGACAGTGCAAAAGATAATTTATTCAGCCCACCAAAACTGTCCTTTTATTTTGCATTATAAACAGAATGCCTAATAATATGATGATATTAATGTACTAGAGCTACCTAAGTAATACTACCTAATCTATTGCTGAAAACCTAGTTGTAGCACTATAAAGAACGTGAGTATTGATGTTTGCAAAGATTGTCTGTTTCCGGAAAACTGTGTCTGCTATTAATAGAATATTAAGTGCAATAAGATGCACAGTAATTAAAATAATAAACACTATTGTCATAATAGTAATAATAATGTAGTGGGCAACCTTATGACTAGCCCAAAGTCACCCAGCTCGTTTTGTGCCAAAATAGGACTTAGCACTCAGTCTTCTGGGTTCTAGCCTGATGCCTTAACCCAGGGGTGTCAAACTCAATTTCATTGAGGGCCACATCAGCATTGTGGTTGCCCTCAGGAGGGCGGGTGGGTATGGCCAGGGTGGGCGTGGCCTACTGGGTAGGCATGGCTAGAGTGCATATGGCTTACTGGGTGGGCGTGACCAGCTCTACATTGTTCGCATCAAGGGTGCCTATGGGGGCCCGGGCAGGAGTGGGACAGATCTGAGGGTCTCTGGCAGAAGGAGGGTCTTTGGGCCAGGGCCATGGAAGTGGGGGCCGTTCCCTCACTGTTTCCAGGATGGGTTCGCGGGCCACATGAAACCACTTCGCGGGCCGGATCTGGCCCCCGGGCCTTGTGTTTGACATGTCTGCCTTAACCAATTGCATATATCCTTACACTAAAAGTGATCATGAACAATTCTTTGTTAAAAATTATTGCCCATATTTGCCTGGTGACTTCAGTAGAGAACAAGGAGTCATCTATAAAAGTTTAAGATCCTGTCATTTTGCAAAATCTGTAGTTTGCCTTTTGTAAAAACAAAGAATTGCACATGATCACTAGACCAGAGCCCTTTTTGTTGTTGTTGTTGTTAACTGAAGCTCAGGAACTGAAACATTGATTTTTGCGTGCTTTAAATATCAGTCTTTGTATAGTACATCTTTGAGCATTGGTGGCCTGCCAAAAATCAAATCTTGTACCGGTTTTGGGTCTGTTCATGCTGGTCAGGTTGACCTTAGAATAATAATGCCCTAATCAGAAAGACTCAGAAAGAATTTAAACTCATTTGCTAAGACTAAAATCTAACAGCCAAATATGCATGTCCTCTGTTTGCTTTATGAGTCCCTGAGTTTAAAATAATTTTTTAAAAATATGAGGGATGTACTTTTTTGCATCTTTTGTTTAATATGCTGCTTGGTAAACAGTTCTCTAGATTATTATATTTGTAATTTAAATGAAGACAATATATCAACCCAAGTTTTAGAGAGAGAGAGAGAGAGAGGAAAAAAAGGAGTTTAAAGAATGATTGATGTCTCTTTCATGGCTATGCTCTGCTTAAAAGAAAAGATGGGGAAAATAGGTGTAGAACAGATTTGGGGCAGAAGGTGAAATAGAAATTATCTTTCCTGAGCAGGTATATACGCTGTTTTTTTGAAACCCATAGGCAGACTTAATGGCTGAACCTCTGCTATCTTCTGGCACGCTAATAAATTCTGCCTAATTCATTTTTTATTTTCTCTTGGGGCCTTCTTGTAGATTTGCCTCAACAAAGGAAGCATCATGTTACTTATTTTAAATAATTGATAGCTCTGAGTCAAGCCAGCTCGAAGGAAATTCTGAAAATAGGTACTTATTGAGTAAACACTCTGCCATTCCACCCCTGCCACATAGCCTCCCCTATATTTATTCTGTACCATGGGCTACTGTTGGTTGCCAATGATCTCATCGATGTTTTGTAGACACCCAGCACTTAGCAGCTCCGATTTCATTTATGTAAGTTTTTTTTATATTTAAGAAAAAGGGAAGCAGTTAATTACAATCTGTCTCATGCAGCTAAGAGCTCTTAATAAATCATCTTCAATACCATGCCATACTGCCAACCAGAGTTGGACATTTTGATTTCAGATTTGAAACTGGTACTCTGTCACTTAAAAAGGAGAGTCAAGCCAATGATATCTATCCATTCATTTTTTCCCCCACTCTACCAGGCTAATTTTTAACCAGACCACTCAGAGTAGATGTCTAACCAATCCTTCTCCTATCTTCCTTCTGTCCTATATGGATTAATATTTAGTCTTCGGTGTTTTCAGAATTTTTTTTAATCATCAGTACTCCTGTGAATAAATCAAACATCTTTTCTATTTGGATATGGACTAGTAATGCTACATACAAAGAATAGCATACTAGAAAGAAGCTGTATTTAGTCTAGAAAATAAAGGAAAAAAGATTGGCCATGATGATGAATGCTACCACACTAGAAATTATAGAGAAAGAGATTTGGTTATGTGTTAAGAAAAAATGTCCAGGTGCAGTAATTTCTAATCTGTAATCTATTAAAAATGGCTGGTTTTGTGAGATTTTGGTATTTTATCTGAAATTGTGTAAGATTTTACACAAGGACACATTACAAGATTTTGTAAGATTTTAAGTTTTTATCCTTTTATTTAATTGTATGATCTCTTTGATGTCATCTGAAAGAATCATGCATGTTATGCTTCCTTCAGCTCCTGCATATTCTACTTACACTGTAGTGACCTATGAAATATGTTGATGTTGATGTAGTCATCCAATAAGGAAGAGTTTAGTAACTAGTATATTAATGGTAAGATTGCTAAATAATGGACCTTTAATCTATTTAATTAGATAAACCATAATAGAATAAGGACCCCATCAATAAATGTAGATACTGACACAAGTGGAGCTAGTGACATGACATTCTAGCTGCCGTAAGGGACAAACTGGTGTTGCTCTATCATATTTAAATTAAATATGGAATTAAAGAGAAACTTCCTAACAGTGAGAAGAATTAACCAGTGGAACAGCTTGCCTTCAGAAGTTTTGGGGGCATCATCACTGGAGGTTTTTTTTTAAAAAAAAGTCTGGACAGCCACTTGTCTGAAATTGTATAGGGTCTTCTACTTGAGCAGAGGGTTGGACTAGAAGACCTCCAAGGTCCCTTCCAGCTCTATTCTGATAGATATTTTCTGAATCCAGGGAAAAAGAATAGTGCTGATCTACCTATGCAGATACACTTACCTCATTTCCACTTTTGATGGGAATGTTTATAAGGGATCCTTGTTGTTGTTGTTGTTAGCTGCAAAGTTGTGTCTGACCCATTGCGACCCTATGGACAACATTCCTCCAGGCCTTCCTTTCCTCTACCATCTTCTGGAGTCCATTTAAGCTCACGCCTACTGCTTCAGTGACTCCATCCAGTCACCTCATTCTCTGTCGTCCCCTTCTTCTATTGCCCTCAATCTTTTCCAGCATTAGGCTCTTCTCCAGTGAGTCTTTCCTTCTCATCAGGTGGCCAAAGTATTTGAGTTTTAGCTTCAGGATCTGGCCTTCTAAAGAGCAGTCAGGGTTGATCTCCTCTAAGACCGACCGGTTTGATCACCTTGCAGTCCAAGGCACTCGCAGGAGTCTTCTCCAGCACCAGAGTTCAAAGGCCTGAATTTTTTGGCGCTCAGCCTTTCTTATGGCCCAACTTTCACTGCCATACATTGCAACTGGGAAGACCATAGCCTTGACTATATGCACTTTTGTTGACAGGGTGATGTCTCTGCTTTTTAGTGTGCTGTCTAGATTTTCCATTTCTTTCCTCCCGAGGAGCAAGCTTAATTTCTTGGCTACAGTCCCCATCTGCAGTGATCTTGGAGCCCAAGAAAATAAAATCTGTCACTACCTCCATTTCTTCCCCATCTATTTGCCAGGAATTGAGAGGGCCGGATACCATGATCTTGGTTTTCTTAATGTTAAGTTTCAACCCAAGTTTTGCACTCTCCTTCACCCGCAACAAGAGGCTCTTTAGTTCTTCTTCACTTTCTGCCATTAGAGTGGTATCATCTTCAAGGGATCCTTAGTTTCCATCAAAACAAAAAGGGGCTAAAGCAATGGGCATGTTCAATGGTCACTTTCACTGGACTCTGGGAATATAAGGAGGCAATTTGTGGTTCGGATCTAATGAGTGGAAGGATCAGTTTAAAAAAGTATGAATCGCAGGGGCAGCTTATTTCCTCCTTATTTTGCTGTTGTATGCATTTGTTTGCCATAGGTTGCAAAGACATTTTGGATCCAAGAGATTCGAGGTTTCCCAACTTGCTCTCAGAACAACTGGTATCAGACTTTACTGCAAGTGGAAACCATGCTGAGTGTGCTTTTTTCCTCCTTTAATGTCACTGGATCTCTGTGACAGATATGTTTCATTCACCAAGTCGGCCAACAAGAAGGAACCCTTTCAATGTCCTGTCCCATTTTAGTGAGTAACTCTGAGGATTAGAATTGGGGTCTCAATTACTTATTCTTCATCACACATTCACATTTATGTATACTATTTAAGAAACAATCACAATATAGGCAATGGATTTATTTATTTATTAAATTTAAATGTTGCCCATCTCACAATCACATGATTCTAGGTGGCTTACAATATGATAAAAATGGCAATATAAAACATGAAAACTTTAAAATGGTCAATATTAACATTAAAATTGACAAAATTAGCTGATAAGAACCAGTATGCAATGGGGTGGAGGTGGGATCTTCTTCTTAATACAATAAACACCACCTACATGTAACGTCCCCATTGGAGCTGCAGGCCAAATGGCACAGCCAGGTTTTAAGGCCTTTTTGTAAGGCCAAGAGGGTGGAAGTGGAACTGAAAGGGCCCATGGCTTCAGAGTTATCTTGAACAGAAAATATTTAATGCAGTTTATGGTAGAACTAAGTGGTATTTGAAGAAGGATGGGCATACATATGCATAAAGAAAAAGCTGGAAGCAACATCTGAAGTGGCTGCTTTTAAAAGAATAGCTATGAATATGTTTCCTTGTACCTTTCTTGAAGCATCTTCACAGCTCCTGTTGAAACAACTCCTGTTAAGAAAGGATAACTTCTCCTCCTGGACACTGCTTAATTACAAAAAACGAAGACAAGCTGTGTTAATGCAGCAACTTTCAGTTGATTTCCTATTCTTCTGTGACCTAATTGGGGGAAAACAAATCTGGGAATTCAGGAATGCAACATCAAAATTTTGAATAATACTGAATTAACTACTGGTCATTTGTCTGTTAGACTGATGAAGAGCCTGTTGTAAGAATTTGAGTTATCTGAAACTCACAAGCTATGTTAATATAGTCCACAGATAGGTAGATCTAATTTTGGTAATAGAAATATATACATTTGTAAAAAATACCCAAAATGTACAGGAGATTCTACATCACAATTCTGCTTTATAATTGACAGTTAGGGTACAGGTCATCAGTGTTTACACCCCTTTAAAATTCATTTCTGCTGGAATTCAATTCTGTTTGATATGGTCAATTTTCTGAAGGTCCTCATGAAAAAGTTCAGTTTTCAGTTCGGTAAGCTATACAGAGACATAACTACTCCTCAATTATTTAGACAGATTGGTTTTTTCCCCCTGAACATACAGTTCCTAATATACATAAAAGCAGAGTTTGCTTTGATCCTGACAATTAAACATTTATTTTAAACCTGACTGGCTGCTTTCCAGCAATGTTTTTTTCTCGGAATCATGTACTGGATCTTAACACAGTTGGTTAAAATAGTCTCTATGAATCAGGAAGTAGTAACAGAGAATTGTTTTCTTGGTGGCCATTTTTCCTTTCCCTCCCCTCTCCTCCTTTTTGAAATTCAAATCAAATGCAATTTTCAGCTCATTTGAACCAGAATACACTTTTGCTGAGCTTCAGTAGCTCTTAAATACAACTCATAGGTGAAAACAGATATCATCTGTCACTAAGGGTGTGACGTGCCCTCCCTGCATATTATTCATGGCAATCGGGACTTTACTGAGTACTTTAAATAATTATGACCAATCAGTCACTGGCAAATAAACCAGCTAATCAATACTTTTCTTTCTTTCTTTCTTTCTTTCTTTCTTTCTTTCTTTCTTTCTTTCTTTCTTTCTTTCTTTCTTTCTTTCTTTCTTTCTTTCTTTCTTTTTCCCTACTATTTTTCATATATATTTCTTTCCCCAGAAAGTAATAATTCAAATTGATTTCAGGTGTACTTTTCCAGAAGCCAGTATAAAGGCAGGGCAGGTTGAATGAAATGAACTAAAGTCTCAGAAAGTTTTCTAGAAAAATATTTTCTGGAAAAAAATAATGATTAAACTCTATTTCGTAGTAATTGTGAAATAATTTGAATTTATCAAACATCTCTATTTTTTAACCATGTTTAATGGATGATATGGATGTACTTACTCTCCCCCCCCCACTCATTCCTTACCATCTTCATTATTGTTTTCATCATCTTATATTTTTATCCCGTCTTTGCTGCAGGAGAGCCACATGGTATGGAAAGTATTCCTTCCTCCAAGTTTTTCTGCAACCTACTAGATAGATTGATCTGCAAGATAAAGTCACTACATGAACTTGCAAGGCTGATCGTGGGTTTGAAACCTGGCTTCCCTTTCTAGTCCAAAGCTAATCCTAGTTATCCTTTAATTGAAATTACTTTTTGTTCAATTTCTATAGTTTAGGATTAAGCAGTAATATTTAGCTTCAAAAGAGGTGGGGCTTGAAAATGCCTTGGATAGTTTTCCTGTTGTACAGTTGATGGAACAACAGAAGAGAGTAATTAGGATTTCTGGTTCTCACTAATGAAGCTTCTGCTCTTTGCCTTAGTGTCCACAGAGCTTATCCAGGCAGTCTTTGGGTTCAACCAATTTTGTTCAGCAACCATTCAAAGTTACAATGGGGCCTGGCTTGCAGTTATGATGTCTTAGCAAGCTATGGTTACATGTCATGATTTCTGACCTTGGTTTCCCACAAGAAAAGTCAGTGGGGAAGCTGACAGGAAGTTGGAAGATATGATCAGGTGAGATTCCTCCTTAATGAACTGCAAAATCCAGGACTAACAACGACAATCAAGACTATGGAAATTGCTGTTGCTATGCAGTCACACGACTTAGTGATGAAAATTCCAGTCCCAATTGCCATTATAACCTGAAGACAACCTGTACTTAAATGCCAATTTTTATCTACTTTTTGTATTTATTACAATAGCAAATTCTAGCTTTTCTTAGTATAGGTACATTGTGTCCCATTAACTCATTTCTTTTTCTTTTACACTTCCTGCAATTTCCAGTATATTATACATTGGAGACATTACAATAACTTTTTTTTTTACTTGGTGGGGTGCTTTGCCTTCATGATATTACTGTGTGATATATTAGGAACATTCCCATGACAAGTCATAGGGTATCTGTGCCATTAGCTTATTCCATTGCCTAGGCAATTTATCAGTCTGGGAATATTTTGGTTTCTTGGTTGTTCAGCTCTCCAAACTCCAGCATATGCAGCTGTGATGTAATGCACTAGGGTAAATCATTTTCAAAATTAAGCTTACATAATATAAATAAATAAGCTTACATATATAAACTAAAATAAAACCTTTTGGAAGTTTGTTCCTGACCTGATCCTGTACACTCACAGAAGTCTTACAATTTGGCCGGTGATGACTTCTCAGTTCTCTGACACTGGATTATATTGCTGGCCCTGCTGATCCTGATGAAGAAATCTGATATTGCTAATGAAGTTATGAGATCATGTATATAATTCAGCTGCCACATCTATGCTCTAACCTCTTCAGCTGGGAAAAGAAAGTGGAGGGGTGTGTGTGACAGGCAGCTTCCTTGTAACAGCTGAAACAGCTGTTCTGCTACAAACCTCCCATGTATGCTGTTTCCCGGAAATTCGGGGCACATCCCTTTCTTTCAAGTCCATTTTTAACTCTCCTTCCACCTGTTAAAGCATCCAATTAAATGGATCCATTTTAATGAACGAAATATATGCAAATCTTTTGCAATTATAATTTTTTTTTTAAAAAAGGTGGCCTTCCATTTTCCAATGTTGATTTCCAATAAAATAAAGAGTAGATGATGTCTTCTCCTTCCTTTTCTTACCGTAAATCCACACTATTGAAGTCTAAATTCTCAATGAAACGTTATTTATTTTCTTGATTTCTATCCTTGATATTGAATGGAAATAAATAAAAAAACATGTTTCATTTAATTGTTTGTTATAAGCTTAATGTTGGATGTCCGATATAACTTTATCAAATATGTGGAATACAAAATGTATTTTTTGTTATCAAAACAAAAATACTGTTCTGAAATTCTCTCTTTCTTTGAGATACATAATATAAGAATTTTTACTGACTTCCTGGAGTCATGCCACAAATTATATCTGTATTATTTCCAGGCAGATGGAATCTGGGCAGATGCATGAACAAAATGTCAATGTTTTTGTTTTGTTTTTGAAGAAAAAAAGATTTAAATCAGTTGATATTTATAAATGTTGGGTTTTTTACCCCCTGCTCCTAGTTATGGTAGTTGTGACAAGTTTGAATTGAGCTAACCTTCTGGGCAAATATCAGAAATTGATATTGTTGGGTACCTGTTGAGATAAAGCCTGAACTGCACATTTTTCCAGCTGTCACTATATATTTACTTATGGAACAGCTGTAGTAACAAAAGGCGTGGAAGCAGCTTTATTTTGCCTCAATACTTCTCACTTGGGTGGCCATGTGGATTGGATGCCAAAGAGTGAAGAGGACAGTTTGGCCAAGAGGATCAGTGCTTCGGAAACCTGATCTTTATAGTAACACTCTAATTTCATGCCATCTACCCCCGCATGATTTAGTTGGAATAGATTAATCTATTTTAAGTCTTAAAGGCAATTTAAACTTCAGAAGTAGTTCTGCCATGGTCCCCTCCTCATAACTCAAGAAGTAATAAGATTAAGATTAATCTAAGTTTCCTTTTCAGTTAGTTTTGGTAGACACCATCCATAGAATGATAGTTAATAAACCCTCTTTGCCCCAATGAAAAATTCTGCTCGGGGGGAGAACTGATTTGATTATGGCAACAGTCAAAATAAATACATCTTAAATAAAAATTGTATTCACTTCTGTGTCAATATATGAATGTATTTATATCTATATATTAATTTATTGTTAAAATTCATATGCCACCCTTCAAAACAAAGTTTTCTCCATAATAGATATAGAAAATGAACTGTATGATATCAGGTTTTCTTCCGATGAATATGGAGTAATGCTGCTTTGGAAAATACTCTGTAGATTGATATTCTAATCTAAAAGTATTACTTATTTACTTAAAAAATTATATGGTATCTATCTTAAATAAATCATTCAAGGCAGTGGAAAACCCATAAAAATGATAATAATAACCCTATAACCATTAAAATTCCTGTGTGAAAAGAAAAGAGGTACTATATAGTAATTTCATGGAAACAGACAAAAACACACATGTGTGCATTTGTTTGTGTATATGTACATGCAGTGCTTTTTTTTGAAAAAAAAAAAAGGTGCCGGAACTCACACATGTCATATAACCCGCTTTGCCTACCCTACAACATTCCATCCAAAAAAGCTGCCGGAACTCCATTCTGGGCATTCTATGACAAAAAAATAACAACCCTGTGTACATGTATGTATGTGTCTGTCTGTATATGTATATATATGTGAAATCTGAAAATGCTGCCCACTGTTCAATTTTGCTTATTTTATAGCTGAAATCACTCCACTTGTATAGTTTCCCTGTCTTTTTTAAGAAGATCTTTTCTACACAAACTTTTTCAAATGTAATATAGCTTTCAACCTTAAAAAACACACCGCAACTTTAAGAAGTATTAATAAAATCCCTGTGCATGTACAGTTGATCCATCCAGGTCTTGTTTATGTGAGGACATTATCTGCTTTTGGTCTCGCTGGTGTACTGTCTTCATACTTTCAGAATGGCTTAAGATAATAGAGAAATATTTTGAAATGTATTGAAAATAGATGTTTCAAAATAACTAAGGTTAGAAGTACAGGCCCATATGAAGAAAACCTTTTTTTCTGTATTCAGAATACATGGAAGCAACTACTCAACCCAATGAGTTCTGCTTTTCCATCTCCTGTGAGTAGAGATTACAGTGCAGTGTTTGAACCTCTAACTTTAAATATGCACAATCGGTCTTTTTAATGTGAACGCACTGTGCTTTTTTACAGTCTTCCTACAAAGCAAGAGTTTTCATACAGAGTTCTTAATCAAAGACAGGTGAATTTGGTTTGGAAATAGATGGATGGATGGCACATGTCCAATACTATACTGAACATTGTTTTGATATTCAGATGTGCATTGACTTCTATCCTGAAGTTACTGGGAATAATGAAAAAGCAGAAGGCCTGCAGCAAATTAGAATTTACTAACTGTCAACTGTATTCCAAATATACAACATTTATCAGGCAAAAAGTTTCACTGGTTTAATGTCTGATCTCATTCTTTCACTTTTACATGCATAAGACCTTTGCAAATATTTCATTCGGAATTGACACACTGTCTCTTGTGTGTATTGATGTGTTTAAGAAATGTTGCCTATGATTTTTATTTTAAATTTGAGGGTTAATTTTAGTAGCAAAAAAAAACCCAAAACAATATTTAATAATCCCTTAGTCAAATTTTTGCAAGAAGAATGCCAGGAAAGAAAATCTATCCAACCCAACTTCTCTGCATATGCGAACCTCTGTGCTTTGAGACCCTTGAAATGTCTGTTTTAGGGATATCAGCAGGGGGCTAATGAAAAGGCTTTGTTGATTTTAACGAACTGCAAGCCACTGTAGCCAAAATAAATATAATCTGCTTTTTGGATTAGTTGTCACAGATGATTTTACCTACTAACGTTGATTAAAGAATCCTGGTGGACCCAAAACATAGTCATTCTCTAGTGACTCTTGCTAAAACAGCAATAAACACAAGTAAATAAAGACTTAGGGTATTAGTTATCTTTAATAAACAGTGACACTCCACATAATGTTTGAGAGGACTTCAAAGACTTGAGCTGTTTATTGCAGAATCACTCATTTTAATATGAAGAAAACTGGCATTGCAGCAACACTAATAAAAAAGGGGTGCCAGTTTCCTTTAGACTATGATCCTTAAACAAAATAAGCCTTATTTCCACATAAAGCTATTCAGTATTTTAAGGACTCTGAGTGTCTCAGCTACTTTTGTTACTCTATCAACACATTGAGTAGTTACCCTGGCAGTACTGTGGTTTCTGTGTGTGTGTGTGTGTGTGTGTGTGTGTGTGTGTGTGTGTGTCAGAGTGAGAGAGAGAGAGAGAGAGGTTGATTTCCTCTAGGACTGACTGATTTGATCACCTTGCAGTCCAAGGGACTCGCAGGAGTCTTCTCCAGCACCATAGTTCAAAGGCCTCAATTCTTTGCCGCTCAGCCTTTCTTATGGTCCAACTTTCACTGCCATACATTGCAACTGGGAAGATCAGAGCCTTGACTGTATGCACTTTTGTTGACAGGGTGATGTCTGTGCTTTTTAGTGTGCTGTCTAGATTTGCCATTGCTTTCCACCCCAGGAGCAAGCGTCTTTTAATTTCTTGGCTACAGTCCCCATCTGCAGTGATCTTGGAGCCCAGGAAAATAAAATCTGTCACTACCTCCATTTCTTCCCCATCTATTTGCCTGGAATTGAGAGGGCCGGATGCCATGTTCTTGGTTTTCTTAATGTTGAGTTTCAACCCAACTTTTGCACTCTCCTTCTTCACCTGCAACAAGAGGCTCTTTAGTTCTTCTTCACTTTCTGCCATTAGAGTGGTATCATCTGCATATCTTAGGTTGTTAATATTTCTCCCGGCAATCTTAATTCCAACTTTTGATTCATCTAGCCCTGCCTTTCTCATGATGTGCTCTGCATATGTTAAATAGGCAGGGTGACAGTATACAGCCTTGCTGGACTCCTTTCCCAATCTTGAACCAATCAGTAGTTCCATGTCCAGTTCTCACTGTTGCTTCTTGACCCACATATAGGTTTTTCAAGAGACAAATAAGATGGTCTGGTACTCTCATCTCTTTAAGAATTTGCCACAATTTTTTGTGATCCACACAATCAAATGCTTTAGCATAGTCAATGAAGCAGAAGTAAATGTTTTTCTGGAACTCCCTAGCTTTCTCCATGATCCAGCGTATGTTGGCAATTTGATCTCTATTTTCCTCTGCCTCTTCGAAATCCTGCGTGTACTTCTGGTAGTTCTCGATCCACATACTGCTGGAGTCTAGCTTGTAGGATTTTAAGCATAACTTTACTAGCATGTGAAATGAGTGCAATGGTGCAATAGTTTAAACATTTTTTGGCACTGCCTTTCTTTGGAATTGGAATGTAAACTGATCTTTTCCAATCCTGTGGCCACTGTTGAGTTTTCCAAATTTGCTGGCAAATTGAGTGTAGCACTTTTACTGCATTGTCTTTTAAGATTTTGAATAGCTCAGCTGGAATACTGTCACCTCCACTAGCTTTGTTGTTGTTCAGCTTTCCTAAGGCCCACTTCACTTCACATTCTAGGATGTCTGGCTCAAGGTCAGTGACCACCTCATTGTGGTTATCAGGGATGTTAAGCTCATTCTTGTATAGTTCTTCTGTGTAATTTTGCCACTTCTTCTTAATCTCTTCTGCCTCTGTTAGGTCCCTGCCATTTTGGTCCTTTATCATGCCCATTTTTGCATGAAACGTTCCCTTCATCTCTCCAATTTTCTTGAAGAGATCTCTAGTCCTCCCTATTCTATTGTTTTCTTCTATTTCTTTGCACTGTTCATTTAAGAAGACATTCTTATCTCTTCTAGCTATTCTCTGGAATTCTGCATTCAGTTGGATGTATCTTTCTTTTTTTCCCTTGCCTTTCGCTTCCCTCCTGTCCTCAGCTATTTGCAAAGCTTCTTCAGACAGCCATTTTGCTTTCTTGCATTTCTTTTTCTTTGGAATGGTTTTAGTTGCTACTTCTTGTACAATGTTGCAAACCTCCATCCATAGTTCTTCAGGCACTCTGTCTATCAGATCTAATTCCTTAAATCTATTTTTCACCTCTACTGTATATTCATCAGGGATATGATTTAGTTCATACCTGAGTGGCCTAGTGCTTTTCCCTACTTTCTTCAGTTTAAGCCTAAATTTTGCAACGAGTAGCTCATTGTCTGAGCCACAGTCAGCTCCTGGTCTTGTTTTTACTGACTGTATAGAGCTTCTCCATCTTTGGCTGCAGAGTACATAGTCAATCTGATTTCTGTGTTGACCGTCTGGTGATGTCCATGTGTAGAGCTGTCTCTTGGGCTGTTGGAAAAGAGTGTTTGCTATGACCATTGTATTCTCTTGACAAAATTCTATCACCTTGTTCCCTGCTTCATTTTGTACCCCAAGGCCAAACTTGCCTGTTATTCTAGTTATCTTTTGGCTTCCTACTTTAGCATTCCAATCCCCCATGATGATAAGGACATCGTTTTTTGGTGTTAGTTCTATAAGGTGCTGTAGGGCTTCATAGAACCGGTCAATTTCATCTTCTTCAGCACCGGTGGTTGGGGCATAGACTTGGATTACTGTGATATTGAATTGTTTGCCTTGGATTCGAACTGAGATCATTCTGTCATTTTGGGGATTGTATCCCAGTATTGCTTTTCCTACTCTTTTATTGACTATGAAGGCTACTCCATTTCTTCTGAGGAATTCTTGCCCGCAGTAGTATACCTGATGGTCCTCTGAATTAAATTCACCCATTCCTGTCCATTTTAGATTCCTAAGATGTCGATGTTCAGACTTGTCATCTCTTGTTTGACCACCTCTAGCTTTCCTTGATTCATGGATCTTACATTCCAGGTTCCTATGGAGAAAAAATCTTTACAGAATCAGACTTTCCTTTCACCACCAGATACATCCACACCTGAGCATCCTTTTGGCTTTGGCCCAGTCACTTCATTCTTTCTGGCACTACTAGTACTAGCCCTCTGCTCTTCCCCAGTAGCATATTGGACGCCTTCCAACCTGAGGGGCTCATCTTCCAGCGTCATATCTTGGGTGGCCCTGTACGGCATAGCTCATAGCTTCATTGAATTACGCAAGCCCCTTCGCCACAACAAAGCAGTAATCCATGAAGGGGTATTGAAGAGTACTGGTCCTAAATGTAATGTTGACATTTACACATTCAGGATTTCAATAGGCAGCATTCAAAATCATATCCCCTATTTAAAAACATAGCACTACAAATCAGGGGTAAATTTTCAACACCTTTGCTTTTTCATCAATGACAATACTAATTTCGGAATGCCTTTTGCCAAGTTTATATCTTCTTCCTTCTCCCCATACAGTAACTTTAAAGAGAAATAATACTGAGAGAACAAATCCCAAATCATTGGGATCAGATTAGCACAACAGCAACAATATATAAGCGATGGAAGAAAATATCCTTATTCCAACATTGGCTTCTCTTGGTAAGCTAGTAACCAGAGAACTTTTGACATCTAATTAAAGCACCCTATTGAAAGCTGTGACTTCTTTCCCTCCCTTGCTAGAAGAGCAGTCAATACTAAATCTACTGGTATGCAAGGGGAAGGGATCTCTCTGTGTAATAGAGAGCTTGTTTAACAATTACAACGTACACTATCTTCCCAAGAATTGGCACCATGAAGCATCTATTTGTACTGAAAGGAAAGTCTTTGTTGATACTGACAGAAACTGCTTTTCCACCCTCTCTAAAGAACAGTTCATGTATAGAAAAGACTACGTCCTCTTTATTCCCTATAGTTCACCTTTCGCTTGAGCCCTGCAAATAATATTTAATGTATTTTAAACTGACATTTTATTTTCCTCAGACATAGGGTGAATTTCCTGGCTTTCCTCCTTTACCAAATTCTACCTTTATAAATCCCACTGCACTCTGATCTCTTGCTTCCTCTAAAACATTGCTGTAGTCACATCTTTATCCAACTACCCAGATACAGTGAGGACAGCAGAAAGAAGACTTCCCACAAATACATACATTTACCAATGTTGGCAAGCTGAAGAGTTTTGAAGAATGCCCCCTAGAATTGAAGCAGAAGGATAGAAAATCAGTGCAGTGTGGAGAACGTGGATGAATTATTATTATTTTTACACATATAGTAATCTGTGAATAGTTCATGTTTGAAGTGAAATTATCTTTAACATTTTTGAATTCAGTTTCCTTATGAAGCTCAGTATATCTATTCTGATATGTGTAGCAAAAATGTTACATCAAAAAATTAATATTTAAATCCAGGCTTTAAAAAAAAGAAAGAAAAAGAAGAGTTGAGAAGTTATTTAAAAGCAAATAAAAGTCTTCTTGCCCTGACAAATAGTTCAAAAAGTAGCTAGCAGTTGGGATATGGTCTGTCTCATGCATACAAATGAAGCTCCTGCCATTCTCTGTTTCCTCTGAAAAACTTTGATCTGGTCATAAAGGGTTCACAGCAAGATCAAGACTACTATTTGAGGCCTATAAAGATATTTTTTCCCAATAATTTCAGTTTCATATTAGTATTTTTATTTCCATATGAAACATCTTCCTAACTAAATGCAGTCCCTGGAGGGATTATACCATTTGAGAACACAGAAGTGAGAATAATTTATTACAATGTACTGTGTTAGGCTTATGGTGTTAGCCTACAATGTTGGGTTGAAAATATATTAACCATAATGCTATGTCTTTAAGTTGTTAATTGGCCAATGGGTGTGTAAGTGTTCTCATGGCCATAAGAGGAAGCTAGGAACGTAGCTTCTCTCTCTCTCTCCGAATTCACTGATCTCTACTATTACTGTTTTTGCTCTGCTGTTGGTTTACTACTGTTGTAAACCTGAACTGTGTATTGACCTCTGGACCGGTAAGAAGACTTTGTAGTTTGGATTACTCCTTGGACTGTTGCTATTGTGTATGACTTGGACTGTTTATTTTTGACTGTGCATTTTTGTTTTTACACCACCTCAAAGTAAAATACTTTTTGCTTTTAGAACTCAGTGTATTTCTGTGTGTGATTTTTACTGCTCTCAGTGCCCTTCCTTGTCTGTGCAACTCTTTGGTAGCACAAGGAGACCTCTGCACAATAAATTCCTTAACACTGGTTATGGGCCCAGGCCTGTACTGAGAGTAAGTACACACAGTATTCCTAGCTGAGTTTGTATTTGGTGTAAAATGGCACAAGAACTGTTGTCAGGCATCTCCTGGATAACCCGGTTGGATGGGACAAACTATGTTTCCTGGTCCACGAAATGCTGCATGCTTTTGCGCAAGGAAGGACTATGGGCTGTTGTAAATAACCCACCAGATACTACTGCTTGGAATCCAGATGACGAAGAGGATGCAAAGAAGTTAGACGACTTTAAACGTAGCAATGAGAAAGCTCTTTGCATTATTGGACTAACACTGAATGACCAGCAGCTTGTCCATATTCGTGGTGAGGAGTCTGCTGCTAGGTGTTGGGATGTTTTGCGAAGGCTTTATGTTCGAGACAGTGTGGGTGCACATATACACCTTACACGTAAGCTGTTTAGGGCTCGTCTGCAGAAGAATGGAGATATGCTGACCCATTTAAATTACATGAAAGCAATTTTTCAAGAGCTTCATGAAAAGGAGCTGATTTTTTCAGAGTTGCATCAGGTCTACATTATTCTGTCATCTTTGGATGAGAGTTATGATGGATATGTTTCTTCTTTGGAAGTCCTGACCAGAGAGGAACTGACATTGACTAACATTACTGGGAGACTGCTGGAAGAGTCCAGAAGAAGGCGTGACAGAGACCAGCTGAGAGAGACACAGCCACAAGAGGAGCAGCAATTTACCACTGCTTACAACGTCAAGAAATGTTATTCTTGTGGGGCTAGAGGGCATATAGCCAAATTCTGTAGAAAGGGAAGAAAACAGAATGTGAATAGCAGTGGGAAGGCTAAGAAGAGCATTGGTTTGGCTATTTCTGATGAACCAACATCCAGAAATAATGAATTGTGGGTTGTTGATAGTGGGGCTTCACAATGCATTACTAAAGTGAAAGAGAGGTTTATTAATATGAAAAACAGCAACCAATATGTTTCACTGGCCAATGGTTGGAAGATGAAGGCCTCTGGTGAAGGTAATTCCTATTGTCCATGCATTGATGAACAGTTACCTATGTTATATATACCTAAGCTAAGATTCAACCTGTTATCTGTAAGGGAATTGGTTAAAGTTGGGTTTGTGGTAACATTCAGAGGGGAGCAATGCACTATTGAGAGGAATGGAACCTGTGTAACTGCTAATTTGAAAAATGGTTTATTCGTTCTCACAAGTAACCAGGTTAGTACAGTTAAAGCTAACTCAATATGTGAGAACAAGAAGCCACATGATGACTGTATACATTTATTGCATAGGCGGTTAGGGCATGTAAACTTTAACTCACTACGTAAAACAGTGGAATTAGTAGAGGGAGTTAAACTGAAGCCATGTAGTAAGTATTTGAATTGCAATGCCTGTAATCAGGAAAAGAGCAAGGCAACTCCTGCAAACAGGATAAACGGCTTCAAAACAACTGTACCTTTGGAAGTTGTGTTTGCTGATTTAATTGGACCCATGAAACCAAGTTTAGGAGGATCCTGTTATATTTTAAGTATATTGGACCACTACTCTCGTTATGGATTTTGTTATCTGCTTAAGTCAAAGGCAGACACTTTCCAACAATTTGCAAACTGGCTGAAATTTGTGGAGAGAAAAACAAAGAGAAAGGTTCAGTGCATAATTACTGATAATGGTACTGAATTTACAAACAAGCGTTTTGTTGATATGCTACAATCAGCTGGCATTGAGCATAAACGTTCAGCCCCTTATAGGCCTCAACATAATGCATTTGTTGAGAGACGTGGACAAACATTACAAGCCATGATGAGAACCATGTTAAGAGATTCAGACTTAACAGATAGACTGTGGGGGGAGGCAGCAAAATGTGCAAACCATGTTCTGAATATAGTTGTTAATACTTCTACTGGTAAAATACCATATACAATATGGCATGGTAGAAGACCAAACCTTGATTACCTGCACACATTTGGCACCCCAGCTTGGGTCCACATTCCTGCACAACTCAGGAGTAAAGGCCAACATAGGGCTAGGCAATTATACTTCGTAGGTTACGAAGCTAACCACAGATCCTATCGTTTCTGGGAACGAGGCACAACTAATGTATATAACAGTGCGAGTGCAAGATTCCTTGAGCACGTTGGTTGGGATAGGTTAGAGCAAGTAACTGTTAATACTGATCCTCTAGTGTTTGAGGACTCCTCTGATAACGTAACTAGTAATGATAATACATCTCCTGTAAATATAAAAGATGAAGAGGAGATAGGGGAGATAATAGATGAATCAGAGGAAGGAAAGGAGTCAGAAATTCAAAGCCCTGTAATTCCTTGGCGTTCAATGCGTATCAGACATCCACCTGATCGCTATGAAGCTAGTATAGTATGTCAAGTTAGTGTAGAGCCATCTAACTATGATGAGATCAGGATGTATCCTGAAAAAGAACAAGCATCATGGAAAGCTGCAATGAACAGGGAGTTGAATTCTTTGCAGGATCTTAAGGTTTATGTGAAAGCTAAACTGCCACCTGGTGAGCAAGCTATAGGTTGTAAATGGATATATAAGTTAAAGAAGGGTGTAGACGGGACTGTAACCCATAAGGCACGTTTGGTTGCACAAGGTTTTGCCCAAACTACTGAGGATTATGACGAAGTGTTTGCACCCAGTCTAAGGGCAACTACTTTAAGAGCAGCTTTAGTATGGGCGGCTAAAAACCAATATATGGTTAACCATGTAGATGTTGAAACTGCATATCTACATGCTCCATTGCAACATACTATTTATTTAAGAATACCACCAGGATTGACCAGTGATAGAGACCATGATTGTTGGGAATTAAAGAAAAGCCTCTATGGATTGAAACAATCAGGCTATGAGTGTAATACATGTTTAGTTAATGAGTTAAGTGCAATAGGTTTTGTAGCCAGTAATGCTGATCCTTGTTTGTTTAGAAGAGAACACAACGGAGCATTATCTTTTCTTTTATTATTCACAGATGATATTGCAATAATAACAAAAACTGAGTTAGAAGCACAAACTATCATTTCAAGATTGCAAAATAAATTCACAATTAGAAATCTTGGGAAAATTAGCCACTATTTGGGGTTAGATATTGTGAAAACAAATAGGGGTTTTAAGGTGTCGCAAGCCAGTAAGATATCTCAGTTATTAAAGAGATACAATATGGAAATGTGTAAACCAGCAAAAACTCCGATGGCTATGGATTTTAAGGACACTAATGTTGAGAGTCCTGTATTTGATAAGACTATGTACCAATCTTTGATAGGAAGTCTTATGTATCTGAGTAATTGGACTAGACCTGATATTTCTTACTGTGTAAATCAATTAGCTAGGTACAACAATAATCCAACTGTTAGACACTGGCAATCAGCTAAACGAGTATTAAGGTATTTGAAGCAAACTATTCACTACTCGTTATATTTAGAGCCAAATCGTGAGTTAATCCTTACTGCATATGCAGATGCGAGTTTTGCCTCTGATTCAAACAGTCGTAAATCTACCTCAGGGTTGGCTGTAATGTTGGGTGATTCTTTGATTGGATGGAAGTCTATTAGACAGAAACACATAAGCTTATCTACAATGGAGGCTGAATTTTCATGTTTATCAGTGTTATGTACAGAACTGCTAGTGTACAAACAATTATTGTTAGATATGGGTTTAAATGTAAATGATCCATTCATTGTGTATGAGGACAATCAAGCTGCAATAAAGATGGCTAATAATGCTGCAGTAAGAACAAGATCTAAACATACTGATCTTCGTTATTTAAATGTCAGACAATGTGTCAAAGATAAATTAATACAGTTAGAGTATTGTCCATCTGATGTAAATATTGCAGACCATTTTACGAAGGTACAAAGTGCTGTGAAACACAATGCTAATTGTGAAAGAATGTGCATAAGATTGTAAGAGTTATATATTATTCTACCCAAAGGGGAGAATGTTAGGCTTATGGTGTTAGCCTACAATGTTGGGTTGAAAATATATTAACCATAATGCTATGTCTTTAAGTTGTTAATTGGCCAATGGGTGTGTAAGTGTTCTCATGGCCATAAGAGGAAGCTAGGAACGTAGCTTCTCTCTCTCTCTCCGAATTCACTGATCTCTACTATTACTGTTTTTGCTCTGCTGTTGGTTTACTACTGTTGTAAACCTGAACTGTGTATTGACCTCTGGACCGGTAAGAAGACTTTGTAGTTTGGATTACTCCTTGGACTGTTGCTATTGTGTATGACTTGGACTGTTTATTTTTGACTGTGCATTTTTGTTTTTACACCACCTCAAAGTAAAATACTTTTTGCTTTTAGAACTCAGTGTATTTCTGTGTGTGATTTTTACTGCTCTCAGTGCCCTTCCTTGTCTGTGCAACTCTTTGGTAGCACAAGGAGACCTCTGCACAATAAATTCCTTAACATACTGTCGTATTGCAGAACTAGTTTAAAGCATTCTGAAAACTCAAGGAACAACTTCCTGGGTTTGCTCTCTCTTTCTCTGTTTCTCCCAGTGGGATTCAGAACTGTAGGAACTACTTCCGTATGATTTTTCCCCAAACCTCTTAAAATTAAAATTATAGCAGAAAACCATTCTTTATTCTAAAACCATTATTTTGCATGTCAACAATGTTGAATCTAGTCTCTCAGATCCACATAAAGTGCAAACCATTAGTAGGGCGCTTTGTTAAAGAGACCAAAGCATCTCTCTCTATCTGGCCCTTGAAAATTGGAGGCTGTAGGTCTTATGGAAGGCTGCCCTGTTAGAAGTACTTTCTGTGTATTTCTCTCCTCTAGAGATATATTTCTGTTTGGGTGACATGAAAAGCTTTCAAACTGACTGCACCAAGAGTTCTTCATGATACAATGGCTCAACATTTTGAGTAGTAGGCTTAAAAGTGTACATCAGTCATCCTAAACCACATAATTTGCATAGATGTCATATAATGGATTTGATGCATCATTGGATTAAAATTTCTCTCTACAAAAGCAAGCTATTTCTCCTTTTATGAAATGATATCAATGGAATATTTTGTGAGAATTGGACTAAAGTTAATTAAGGTTATATGTTTGATATAAATTTAGTTAACACCCTTACCCACCCTTCTCTCTTTTTAAATTGGCATAATTCAGAAGTATCATTTCCTGGGAAATCCTATTTTTTCACATAAATCTGTCCCTTGCCACATCATTACAGTAATCAAGTATTTTTAAAGTCCTCCTACATCAGACATGTCAAACTCGCGATGTCACATGATGTTGCACGACGTATCAGAGCTTTTTTCCCCATTGCTGGTTATGGGGTGGCCGCGGTTTCCTGGTGACGCCTCCAGCCTGTGGGCCAGCAATTTGACACCCCTGTCCTACATAATGGAACTGTTGAGGTTATAATGCTGCACCAAACCATTGTTAATACAATTATAATCTGCAGAAAAACTGAAAGCCACTAGCATCCTTTTTAAAAGTTAGCAAATATAGGTATATATAATACAATGTAAAGTTTATCTGCACTACAATGAAATGTTTTCAAGAAGATAGAAAAGAGAAATGAAAACTGCCTTTTATGCCTCTTTAGACATTAATCCTATATAGATACAGTGAACATATATCCTTTATTAGAAAGGACAGTCCTTTATTTTAGAAAGATGTCCTTTAAATTTATTTTTTTTAAACACACTATTGTCCTTTATTTTGGTCCTTTAACTTTTACTATAGAAATGGTGCTTAATTAATTAAGATTTAATTCACAGTCTTCCACCTTCATATAAAAATATGGGCATTGAATTGTCTTTTAAAAATAATTTTACATATACTGTTTGATTTTAGTTATTATTAGAATATATGTCTTTGTAGTTTTTCTTACTTTTGAACTTGAAATTTCCTTTGGAAAGCAGTTCTAAACATAAACAATTAAATCCTTTTATCCTTCTGAACCTTTCACATTTGTCCCGTTTTCAGGTTTGTCCTTTGTTTTTTCCCAAGAAAATATGGACACCTTAAATATAGATCAGCCCTGAGCCATTTCTGAGATATCAAACCAATCACAGTCTATTAACCATGTATAGTGGCATAGCAGAGACTCAATAAGTTATTTCCAGCTTGAACTTAATGAATTGTATGTTCTCTAGGTTGACTGTAACTTAACACCAAGGCAGAACTTCTGTGAAATTTCCTGGAGCAAGCCCCAGTGAATTCTGAGTAAACCTGTATAAGCTTGACCAGCTACAGACAAAGCCTTTGAACTAAAGACTGAATGCATTCATGTTAGTCTTATGGCGTGGCTTTGTGCCATAGTCCAAGTCTTTTCAGATGGTCTCTTGAGCCTCAGAATACACACACACACACACACACACACACACACACACACACACGGGAGAGGGAGAGAGAGAGAGAGAAGCTCTTTCACAAAAATGTAAATGTTTGAGTCTCTGAACCTGAACCTGAACATGGCAGGAATTGAACTATACTGGGAAGTGTTAATGCTTAATGTTCCTAGAATCTCTGGCTGTTAAGGAATTTTTGGCTGGTACACAATTATAGATAAGAAAAGCAGGGATTCATTGTTTGCATATGAGTAAGAAAAAACAGATTGTTTAAAGTTCCTGCAGACACCAGTTTCTTTCTGATGGTTTGATCAGAAATGCAGCATCTTTTTATGAAGGCTTTGCAGGTTGATCAAGCAGTTGCCGAGCTGTGGTCCCTTAAGAAATTATTAATTATCTGGTTAATGTGCATCAGGCTGGGGGAGTCTGAGATTAATCACTGGCGCCAGGATGAGTTGCTGAAGTAGATTTTGGTTTTTTGTCTCCTGTCACTTGATAATGGCTTTTCTTTCCTTCACCATCAGGTGAACAGGTGCAGAGATGCTGTATTTTCATTTTCCTGTAGTCAAGAACAGCCGGTGTCCAGGAAATGCCTTTTTCTCAGTCCTGCTGCATGAGCAGTTTGCAACATGGGCTGCTACCTGTTAAAATGGCCCAGCTGCAAGAGATTTTCCTGGAATAACTAACCATCCAAAATACATAAGCATGAACAAGAAAGGTTGCAGACTGGTACTGAATTTAGACATGGGACAGCACACATATGTAGTAAATAAATATAGGCCCATTTTGAATGCTTTATGGACAGAAAAGTGAAATACCACTTTTACTATCTACACTACATAGTTTGTTTGTGTTTTTTTCCCCGAGAGGCTGCAAATTTCTCCTAAATTTAGTAGTTTGGATGCAGTGCAAGTGAAAAAGAAGAGCTGGTCCAAAACTGCTTCCATACCAATGAAAATCAAGTGCTGGCCTGGAGCTGCTTAACACCAGGTTACCAATGACAAATACAGCGGCATTGGTCCTCTTGGGGTCACAGTGTATTTACATGCACTGCATACGGAAGTAATGTAATCCCAAACATTTTCAACAATGCCCCCCCAATGTGCCAACAGGAATGGAAGTTAAGAGAGTGATCACGGCAAGATGTCTCTTTTACCTCTGGCCTACCTTGAATTTCATAAACTGCTGATAATGCAAATTGAGGTTTTATCCTGTGCATGCTTCAAGGACATGGATTTTATTACTTTTGCAATATTGCACATACTTTTAGTCTTCTCATAGTTGTTTATTGCAAGTCAGATTAATAGGGAGGAAATGGAAGAAATGCTATTGTATGATGCTATGTTTCTTAAGACAGTAAATTAAGAAAGTAAGTAATCCTGTGTGTCTTTGCTGCCCCAATGTCTGTGTATTGTACATTACAACCCAAGCTTTCATATTATTTAATATAATATTTGGCTTTGCTGGTAAGGCTACAGGCAAGAAATGCCAGCAGTGAGCTTTTGATAGAGTCCAATTTTTGAGCTTTTCCACTATTGGTAGAAGAAAATACTTTCCTGTGGTCTAATATTTTCCATTACTACTATTTTTAGTAAATATGGCATTCATTACTTGTTTAAAAAGACCACTGATGGTAAGGATAAGTAACTGTATTTGTTTAGGATGTGTAGATTGATTGATTGATTGATTGATTGATTGATTGATTGATTGATGATTGATTGATTGAATGAATGAATGAATGAATGAATGAATGAATGAATGAATAAACTTTGCAAATATATTAGGATTAGTGCATTTACAGTCATTTTTCAAATCCTCAAATTATATTAACAGGAATCTTTTTCAGTGATATATTCAGAAATTAAATACTAAGATTCAGCATTATAGAAAGGTTTTTTTTAAAAAAATGCTGCTATTCTGTATTTCAATAATCACGAAAGAGTTACCTATAGATTTAGCAGACTTGGTCACTGGTGCATCTTTAAAGCATGGAGTGATTTGAGATTTATAATATCTGATACTAACTCCTTCATTCTTATGTTCTTCAAGTTGATTTTCATACAGTGCTATTTGCAGAACAGAGTTTGACCCACATCCCGTAACAGAGAAGCTTTAAAAATGCTACCACATTGCAGTAAAAAGAGGGTGCACAATTAAACATACACTATTTTCATCCTTAATTTCAGAATATAGATAAATAACATTGTGGTGGGTAGCAGTTACTGAATCAACTGTTTTGTATACTTGTTTCATTTCAAGAAAATAGCTTCAACAGTACCTATGAACTACTTAGTAAGAATTGTAAGGACAGGTGGATTTAAAAAGCACATTTCTTGCCCGTAGTTTCTTTGGGTTGGAGATCTGACTTACTCCCTGGTGAACAGAGTTGTTTCTTTATTCTTGTTGGTAGAGAAAAGAGGGGGGAAAAGTTTATGCCTATTAGCTCTTATTTCAAAGAGGACAGAAAGTATGAATTTCACTGTAGTCCCAATCGTTTATTTTTACATTTTTTAAGCTCCCAGCTACACTCAGAAAATCTTTTAGATTTCCATAATGTTTTCAGTGATAAAAATACTTTGACTACTGTCTACTGAATTCTTAACAATTTATTGGAAAACACAGTAAAATTGTTTTAAATGGGAAGTATTGTACTCAATATTTGATTTTTTTATTTTTATTTTTATTGCAAAGTGCAATAGTGTGGATGTTTTAATTGTGGTAAGTCACCATGTTATGCAAATAAAGCTTAGATTAGAATTCTTTATTGGTCAAGTGTGGTTAGACACACAAGGAATTTGTCTCTGGTGCATAAGCTCTCAGTGTACATACAAGTAATAGTGATAATCATGATCATAAATAACATGAAAATACATTAATCATAAATCGTAAAATACAACACTTCATCATAAATCATAAGATGCAATGCTTAGCGATAGTCATAGAGTACTAGCTAAGCAAACAACATAAATCATACTAGGATAATAAAAAAACAATATAAATTGTTAAGATAAAAGCAAAAAAGTTAGTCATAAGAAGATAAGGATAGATAATAGGAGAGATGAGGAATAGTAATACAGCTTTACTAAGTAGTTTGATAGTGTTGTAGGAACTAGTTTAGCAGAGTGATGGTATGGGGAAAAAACTGTCCTGATGTCTACTTGTTCTGGTGTGCAATGCCCTATAGTGTTGTCTTGAGGGAAAAAGTTGAAACAGTTTATGTCCAGGACGTGAGGGGTCTGTAGATATTTTCACAGCCCTCTTTCTTGCTCATGCAGTATACAGGTCCTCAATGGAAGGCAGGCTGGTAGCAATTGGTTTTTTGTTTTTGTTTTTTGCAGTTCTAACTATTTGTTGAAGTCTATGTCAGTCTTGTGTGGCTGCAGTTCCAAACTAGACAGTAATAGAGGTGCAAATCACAGACTCAGTAATTCCCTTATAGAACTGTTTCAGCAGCTCCTTGGGCAGTCTGAGCTTTCTGAGTTGATGCCGGAAGAACATTCTTTGTTGTGCTTTTTTGATGACATTTTTGATGTTAGATGTCCATTTTAAAACTTGAGATATTATAGAACCTAGAAACAGTCTCTATAGTTGATACTGTGTTGTCTAGTATTATAAGAAGTTGTAAAATGGTAGGGTTTCTTCTAAAATCTACTATCATTTCTACAATTTGGAGTGTGTTCAGTTCAAGATTGTTCTGGCCACACCACAAGGGTAGTTGTTCAACCTCCCATCTGTATGTAGAATCATCATATCCTTGAATGAGGCCAATCACTGTTGTATCATCTGCAAACTTCAGTACTTTTGCAGTGGGATACTTTGAGATGTAGTCACTGGTATATAAAGAGAAGAGAAGTGGAGAGAGTACACAGCCCTGGGGGGCCCTGTGCTAATTGTACAGGTATCTGGTGTGATTTAGCCTAGCTTCATTTGCTGCTTCCTGTCTGTTAGATACACTTACAGGTGTGGTCAGGCATGGCTAGCTGATTTAGTTTAGTGAGAAGAATATCTGGAATGATGGTATTGAATGCCAAGCTGAAATCTACAAAAAGGACCCTTGCATAGGTCTTTGGAGATTCAAGATGTTGTAGGATATATTCATAGACCCTAATAGAACACATGTCTTTTAACTGACTGGATTTGAGACTTGGGACATTAATTGTAATTTTCAAGGCCTGATCCCTAGATTTTTATATTAACTTCTTATGTTCCATATAACACATACAGCCAAGCTTTCTTGTTTGAAAAATTCCCTGCACAAAAAGAGATAATGGAGGAAAATTGGATCTTTAGTATATATACAGGCTTGCTTTTCTTTTTGCATTCATAAAGTATGACTTTGTTTGAACACATATAAGCACTGCTTATATTCTGTATAATTATCACTTTTTAATACTGTGTGCAAGCAATATTTTAAAAACAAGCCAGTTTACAATGGTATAACTCCCTTCCCTTTTGCTCCCATGCCTTGTCTTTAGACCAGAGATAGGCAATATGATGGGTCACAGGAATCAGTATACTTATGAATATTGGTCTTTATACCCAATAGACTCCTTGCATAAATTTGGCATAGTGTAAACTATATCACTAGGCTTTGCCACTGCACTGCACAGGGTAGTTACATTTTCCTACCATTTCAACTTCCTTGTTCTCAATTCCTCAACAATAGTTTGAAACCAACAAAATGATTGTCTTCAGTGCTGTTGAATTTAAAAACTGGGAATTCCTTACAGTGGTTGTTTCTTCCAGCTGACAAGCATGAGAGTATATCCACTTAGTGCTTCTTTTCCATTCCCATCTTTATTTTTTAGTACATTAAATGAACATTTTCATGATTTTGCCACATCATCAAGGCAAAAATAATATAGGAGAAGGATGGAATTCCATCCTGATTGGGAAGAACAGAAGATAGTTCTTTAACATGCTGGATGATATTTCTGAATTTCATTATGAAATGTGATAAGTGCTCATAATATTGTTAAGCAACATGTGTACTATAAAATTTATAGGACTGATAAGAAATGAGAATTGCATATTCTATATGTATTAAAAAAAGTTTATTGCAGCAAAAATAGTAATGATCCTAAAGCAATTATTAAATAAAGTATGGAAGCAGAGTTGAATTTCAAGTGCAGTAGTTAATTGGTTTACATTTGAGAATAACAAGTTTTAATATTAATATCAATTTGATTAGAAACAGTGCATCATTCCTATGAGTTGAATGTGCTATACAGTAATCTTAGAAGTTTATACAAGGACAGATGATGAAATTCAAAGAAGGCTTGCAGTTGCTGTTAGCAGACTATGAGTTCCATTTATTATGGGTGTCCGATATATTTCACCACCAGATACAAAAAATGGCATTCTGTTAAAGCAGGGTTCTGACTTAAAAAGAACACTAAATCTCAGTGTCATAGAGAACAAATGCAGAGTGCAATAATGAAACAACCAACAAAGATGCTGCCTCATTTCATTTAACAACAGGAATAATCTGGAACAAATTGTCCTACACGTATGTCCTAAGCCTGTCATTTTGTCAACGACGCATCATTAAGGCTGGAACAGAAACCACATGTTAGATTGATACATAGCTGTTCTTGGAATAAAGGGAAGTTGGTATTCCAAAATTGCTCTACCAGCATACACGGTAGGCGGATATTGTACTGTTTGCTGCATCCCTGCGTTATCCCATTTCACTTATCCTGCTGGCACATAGATCTGCATAAAGAATAAAACCTCACTGATGAAGTATCTTAAGTATTCCTTAAGTATATCAGAATAACCCAACTGCTGGATCTTCCTCCAGCATTTTGTTTCTCGCAATGGCCAGCCAGATGCCTCTAGAATGCTTGCAAGCAGGAGCTAAAGACATAACTCTTTTTCACTGCTGTTGTCCTGAACTGGCATTTGGAGGCCTGCTGCCTCTGCCCTGAAGGTAACTGAGCCTTCAAGACTAATAGCCCTTTGTGGACTGGCCTTCTATGATTTTTCATTTTAACCCCTTTTTAAAACTATCCTAGTTAGTGGCCATCGCATCTCATGGTAATAAATTCCCAAAGTCAGTAATATGCTGTGTGCTTAACCTTCTTTTAATCATCTTCATTAGATAACCCCTGGACCTAGTATTTTGAGACAAGGGAAGAGACACTTCTCTGTGGATAATTTCCCCATGACATGCATGATTTTATTTTATGTTGTGCACCTAAAGATTATGGACTATAAAACTGATGCTATTCCAGGTCATTAAGGCTAATGGAGATCTTACTTATGAGTCATAATTAAGGGGCATGAAGATTCAGCAATTACCCTCTAATCTTTGGGGAAAAAAGTGAACCACTGTTGTTTATTTCTGTTTATTGATATTTCAGCCTTTCCCCCAGGATCTTACAGACAACCTGGCCCTTTGCTTCTTCATTCTTTTGCATGCTATGAGCCAACTGAAATGTCCATGTTTTAGGGCTGAGGTATAAAACTCTCTTAATTCTCTATCCTTTATGCAGTTTTCAAATATTGGCACATTTTATTTATTTGATCAAACTACACATGCTTCTTTCAAAGCATGGCATATGTCCAAGCTGCTTAACTGATCAAATTTAGGAGAAAGTAAAGACTTTCTAAGATTTCTTTGT